>NW_006921651.1:2216615-2243861 GCF_000298275.1 Orycteropus afer afer | reverse complement strand
TTTCCTTCTGTTGGGCGGCTATGAGTTGGAACCAGCTCGATGGCGCCTAGCAACAACAAAGGGAGTTTCATCTAGTACAGCTCAGACTCAAAGCTCATCTGGCTGTTCTCATGTGCCCCTCATAAGGCATCAGATCCGCACAATTTCACCTTCAATTACTTACCATCCTTTTCTGATCTCTGGCTTATTTAGTGGCCATAGTGTCATCTGCCTAATAGACCCAAGTCCTTGGGGGAAGGGAGAATGAGCCCTTGTCTTATTACATTTCTGTCCACTATGGAGTGCCTGACCCAGGGCAGACCACGTGCTTTGCTCAGTACTTGGTTAAAATGCCTTTTCCTCAATCTTGATTCATGATGGCTGAATCAATCTCAGGCAACTCCTTCCTTGAATTGTGTATGAATCCACATACAGCAAGTTGGTGAGGACCGTACCAGTGCCAGTGGCCGTGGAGTTGACTCTGCCTCGTGACAGCCCCACGTGTGTCAGAGCAGAACCATGCTCCACGGGGTTCTCAGTGGCTGGTTTTTCTCCGAGGTCCCTCTGGGTGGACTGGAACCACCAACCTTTCAGTTAGCACCGAGAGCATTAACCATCTGGAACATGGAGGAGTCCTTGTTGAGTGCAGAGTATAATAATTACCAGGAGAGGAACAAAACAAGTTGTGTGCACAGAGACGTTCACTATTGTGTTGTTTATCATGACAAAAAAAATGGTTGCCATGTAAGTGTTCCTGATTCTTGGAGTAGGGGGCATGCGTAGGGAGGAAAGGATGGGTCAATTAGGGGACATGTGTACGATGAGATATTAAGCAACTACTTTAAAGAATAAGACAAAATTAAATGTCCAACGAAAGATGTCCAAGAAAAGTTAGATGGTAGAAAGCCACTTATGTTATAAAAAAACAAAAGGGACACGCATACACACACGTGATGTATCTATTCTTGGAATAATGCTGGAAGGATACACAATAAATTTAATATTGGTTCTCTCTGGAGAGCAGGCTGAGAAGTCAGGAGTGGGAGTTTTTATCTTTTACTTAAGTTTTCTGTCATTGGTTGAATTTTTTTTTTAATCATGAGTATATTATTTTTATTTAAAACAAAACTCAACTACTTAAACAAGCTATCTTTGGATAGCAATGAGAAAAGCTATCTGTGACCAACCCCCCTCCCAGGGTAGGGATGGGAGGCCAGGCAGAGGAGGGTTGAGTGGGCTGGGGATGAGGTGACTTGAAGGCACCCATTTCCTTTCACCATGTGGTTCTTGGCTCTCTCCTCACGGTTCCCTGGCCAAACCAAACAACCTTCCAGCTCTGTCCCATGAGCTGGAGACTAGACAGAGTATGAGAATGTTCTGAATCACAGCCCTCAGTGACTGATGTCAAGACTTCCTGGACCTTCACTCACTGCTGCCACAATTCTCAACAAAAGCACCCAACACAGCACTGACCACCTATTAAGGACTCCATACTTTTGAGGCCAATCAGGTTACTGTCTCATTGAAAAATCACCAATGGCTCACCACTGCTTCTTGTTGGAAGTCCAAACGTATTGCAGCTTAGTATCCAAGGCTTTCTATGGTTCAGCCTTACTCTATATTTTCAATCTTATTTACTGATTTCTTAGCATATACCAGCACTGCTTGGGTTCAAAAGCTGGTTTTGCTACCTACCAACGTGATCTTGGCTATGCCACTTAATCATCCCATGCGTCTGTTTCTTCCTCTGGAATACAGGGAGGACAGTAAGGGCACCCACACCATAAAACTCCCATGAGGATTAAATGTTCACAGAGGGGTGCCTGGCACATGATGGGTGCTACTTAAATGCTACCTACTTATGTTCATCTGCTTCCCCACCTTTGTTCTCTGCTCTGGCTGGAATGCTTGTCCTGGTCACAGCCTTACCCACCTTTCAGAGACTGTATCAGGTGGCACCCCCACTAGGAGGGTCTTCCTAATTGCCCTCAGAAACCAGTGGTTCTTGGACTTTCAGAATCACCTGGGTAACTTGGCAAAATGCACTGTGCCCAACCAAGTCCTAAAGATTCCACTGACGTCTATGGTGTGGTCCTGGAACCTGCACCCCAGTTAGTGATACTGATGGGAGTAACCCAGGAGCACACTTGAGAAACAGATCTTGACTGGGCTTCCTCTTTGAGGCCACCACTGGCAGGTTTTGATCTTTTTTTGTGCTTTTCGCAGGTGAGTAGCTAGGACCTGACCTTACTCCGCCCCTCCCACGGCACAGGCCTGGTTCTTCTCATTTTTCTATCTTCCATAATGCCTCGTGCATGTTAGGCTCCTGATACATTCCCATGGACTATTGCTGACCTGCTAGACAGGAACCCTCACCACCGTTTGCCTCCCCCGCCTGCTCTGATTCTCCTGTCACTAGTGTGAGGGGCACAAGCACCATGGATATAGGACACTGTGGTACAGCTGATGCCACTGGCTCTCAGATTCCACGCAGGCCTCTTGGCTTCTCCAACGTACATCTTTCTGCAGGGAAAGCAGCTTACTTGGATTTTCCATTTGTAGAGGAAGTGAGAAGGCTTCCTCTACTAGGGGTGCCATCTGTTACCTGGGGAGTCTGACAAATGAAGCCTCACCTGGCCACTCCAGAGGTGGATTCTGGGTACCACGTAGGTCCAAGGTGGGGTCTAGGCATTTGACCAATCCCTCTAGGTGAATCTAATGCCATTCTTGATTGTGAAGGTCCCCAGCTTCTCAACCCAGACTGCACTTCAGAGAGGCATAAAGTGGGGGTGGCCTTTGAGGGGCTAGGACCCTCCCAACCTAACCAACCTCCAGGACTTGGGCTGGCCGCTCATGTCACCCGTCAGGTTGTCGTTGCCAAAGAGCCGATTCTGACTTATCATGACCCCATGTGTGCAGAGTAGAAAGGAGCTCCAGTGTTTTCAAGGCAGTGACCTGTTGGAAGCAGTTCAACAGGCCTCTCTTCTAAGGTCCCTCTGGGTGAGTTTGAACTGCCAACCTTTCAGCTAGTAGTCAAGCCCTTAACCGTTTGTGTCACCTGAGGACCTCACTTGTCAAGAGGTGTGGGGGAAATGCAGTCCTGAGGTGTTGGGTACAGCAAGTATGCAAACGCTGGGTAAAGTCAGGCATGCTTGGGAAGGAAGACTCAGGGGAAAGAGGGCTGGGACTGTCCTAAAGGGAAAGGTCCAGGAGCACTAGGGACAGAATGTTTTCACTGAAAAGATGTATCTCTGCCCTCACTGCCACTTGCTGTCCCATCCTACAGCCAGCCTTCAAAGGCTCTTTCTAGAACTCTGCAGGCAGTGGACAAGCCGCCTCAAAGACGTGCTAGAAATACTGTTTTGTTATTTATGTTTCCTGTAAGAACGAAAAGGGAGTGAAGACTTCCGTTCATCAATAGGACGTTCACCCCCTTCCCCACCTCTGCCCAGGGAGCCACACAGATTTCCTGAAGTTAATAACAAAAACCATGACCATTTCTACTTCTTGCAACACCTTAACTCTCCCTTTATTATAAATTAGGCGGCATGAAATACCAAGTGGCTGCAAAGAGCCTTCCGTTTTCTGCTTCAGATGCAGGTTTGATACACGGAAGATCTCTGTTTTCTTGCAGGGATGTGTTGTTTTGGGAGAAACGAAACCAGAAGGTGGTTTTTCAGTAAACTTTCTCCTGGAAGCAAAGGGGAAAGCTGGGAGATTCCGGTTTGGCCGTGGCTTTTGGAGGTTGGGTCTTGGTTGCTAGGGTCTCTTCAAAGCACAATTGGATAAGGCTAGAGGGGAAAAGAAAGGCATGGACGATAATAAATAAGGAAATTCACCCCGATTCTGGAAATGAATCCTGAAGAAAAGGGGCTTTAGTTCTAGGTGTTGTTGGGGCGCATTTGCACACTCCCTGGAGTGTGGCCAGCTGCCACAGGGCTGGGGAAGGGTGGACCCAAGCCCATACCCCGTCTAACTCCAGACCACTCAGGAAGGCCTCCCACAGGCTTCAGTGCCCTGCTCACAGGTGAGTCTCTCCACCATGAATTAGCCCCACGATGCAAATCGTCCATCTTCTTGAGCTTTCTGAGTCTAGGTGAGTATACTCGGGGAGATGGAAACCGTTCTTCAGTTCTTGAGGAGCTCTGGACACCCTTGTTGAACTGGATGCTATCTGGGGCAGAGGCATGACCAGCTCAAACTCGGAGGTAGAAGGCAGGTGTTGGAGAAGGTGCAGCCTCTCACCTTATTCTTGCTTCCTCCTTGGTCCTCTGCGAGGGTTACTAAGGCAATACCAAGAGAGGGAGCCTCACAGGGTCAGTGAAGCCAGCTGGAGGAGAAAGTCCTCCCAGCCTGCTGAACCAGGCCTGGGGATGGGAAGGAGTTCAGGCCATAGGCTCTGACACCTGCCCAGCGATGGCAGGCCCCCGCATGGCCTGGGCGTGTGCCTGCAGTACTGTGTGGTCGGAGTCCACTGAGCCTCCACCAGGCTCTAGGGATCTGGGTCATCTGTGCGGCCAGCAAGCCCCATGCAGGTAGGTTGGGTTCTTTGTGGTGAGGGAGCTTCACTGGACTGAAGAAGTGAAGGGCCTGGGGCCCATTGCCCAGCGCTGGGTTCCTCTAGCAACTCATGCTTCCAAGCACATCTAGGATTGGGACTCCAAGAAAAATGCCCATCTTTGGCATTCCTTGCTTCTCAGTTCTGCAGCTGTCTCTGAATAGGGGCATCAAAGGCCAGACGGAATGCCAGATGCCAGCATCTGGATACCAGGCTTGTTCCAGGCACCAGTGCCTCTTTCTCTAGATCAGCTCTCACCATTCAGCATTTGCCCTCCCCCTACCATGCTAATGGTCAGAGGGTCCTCTGTAGAGAGAATAAAGAGGGGTGCGCGGGCCAGTGAGTCTGCACAGCACCATCTATGGCATCCATGGTGCTTGGGACCCAGCACGCTTGGGGAAGGGATAGAGAGGAAGAAGTGCCCCTGAGTGACAAGTGTAGCTGAAAAAGCAGATAGCTTTAAAACTCTGCCACCAAGTACCCATTTCTGTGTAACAGAGACGTGAGCCGCCATTTGGGACTTGACTCTCTACCAGGTCTTTTCTCCAAACGGTTTAAGAAAGTGACAGTCACTATGAGACCCCTGTGGTTGTCCAGGCTGTGGTTGTCCAGGCTGTGAATGTCCATCTCTGTCCCTATTAGTGGTCTGGCTGCAGGTGGGCTGAGGCCAGTTTATTGGGAATCAGGCTACTGGGCCCCTCTTTCACACTGGTCCCTGTCAGCATTCTTGCAGATCCTCTGTTGACATTCAAGTAAAGACTGGACATGTGACGTAAAAAAAATTATTCCCAAGTCGATGTTTGAATTGTCACTGATTCAGTGTCCATAGAGGGTTCTGACAATATCTTGGCCATTCAAGGTGATCTAAAACTTAAGTGGCAAATGATCAGTCCCCAAACCCAAACAAGAACTTCAGCAACAGGCCCCAAGAGCATAAAAGCAAACCAGCTTCCAGCTTGGAATCCCATTTCCTCTGCTCTGTAGGACCTGGCTTTCCTAGCAGGATGAGCCATAGATCCCCAAAAGCCCGCCATTTTCCCAGGACAGGCTTGCAGATGCCCCCGGAGACACAGACGTGGTGGGGTGCACTCTGGCTCGATCCTCTGGGTCCCAGATGCTCAAAAGATGACAGCTTTTTGGGGTAGGCTGGTATGGTCTGAAGGGATATGTAGGGAATATTCGCTAATGAGTGCTGGGACATTCTTGAGCATCTCATAGAAGGTGTCTGCCGTCTTACGGTACAGACTTCGCTGCAGGACAAAGGGACGGAAGAGGTTGAGAGGCTCAGCCCTGCGGATGGCCCCGGGGAGTCCCATGGTCTCGGGCACCTTGTGGTTGCCAATGAAGAAGTGATAGAGCTTCTTCTCTAGCAGGCTCTTCTCGAGGAAGCGAAGTAACTCTTGCAGACGAGCGTCGAGCTGTGTGGCCTTCCAGTCGGTGGCCTGCCGGGCAAGCAGGAGGTGCAGCAGGGCTGTCTTCAGGTGGTAGTTGCTGAGCCCACTGGGGCCGGTCAGGCGAGTCTGCTTGGATAGCAGGAAGGAGGCGATCTGCAAGCAGCTGAGGTGGCAGGCACCCTCGGGCAGTGCCTTGGATGTCACCCTGAGGAAGTGTCGCTCGTAGACAGCAAAGGACAGGAGCCAGTCAGTGTTGGACACTGGGGTCCACTGAGGGGGTCCCCTGGGAAGGTGGGAGACAAAGTATAGGTCTGAGTCTTCACACTGGATCACAGGAATCAGGTTGAAGGGCATGAACTTCCCTGAGCGGAACTTGATCTTCAGGGACCCTGGGGTGTCCAACTGACCAAAGGCCAGGCCAAACTCGTACTTGTGGGCAATGCGGTGCCAGGCTCGTGTGAGAGCCGTCTGGAACCATTTCATGACCTGCATGGTGTCCAGGTACGGGGACTCTCTGGCACACAGCAGGTCCTCCATCTCGCCGCCAGGCCGCACCATGTTGTTCTTGCCATGGAGGAGACACAGCATGTCTTCCCCAAGCTTGGTCTTGCCGCAGATACAGCCCAGCATGTCGTCATCAGCCCGGACCACCTTGATCTGGCCATAGCCCTGGCAATCCAGGGGCAGCGAGCGGCCGGAACACCAGAGCTCTGGATGGAAGCGGTAAGGCTCAGGGGGTGTGAAGGGCACAAAGAGGTCACACACCAGCGGCCTGTCCACCTGCCAGTTCTCATACATGCTGTCCACACCGATGAAGTCCTCCACCTCCATGTCTGTGTCCCGGTTGCAGAGGCTTCTCAGGGCTTCCAGCAAGTCATCCACAAAGCCTTCCACAAACTCCCGGGTGCGGGCGGCATCAGCGGTGGCCCCCCGGATGCAGTGCTCATAGAAGTGGCTGAGTGTAGCCTTGTTGGGCAGGATGAGGCCACGGAGTGGGGGCCCCCCGAGGCCAGGCAGCTCATCCTCATCACCAGCAGGGCACTCGGGCGAGGGCCCATCCTGGTGGTCCTGCCGCCACACCTCAATCATCAGGAAGAGGATCATACACAGGGTGCTCCAGAGGTCCCAGGCCGTGCGGGTCTCGTTCTGCTGCTGGCCCTCTGCGGCTGCCTGCACAAGAGCTTCCTTCTCGGCTGCCAGCCGCGCCACCTCCTCCTCCAGGCGCAGCTGCTCCAGCTGCAGCTTTTCCTGGTGTTCCTGCATCTTACGGATGATCTCCTCCTCGTTCTCGGGGACAGTGGTATTCTCTCGCGGGAACAGCAGCGGGTGGTTGATGATGGCTGTCACCACCACCAGGCATACCCGGAAGAGCCCCAGGGCCATGGCCACAGCTTTCCTGGAAACAGAGAGAGACTGATAAGTCACACCAATTGCTCCTCAGCACTACCTCTTCCTGCACCCTTGCACCAACCTCTGCCCCACAGAGCTGGTAAGTGTCCTACAGTTCCCCCACCCACCTCACTGTTCCTTCCTTGCAACTTCCTCTGGTGCCTCAATCTAGCCTTGGGAGAAGGAACCCCAAAGTCCTACACTGGCAATCTCGACCCAACAATCTTCTGTGATGGACATCTGTTTCTGTCGTCCAGCCATCCCTCTTTCTGGTAACAGCACCCTATTTTGCCCGGGAAACTATTCCTTTTCCACTCGTAGTGTTTATGGTTTGGAAGTGGAATGAACCCAGTTCCAAGGGTGAGCATATAACCCAGGCCCAAGACCATCAGCTTATTCTACCCCCCAGCCAAAGGGATTGGTTCAGGGATGAACATATGGCTCAATTCAGGCCAATGGGAGACAGACCTAGGACTTGCTGGACCAGTGGGGAGGACTCACCCTGTTGCCTAGAGTTGCCAAGAGAGCAGGATTACACCAGCAGGGCTAGTGGCTCTCAAGCCACAATGAAGAGGAGACTGCCTGAGAAAGACGCCAACACAGGAAATCAGAGCCGAGGACACGGCTGGGCATTTTAGCAAGAACGGAAAAGGAGTTGGGGGAGGGTTTGGCCTCCGTAGCAGTCAGTGCACAGACAAGTTTATTCCTCAGAGATGCTTCCACCTGAGAAGGAAATATGGGAGACAGTGAAAGTGGAGGAAGTAGATTGGAAGGGTGAGAAAAAGTTCAGGGCAGCTAGCCAGCTGTTATTCTCCAACCCAAGGAGCATCTTGTGAGATAATTGCAGAAACAGGCTGGCCCTGGTTTCTACATTAGAGAAACATCAATAGGAAGAGTTAGAAAAGCAGAGTGGTCCATGGCCAAACTGTCAGCCTGGCTGATTAATGTGGATCTCAGTGTCCAGATAAAGGCATGTATATTTCCTTTCCCTTCACCCAAATTAATACTTGGCTCTTATCTAGTTAGTGATTTTCCCTCCCATTCCTGGGAACTATCAAAGAATGTTTCTTTCTAAGTCCTTGTCTTTTTAGGATAGTGGACTCATACAATATATGTTCTTTTGTGATCGAGTTATTTCACTCAGCATAATGTCCTTTGGGTTTATCCACATGATGATAGCCACTCCTTGGAAGAAGACTGGGCAATGTACTTCCATAGAGATACTGCCTCAGAAACCCAAGGAGGGGTTGCTATGAGTCAGAACTGACTTGGCGGTTTGTTTGTTTGTTTTTGTTTTTCAAGTTGACACATAACCTTAACCATCACAGCCAGCATTACTCTCGTCTCATACCTTGGTGATCATTCCTGCCATATGTATGTTGTTAATGAACAAAACAGGATAGTAGATTTTTTTACTACTGCCATAAAGGTGAAATGTTGGATACAAGGTAGTCAGTAAGTAAGGAGTGGGTGTCCCTGCTATTGTAAGGCTTGAATGAGATAACACATAAAGTTAGCAAAATGCTTGCCCTGAGCAAATTTTCTTAGAAAAGGGAAGCTGTAATAAGCCAGGACTATGCAGTTGAGCCTACTTACAGGAGCTAGTGATGGAGTGGGCCACAGATACCCTGACAAGGAACTCTGGCAAGATACAAGCAGCCCACAGTGACACTGACAACAGGGCTACAAACAAGACTCAGAAGGAACGCCCGGACACAGCTCCCCAGAAACCTGGGCTGCAGAGCGAGGCCGACCTGGTGTGAACCTCGATTCTGCCCCTTGCTGAGTGATCTTGGGCGAGTCTCTCAGCTTCTCTAGGACTCCACTGCTTTCCCTGTGCAATGGGGTTAATAACAGCCCCTCCTTCACAGGGAGTCTGTGAGGGTTAAGCAAGATAAAACACCGTGGGTGTTTAGCACAGTGCCGGGCCTAGAGTACACACCCCATGGGTATCAGCTCCTGTCCCCTCAGTCTCCACTGTTTTCTCCCCTGCAAACACACCAGCCCTGCCCAACCCCAGGGTCTGGAGGAAAGCACGCTCCCAGGGGCTCCGAAAGCATGACCTGCTCCTGTCCGTGAGCCGCTGACTGCTGTTCCTCCGCACATCACCTCACCCACCCTGCCCCCCAGCAAAGGGGGAGGGCAGAGCTTGGCTCCTTCTCAGGTCAGGAGTTCTCAGCAGGAGGAGGGGTGCGAGGTTCCCTCTGACTCACCTCCCTGATTACACCATCTTCTCCTCTCAGGATCAGACTCTGGCTGTTTCTTTCCTCCTCGCTAAACTTGGAGCAGGATGGCTCTGTCTGCAGGACCTGAAGGGAAGGGGCAGGGAGGGTCAGGCTGGGATGGGGAATGGGGCTATGGCTCTCTGTGCCCACTAGACAAGGTCAAGTTCAAAGGTTCTGCTACTTTCCCCCACCAAACCAAGCCAAGTGGAAGGAATACTGCCAGGAGACCAGAAGAATGAGGGGATGGAACAGGGGTGTGTGGACCTTTGGAGACCATGGCTGGCTGGGAGCATCTCACAAAACCATAAGCTGTGTGCATGCGTGCACTCACACACACACACACTCACATACTCCATCCCAAAGGACCCTTTACTCCCAATGTCCCCTGCACACTGGCCCAAAGCTCTAAGCTTTTTTGGCTGGTGGTCTTGGCTTGAAAATAAGCCTGGGTCACCTCATGGTGACTAGTTTTGTCTATCTGCTTGCCAGGAAGCCGGCAGGAACCTGTTGAGTTCCTCTCCACCCCCCAGCCTTGCCCACAGAGAGGTAGTGGCCTATGAAGTTCATGGCTAAACTTAGCCTGGCCAAGGACCAGAGTCATGGGGTGACAGGGTCTGGGGAAAGTCAGAGGCCTCTGCGTGTCCAGGGGTACAGCCCAGCATTGCTGTTGTAACAAGCTCTCCTGGTGGTTCTACGGCCTGCTCCACCTTTTCCCAAGCCAAGCCATCCTCCAGTCAGAGAAGGGTGGGAGGAGGGCTGGGCCCACAGCCCAGGATTGCCCCAGCTCAGGTGGTCAGATGCAATTAAACCCCAAAACCAAAACCCACCGTAGTTAAGTACTGCTAATTACAACAGCAAAAGCAGTCCAGCCTTGGCATTATCTTCATAGCCAAAAGGAACTGCTGTGTTTCCTTTACACAGCTGGACGGAGGAGATGGGCTGAAGGCAGAGAAAGTATGTTTACTCCAGGTCCCTTGGGCTATTTGGGCCCCCTTCCCACTGCCTAGCCTCTGGGCCCTTCAAGAAAGAAAGGGACAAGGAGACCCAAACTGTCCATAAGTTTGGTTGAATCCCCACTGTGTGCTTGGAGATTCATGGTCCCTGCTAGTGCAACACACAGTCATTAGGGGGAAACACAGTCCCAGATTCAAGAAAGCCAGAACTTAAGACAGTTCAGGGAGTAGGAGTGCATGAAGGGATAGACACAGGGAAGAGCTAACTATTGGGAGGAAGTGGGAGGGGAGCTGTTGCATTGGGGTAAATTGTAGTCTAGTCAATGTCCTGAGATAACCTGTGTGTGAACTGCTGTATGGAAAGTGAATTTGCTCGGTAAACTTTCACCCAAATCATGTTGTTGTTGTTGTTACGTGCCATCAAGTCAGACCCAACTCAAAGCGACCCCTCCTTGGGTTTCTGAGGCAGTATCACTATGGAAGCAGATTACCCCATCTTCCTTCCGAGGAGTGGCTGGTGGGTTTGAACCGCCAGGCTTCTGGTTAGCAGTCAAGTGCCTTAGGCACTACGCTACCAGAGATTAATGAATACCAATGTTTCATTTAGTTTTATGGGGGGGAAAAAAAAAAGAAAGCCAGAATTTAGAGTTGTACTAACCTAAGCTCCATTTTACAGATGAGGAAAATGAGGGCTAAAGAGGAGGCATGCTGGACCGGCAGGGTGGGCTGGAGTCAGCTGGACGCAGGTCTGGACAGCACCCTGCACAGGGAGGGTCTGGCAGGAGCTCCTCCACCAAACACGAGAGCAGCAGTGAAAGGTGATGTTTCCACAAGAATCAAGCCACACACAATGGTAAGTGCTGTGCATATGTTTTAACTTTCAGAACAACACTTAAGGAGGTATGTGCATCACCCCCATCTTACAGATGGAGACTGATGGTCACGGGTCCTTGCTGATTCCCAGGTCCCCTGGTCTGCAGTGTGTGACTGTGTGCACATGAGCAGCACCTCAGGTGCCCCCTCTGCTTTCCCTACAGACCTCAAGGAGACACTGAGTGAGCCCTCCACATGGCCCTGCCCCGGAGGCCCTTCCCTGGCAGCACTGCCAATGGTGATCACTAAAAATCACCCAGGTAGGCTGTCCCTCGAGCTTCCTAGGCCTTGGATAAACAGGACTGTGAGGAAGGACAGGCTTAATGAAGAACGCAAGTTTGACCTGGTCCTGGATTTGGAGCTTGGACCCCATGGACAGTCTGTCCAAAGCCCAGGCGAGGCCCCTCCTCCAGGGATTGCCCATCTCTTCCTCGAGTCCATGCTTCTCTCCTCTGGCAGAGTCCACACCGTGCAGTGGAGCCAGACAAGCTTCCTGATCACCCATCCTTCAGGACCAGCTTGGGCCCCTCCTCTGGGAGCCTGCCCCCATGGCACAGGCCTACGGGCCTACTTTGCCATTCTCAGAGCTCCTACTGCTGCTGGCCATGCCACCTCACTGCTCTTTCCTCCCCTTCCTACCTGATGCTCTGTTCTGACAAGGTCCAGAAGCTGTACCTCCATCTGCCTCTCTAGGCACTGGGCTGGGCACCCTCTGGGCCCCCAATATATCTGTGGGATCTACCTTATCCCAATTTAGGGGTGGAGGACAAGGGCAGATATGGCTGTGGGAATGACATATCTCAATAAACTCCTTCCTCCTTGCCTAACTCGGGGCCAGAAGACAGACAACAGCACAGTTCTACCCCCATCACTGCTCACCATGGTTGGCTTCCACCCTCCCTGATGGTGTCCGTCTATGGGAGAGGAGACAAGCCTGGCAGACCTGGCCTATACCCCAACAGAGGCAAGACTGAGAGTGCCACTGGGTATCTCTTCCTGAGGTCCCTCTTTATTTGTACCCCAAAGGGAGTGGGGGCTGGGCCTTGGCAGAAGAAGAACAAGCAAAGAAAGGAAGTGAGGAAAGAGGAAGGAAGAGGACCAATAGAGCATGATTGAGAAACTGGGTAGAAAGGGTGTGGTTTCGGCCCTACACCTCCTCTTCTCAGCATCTTTGCAGCTACCTCTCCCATTACCCCCAAATCACCTTCCAACTCTCCATCTGGGCCAGTTCCTTCTCTTGGCCTCCAGCCAGGCTCACCTTGCTTGGACCTTCCACCCTGCCTGGTCACTGGGCTCCTTTCCTTCACACCCCTTGCTAAGGACAGAGATTGTAAAACCCAGTGCCTCCAGGGGCCAGTTCCCATGGTAAATGAGCAAGGCTGCAGGGATTGGACAACTGAATGGGAGGGCCGGTGGTAAGCTGGATGGCACAAATCTTCTTTACAGTGCAGAGCCACACACAGTGCCATGCTTGACTGGGTGCCCAGAGCCATGGTTTTCAAGAGAAGCCAGAAATGTCAATTGTGGTTCATGCCTTGAAGGACCTAGAGAGCTGGAACCCTCCCCTGCTGGAAGTGGGGGTCTCCTCTCTAGGAGAGACCCTAGGCTGGCTGAGAACAGGGACCCTGGGCATGGGAGAGCCTAGGGGTCAAGGCTGGAACCTGGTGACCCAGAGTGGGGAAGCAGGGCAGAATGAGAGTCCACACCCCAGATGCCCAGTCCAAGTGAGCCTACCAATGAGCTAATGAGAAGAGCAAAAACTGGGGAGAGGAATGGTCTTTCATTATCTGCCTTCTTACAATACAACCCACTGTGGTCACTGCACTGTGGACACCCTGTCACAGGAGGTGCCTGTTGACACCTGCCAAAAGCAGTTTCCTAAAGATTCAGACAAGGAAGAGGGAGGGACTGTCCAAAAAGTCATCAAGATACCAACTCAGTCCTCTGCACTGGGGTCACACGGCCAGCCAGCTGAGGCACAGGAAGACAGCAGTCTGGGGCCCCACCAAGTCCTGGTGGGAGAGCCCACATCCTTCCCGTTCCTGTTCTTCCACCAGCAGCAAATCCATGTCCTACGGAGCGTCGGGTGGAGAAGCAAGGAAGCCATCTATCTCCCAGGCACACGGTGTCCTTCCTTCCAGCCCCACTGCCTGACTCCATGGTAGCAGAGCCCTGACCCATGGGATGTCATGGAAAACCACAGAGGCTTATGATGGGCAGACAGACTTGTCTACATCTGGGTGGTGGGGAGGGGAGAGGGGTGAAGGGTCAAGGTGGCTTGTGGGTCCTCTACTGCACAACTCGGTCCCAGCAACAAAGAACGGGTTCCTGGAAGATGTTCGTGTCCTGCTCCAGGTCCCTGTTTACTCTCATTCACTGTCACCAAAACCCAAACCACACCCACTGCCATCGAGTAAATTCTGACTCATAGTGACCCGAAAGGACAGAGCAGAAAAGCCTCGTAGGGTTTCCAAGGCTGCAAGTCTCTACAGGAGCAGACTGCCTCATCTTTTTTCCCACAGAGTAGCTGGCGTGTTTGAAACGCTGACCTTTTGGTTAGCAGCAGAGCACTTAGCCACTGCACCACCAGGGCTCCTTTTGTTGTCACCAGGCACCTCAATCATCCCTGTCGTGGTTGATACAAAAAGAAAAAAAAACAAACAAACTCACTGCCATCGAGTTGATTCCAACTCATAGTGACCTCCTTTGGGTTTCCGAGGTGGTAAATATTTATGGAAGTAGATTGCCCAGTCCTTTCCACAGAGTGGCTGGTGAGTTTGAACCGCCAACCTTCTGGTTAGCAGTCAAATGGCTTAGGCACTACGCCACCAGAGCTCCTTAGTGGTTGAATAGTGGCCTTCAAAAAGTCATGTCCACATCCTAATACCCAGATTCTGTGAAGGTGACCTTATTTGGAAAATGGGTCTCTGCAGGTGTATTTAAATCAAAGATCTCTAGATGAGATCACCCTGGATTACCCGGATGGGCCCTAAATCCAGCAACTGGTGTCCTATTAGAAATGGAACAGAGAGGACACAGAGGAGAAGGCCATGTGAAGACCAAAGTATTCATCGGTGTGATGCAACCACAACCAAGGAACGCTTGAAGGTACCAGAAGCTGGAGGAGGCAAGGAAGGGCCTCTGGAGGCTTGGGAGAGAACGTATTTCTATGGTCTTAAGCCTCCCAGTTTGTGGAACTTTGTCACAGCAGCCCTAGGAAGCAAATGTGGGCTCAAGGGGCAATGCACCCTCCTCTCTCCCAACCAGCCCCTCCTCTGGCTTTCCCTTTCCTCTTTGGGTACGACCATTTCCCCAGACATCTCTGACTCTGCCTTTGCCCTGCACTGCCATCCCACTGGGAGCTCTGGTGGCGTAGTGCCTAAGGCATTTGACTGATAACCAGAAGGCTGGCGGTTCAAACCCACCAGCCACTCCTCAGAAGGAAGACTGGGCAATCTACTTCCGTAGAAACACTGCCTCGGAAACCCAAGGAGGGTTCGCTATGAGTTGGGATTGACTCGATGGAAATGAGTTTGTTCTTTTGGCTTGCCATCCCATCAGCCCCCAAAGCCTGGGGATTCCACACCGACGGATGTCCCATCCCAGCTCATCCCAGCACGGACCGTCATCATCAGTGATTCTAGGCCCTTCCCAATACCCAGCTAAGTGGCCACCCCAAAAAGGGAAGTCTCCCTTGCCCAAATCAGTGGTTTCCTGTTGCCATGTGACACAGTGCATATGCTTTAAATCTGAAGTTCAAGGCCCAGCCTCAACCAACCATGGGGGGACATGCTTCCTATCTGTCATAGCTATTCATTTATAGGTCATTTACTGCCCCCTGAACACATGGACTTCCCCATTATTCCCCGCAGCACCCAGTCCCATGTGTCTGTCAAAACCCTACCTAACCATCCTCATGGCAGGACGCATCACAGAAGCAGCTTCCAGAAGTCCTAACGGACTCCTGCTTTTTGAAGAATAGATGAACAAGGGGAGGGAGACAGACATATTTATTAAGCCTGAGTGTAGGCAAGCAACTGGTGTCTTGTGGAGATAAGGTGTTTGTATAGCTGTGCCCAGCACGTAGCACATGGGCTCACGGGCCCCCTCATCCCATCCTTAGCTTAACCTGTGCGGCAGTCCTGGGGAACGTGCTGTCAGCCATATTTCAAAGGCAGGAGCCGAGACCCTGAGAGGTTCAGCAACCTTCTTAAGGTCAAAAACCAGTTAGAGAGGGAGGCGCCCTGTGTCCCACGCACCATCCTGCTTTTCCATCAGGGTCAACTGCAGTCTTGTCTCATCCCACCCACCACCTTCCTCAGCCGGCAGCTCCTGCAGGGTTAGGGCAAGGTGTTGTTTAGCTTTACATCTGCCAAAGCACTTAGCACAGACTAAATGTGGGGCTGCCTGCTCACTGTACTAAGACACACGCCATCCTGGGAACCCACTGCTCCTACCATATGCAGGGATGGCCAATTTCAATAAAAGACCCGTAAACCCCAAACATTTGTGGGAAGTGCACAGCAGGGCCTCCCTTGATTCCTGGATTCCCTGCTCAGATTTCTAGACCTGAAGTTGCAGGGTGCTGCCTAATTTCAGAAATGGCGGCCAGCAGGGAAGCAGCGCCATACATGGCCATATGCTAATAATATGCTTATTATTTCTCAGAATTTCCTGTGCTCCCGTGGCCCCCACTTCAGCCACAAGAGTGTCTGGCACAGAAGGAATACTAACCCTCACCTTAGACTCAAGGGTGCCATAGCCACACAGGGTAAGGCATGCCAGGGCTCCCCCACTCTGTCCCCTTCCTCCCTCTTCCCCGCCTCTGTACCCACCCCCAGCAGATGCTTGGGCAGGGAGAGGAGGCTGCACAAGGCAGGCAGGTGCCAAACAACAGCAAACACGCTGGCCTGGTAGTGGGGGAGGCACTGGGAAGTGGGCAGGGGTGGGGACGGGGGGTTCAAATAGGACAAAGGAAAAAGCCAACACAAGGCTGTCTTTTGCTGTCCCCTTGTGTCCCCTTTCAGAGGTGAACCAGGGATGGATGGAACTCAATTCCCCGTTGCCTCCTTCCTTTTGATCTCTGGAAGGGAACAAAGAAGGACTAGCTCAGAAAGACAGCCTGGCCCAAGTCCTCCAGCTGCTTCTGGGGTACAGGCTGGCCCAGGTCCCCAGGACTTTCTCACGACAATAGGAAGTCTGTCTCCCCACAGCCCACCCTCTCTTACCCACATCCTGGCTGAGGGGATGCTTGCCCCCAGGCAGTGAAATCCCAAGCTGTTCTCCCACCCCAGTCCCCCGAGGCCTGGGCAGCACCTGACACAATGCCTGCCTCAGCTGGGCTGGGGGAGAGGGGCTGAGAGGAAGGGAGGAGCTCTGGGCCTCCTGCAAACACAGACACATAAACACATCAGCTCTGAGCCCACAAAGATCTGAAAAACCCCTTTCATCTTAATAAAGGGGAACAGCAAGAAACACAAAGGCAAAAAGGAGGCCTACCCAGCTATAAAAAAATTAAGAGCTTGCGGTTGGCTTCTTTGCTTGTGCTCTGGTTGTAGAGGGCATCTGTGCTGAACAATAGAGCTAGGGCGTTCGCCTGCCCTCCCACTGCAGGGCTGCATTAGGGCAAACCTGTTCCTCTCCACCAACAAAGCTGCAGCCTCCACCGTAAGGCTAGGAACGGTTAGCAAAATCACCCTCAGAGTTACCTATGAGTACACACAGGCATCAATGCCCTGTAAATTACACAGAACAAAATATCCACCACCACCTCCCAGCCATGGGAGTGACAACCAGTGATACTCTGGGAGTAACAACCAGTGATACCCGTGCTATGCCCTGGCTTCTGCCAGAGGCTGTGCTGGGCACACAGTAGGTATCCAAATTCTTTCTGGGGAATGCACAAACCAGAGGCCAGGCAGCAGACAGCCATGAGATAGTGTCATGTTAACGAGGATACACCCCACCCCAAAACAGCCCAAGCTCCTCAGCCAGCAGCACCAGGCTAACCACTCTGTAGAGGTTTAGGGGATCACAGCTAAGGGACCCAACTCTGGTGTCAGATGGCTTGGGCTTGAGTTCTGGCTCCACCACTTGAGATGACAGCAGTACCTACTGCACTGTGTTGAGTGCACTAAATGAGGTAATACAGACATGATCACAAGGCTGGTGTTAGCTGCCATGGAGTCGGCCCTAGGCTCCTGGTAACCCTGTGCTCAGTGGCGTGAATCCTGCCCGGTCCTGCGCTATCCCCGTGACTGGGTGCAGACCAGACCTTTGTGATCCACATGGTTTCCACTGGCTGATTTTCAAAGTAGATCACCAGGCTTTTCTTCCTAGTCTGTCTCAGTCAGGAATCTCCGCTGAAGCCTGTTTAGCAACATAGAAACACAAGCCTCACGGCAGATGGGTGGGAGCTGCCCACAAGGAGCACTGATTGACACTGTCATTGGAATTGGTGATAAGTCAGGTCTCCCTTTTGGTTTGTTCAATCCTGCTGGTTGCATCCTAGGACTCCTCTGGGAAGAGGGAATGTGAACAGTGTCCCAACAACTCCCTAAGAAGCCTTTGGACAGTGATTAACTTGTTCCCTAACTCACTGTTTTCTTCAAGCAGAACCCTCCCAATTCCACCTGGCTGGCCTGGAGCCCAGTGGATTCTTCTCCAGGCGCCAGGGGCTAACACAGGGGAGGGCCTCGGAAGCTCAGCTCGCCCTCAGCCTAGCAGCATCGGTGCTGACAGCTCCTGCACGAGGGCCTGAGCACTCTGAAAGAGAAATGGTTGTTCCGTCTTCAGTACACAGCATGAGAAGGGAGCAGGTGTGCCAGGAACGCTTGCTGACTGAACAGATACAGTCAGGACTGGAAAAGAACCTCGCGGCCTTCACTTCCCAGGAATCTCTGGGTGATGTGAATTGTTAAGTGCTCCACTACTAGCTGAAAGGCTGATGCTTTGAATCCACCCAGATGTACCTTGAAAGAGAGGCCTGGTGATCTACTTCTGAAAAGTTACAGCCACTGAAGTGGAGGGCGGTTCTACTCTGCAACACATGGGGTCAGCCTGAGTGGGGACTCAGCAGCGTATTTTTCCTTTTTCTTGGGGAGTGGTGGGGGGGGGTGGTGAGCAGTTGCCAGCCTTTTCTCCCAGGAGTAGGAATTTGGAATGAGGGTAGAGTAAGAAGTCTTACATGAGGTAACTTCTCAGTCTTTTCTTTCTGGAAGGCACCTCAGTCAGCCAAGGTGCCAGCAGTAAAAGGTGTGTGGGAAACGTGAAAAACTCTACCAGAGCCAGCCCTGCAGACAGACCGCAGCTACTCTTGGTCTGGACCAGCCTTCATCCAACTGCAGGCAGACTCGTGCCAACATTTACCAAGGTACCCAGGAATGAGCCCAACGTATGTGCTTCTCCGCTTGACACCCAACTCCTTGCTCCTGGAGAGCTTTGTAGAAACGGAAGACCAAGTGGGGATTACAGGAGTCAACAGAAACCAGGTAAGAGAAGGTGCAGAGAAGAGTCTGCCCCCCTTGGTGAAGATGCACAGCACTGACATGACTCAGGTTGTTATTAGTTGCCATTAAGTTGACTCCAATTCATGGTGACCCCATCTACGTGTTACAGAGCAGAACTGCTCCATAAGGTTTTCTGGGCTGTAATCTTAACAGAAGCCAATTGCCAGGCCTTTTCTTCTGCAGTACTGCTGGGCAGGTTTGAACCACCATCCTTTAGGTCAGCAGTTGAGTGCAAATTGTTGGTACTGCCTAGGGACCTTCACTGGCTGTGGGAGGGCTTTGGAAACAGGAGCCAACATACCACACTTGATGAGGTGTAGGCCTTATGCAAAACGCTTTGCATGTATCATCCTGTCTATGATCACAATAAACCTCTGAGGCAGGCGCTATCCCTATTTTACAGATAACGAAGCCAAGGGAGCTCTTAATAGGCAAAGCCAGGATTCGAACCCAGGGCCATATGGCTTTCCACGTGTCTTCCCATGATGCTGGCTGCTCAGCGACTTGCTGTGTGTGAAACATTCGATGTGCACTTCTGGACTCCCCTTCCCTGCACTGTTTAGGGAAGGGCAGGTGACAGTTTCAGAGGAATGTGAGCAGAAGCAAAGTTGGACTTAATGAAATTACTTAGGAGGCCCCTTCCACCCAGAGATTCTATTCTATGAGAATGATCTGGGATATGAGACAGCTTTTCAGCCAAAGGATAGGGAAGGTCTCTGCATTGATGAGGAAAAGGAAGCGATGAATCTTTTGACCCTGCATGGTGTGTATGTGCCGGGAGAGGCGTCAGGAGAAGTGGAGGGCTATGTGGGACATTTTGGGCAGCATACAGGGATGGGGCTCAGCCATCCCCTGCTCTCGTCTCCTCCTCCAGCCCCAGACACACTGCAGTCCTGCCTTCTCAGCGACTCTGGAACAAAGTCTCAGAAAACAAAGGACCTTGTCATGAACTTGAGGCGGGTCCCCTGACTGCTGGTAAGAAAGCTATTGAAACAGGCTCCCATGAGAATCCTTTGTCATGAGCACATGGTTTTGCACCCAGAGGCAGGGCCAACGTTATAACAAGCTTTCCCTTACATCTGATCCAGATTGCTAGGAGATTCCCCCTATATGTGCTGTGGGAAATGGTCTGGGAGGGAAAAAGGAGGGGCAGCTCCAAGCAGCCACAAACTAAGCTCTAGCCAGGACCCGACCCTTTCTCCCAGGCAGCCAGTGTCCACTGGGTTGTTCACCTGAAAGTGAGTCATTTGATAATTTTGCACTCTGTGTTTTCTAGGGACTCCACCTGAGGATCTCCAAGTGCTCTGAGTCCTGTTGGGTACCGGCTGTGATTACCCCCCATAAACAGAGAGGGAAATGGAGCTTCCTGTGCTAATATCACACAGCGACTCACATCGGATGGGGACCAGGCTGCTCAGGCCTGGAGGTCAGTGGTCTGCTTGTTGTCTTCTCCCCTGACACTCAAACGTGGGAGCATTCGTTATGCCACCTGCACATTCCCTGAGCTGTGGGGTCCAGGCAGAGGACTGGTGTAGTAGTTAAGGTTGTGTGTCAACTTGGCTGGGCCTGGTTTTGAATGGCTGGGCAGCTGGATGTACTTATTCCCCATGATGAGACTGGTAATCAACTCAGATTACCAGATGTGGTCTGCTTCTAGTACATAAACAGCAGCTTTTGGGAAGGTCTCCAGCTTTTTGGCACACTTGGATCCTGCATATAGCCGACTCTTCCATGTTTCCTGCTAATCATGGGACTGTCACTGGACTGGAACTAGTGGCAGGCCATACTCTTTAGTAATCTTGGGACTGTGCCATTTTATTTGTTGACTTTGGGTCTGTCAGCCTCAGCAGCCACAGCTGCCTGAGTTAAGAGATGCCTCCAGCTCCCATGGGCCTGGAATAAGAGGCAGAGCTGAAGCCCAAGGTCAAGGGGCCTTCACCCAGGCCCTAGAGCTTGGCACTTGGAATTTGTGTTTCTAGCCTCCTAAACTGGGAGCTCTAGTGGAGTAGTGCCTAAGGCATTTGACTGCTAACTAGAAGGCTGGTGGTTCAAATGCACCAGCCACTACTCGGCAGGAAGATGGGGCAATCTACTTCTGTAGTGATACCACCTTGGAAACCCAAGGAGGGGTCGCTATGAGTCAGATCCGACTTGAAAGCAGTGAGTTTGGTTTTTTTTGTAAACTGTAAGAGAATAAATACCTGTTTGCTAAGACCATTCATTTGTAGTATTTTCTTTTAGAGTGGCACTGGAGAACCAAAACACCTGGTGTGGAAGAAAGAGGCTAAGGCTCTGGAGGCAGCAGATCTGGGTGTGAGTCCTGCCTCCGCTGCCTCAGTTCTGTGACTCTGGCCAAGTCCCTTAGCTTCTCTGAGCCTGTTTCTTAAAACTGGGATACTAATACCTACCTGTGAGGAAGAGAAATAAATAATATATAAAGCCCCAGGTTGGGGCTGGGGCTTTGCTCATAGTTTCTCATTCTCACTGCCAAGTTGGATCCCACTCACAGGGACCCTTCCTGAGGTTTCCAAGGCAGTATCACTACGGAAGTAGATTGTCCAATCTTCCTTTCATGGAGTGGCCGGTGGATTTGAACCACCAACCTTCTGGTCAGCAGTCAAATGCCTTAGGCACTATGCCACCAGAGCTCCTTTGTTCATAGTAGGTGCTCAGTTAATGACACAAGCGTTATTTTACAAGATTATTCAAAAGCCAATTTGCTCTGTAAACTTTTACCCAAATCATAATAAAAACTTTAAAAAAAGATAAAAGAAAAGGTTATTCTACTTGTATGAACAAAAGGTCATGACCACTGATCTGGGGGCCAGATTTATAAACAGAAGCATCATTTGCAAATAACTATCTCGGCTGACGGTACTCTAATTTTCATTTCTAAGCCTGAAAATGCTACATATAAACAAACAAGTGGGGCAGTAACACTGATGCACTGGCTGCCGGGGAAGCTGTGTTAAAGCATCTGAAACTGCGTGCTCAGCTGCATGAAGCCAACATTTAAACAGATTCCTTAAAGGGAAAGGCGAGGGATTTCAGTACCGAAACCCTGTTCTGAAACTTGAGAGAGACCTATCATGTCATCTAGTTTTCACCCTTCTCAGCCCAGAGAATTCTCTCTCCTGCAGTTTTTGTCCCTTGTGCTGACGTCCGACAGGGATCCCGGATTTCTAAGGGGAACAGTACCACCGCCACCACCAGAGGCTGGTGAGTCGGTTCTGCTTCAAGGTGACCCCATGTGTGTCACAGGAGACCTGTGTTCCACAGGCTGATGTTTCAGTAGATTGCCAGGCCTTTCTTCTGAGACATCTCTGGGTGACTTGCACCTCCAACCCTTTGGTTAGCAGCTGAGCCTGGTGAACTGTTTCTAGCACCCAGGGACTTCAGAACAGTAAGCATCGTCTTATAAGGTGAAGCTGGCCTCAGAGGTGGCCAAATTAACAGCCTCAGCATTTCTGTGAGTTCAGCCTAGTAAACATGCTGTCACAAGGGCCTCCCTTTGGTTGGGCACAGTCAACACCCATGGCTGTGACACTAGTTCCAAAATATCAGGTCCATCTCCCGACATCTCCAACTCCCCGCATGGACTACTGTGAGGAAGGGATTCCACAGGTTTAATGTAACCCACCCAGCAGTCGTGGGAATGCTAGACCTGGGTGAGAGGTGAACTCATTTCTATTTCCAGTCGGTACCAAGTCTCGGGGCTATGGATTCCATACATTCCTCCCTTCCATGTGCATCTGATTATAAAGCTCAAGGCCACTGAATCCCTACACAATGGCTTGCAGATCACAGGTTTGATTTATTTGTTTGTTCAATATATTAATGAAGGTTCCCTTTTAATCAGTCCCTAGAGTGAGGACAAGGAGATGGTGCCCAGTTACCACCGCCAACCACTTGGAAAGGGATCACAATAAGAGATCCTGGATTGAATGGGAGTAAAATGTGGAACAAAATTCAAAATCATAAAAAAGACCTGGCTTACTGATCTGATAGAGACTGGAAAACCCCGGAGACTATGTCACCCTTTGGGCCTGGAATTAAACTCACTCCTGTGACTTAACTCTCAGCCAAACAACAGACAAGCTTACAAGTTGAACAATTAAACCAGGAAGGTACATTCCTTAGAAAAATCAATTTTAGGAGATCTGAAGGGCAGCATTTGCACAGTGAGATACCTGAGAGGGCAGGAATACATAGGAAAGGGCATAGGGAAAAGGTAAACACAGGGAGGCTGTGGGAAAAGAGCTGTTACACTGTAGGAATTACAATCAGTGTCACAAAATGTGTATCAACTGTTAAACGGAAGATGAATTTGCTCCCCAAAATCACAATTTGAAAAAAGGAAAAACAAATAAATAAAAGAGGAAGGATGTGGGCATCCTGGTTTCTTCTTTTCTTTTGGGGTTGAGGGTTTAGAAGTGAAAGCCACTTTTCTAATCTTACCACTAATCCAGCCAGTCCTTTCCTTGCCGCCCTTCACAGATTTAGGGGCCTTGGTGGCTCAGTGGCAGAACTGTCACCAGAGTTGGACTCCCACCCAGTGCACCTCACGTGTAGCCACCCGCCTGTCAGTGGAGCCGTGCGTGTTGCTATAGGCTAGACGGGTTTCAGCAGAGCTTCCAGACTCAGACTGACGAGGTAGAAAGGCCTGGTGATCTAGTTCCAAAAACCAGCCAGTGAAACCCAATGGATCATAATGATCCAATCTGCAGCCAGCCATGGGGACAGCACAGGAGTGGGCGCCACGACATCTGCTGTGTACAGGGATGCCATGAATTGGAGACCAACTTGACGGCAGCTAACAACAACAGCGACATCCCAGATTCAGGCTGCAGAAGGGAGGTGCAGAGGGCTGGCCACTGGAAGCCTCTGTAGGAGTCAGGTTCCTTGTTCCAAGGTGCACCTCAGGGGACTAAACACCACCACAGCTGTCAGCTTTTTGTCCCCCGGTCAAACCCAAGGCCTGAGGGCCCATCACCAGCTGGCTCACGGCCCAGACCTTGAAACTGCAGCCCACCCCCCACCCCCAACATCAAGTCTATCCTCTGAGAGACACACCTGTAGACGTTACACCATCTTTGTTCCTTCTCTCCAGTTGTCTTACAGTTGGGGTTGCTTCTCCTTGCTCCTCCCTATGAACCTTAAGGTGGACCTGTTGCCTTGGGCAACAGTGATGTCACTTGCAAGGTGCTTCCATTCCGCAGAGGTCACAGGGTAAGCCACATAGATGGAGGGGGGAGGTGCTTTCTATGGGACAACAGCACGGGTGCCACACCCGAGGAGCACCCCTTAACCTCTTGGGCGCTCCAAACGACCACCTTCCGCTCCTAGAAAACCTTCCCACTCTGCTCTCCCCTCCAGATGCCCATTACAGGCCATGCCTCAAACCTGACTTTCCCTCTCTAACCAATCAGCTTTGTTCTCAGCTCTAAGCAAACCAACCCAAAGGAGATCGACAATCCCCTTCCCATCACCTGGGGTGGTCAGAGTCCCTGCATCTTTGCCCAGATCTCAAAGGGTAGTAGGGGCACTGATGGCACAGCTGGGGCCCAATTCAGCAGGGACTGTGGATCGCTGGTTGACCTCCACTGTCTTAAGAGCTGATACTAACCAAACCGGTGGCTCTACGCAGACACCATGCTGAACACTTTATATTCGTTTGGCTTAATCCTCACAACAGCCCTATGAGGGGCTATTCCCATTTCACTGATGATGAAACTGAGGCTTGGCGTTGTCAAGACCCTTGCTTGTCCAGAAACACCCAACTACTCCTCTTTGGCTTTAGTGGTTGGTGTGTAAAGCTAAGGACGAGGAATTTGAAGATTTATGCCATTAGGGCTCCTTTAATTAAAGTCATTAACTTACCTACACAAAGCATGTAGTGAAGCCAAAGCTTGTAAAGCACTAGCAAACAAGTAAATCAAATCGCTGAATTATGAAGAGATCCTACTAAGTATATACTGCCCTTGAAGCACTAGCCAAAGAGATGCCCACAGCTCGGCTGACCCAAGTATCTGGTCTACCTGGCACAGGTATCACTCCAGAGGTGAGAGGGCCACTGAGATGACCAGAGCCTCACGATGCTTATCATCACTGTGCCTGCCTTGCTCTGACTCCAGCTTTGACAACCAAACAAGCCACTTCTGATCTTTGGTTTCCCACCGTTTGCCCAGGAAGCAGGGAACAGATGGCATCCAGTCTGTGTGATGGTCACAGAGTCTCCTTGCAAATTAATAAACTGGCATTCTGATTTGTGCACCTACTTCTGGGTGCTTTCTGAGGGTAACTCAGTAGCCCAAGTTCAAATCATTTTGAAAACTGCAGAAAGTGGGTTTGAGTGTGAGCAAAGCTAAAAGACAGCCTCTAGGACAGGTGAAACCTTTTTTTTTTCTTTCCCAATTTGTATTGCGATTTGGGTGAAAGTTTGTAGAGCAAATTGATTTCCATACAGCAGTTCATACACACTTTGTCTCATGACATTGACTGCAAATTCCCACAGTGTAACAGTTCTCTTCCCACTTCCTCCCCATAGTTACCTCTTCCCTGCGTCCTTCCCTCCCATGCACTCCTGCTCCCTGAGCTGTCTCCCTGGGCACACACTGTCCTTCTGTTTTCCCATGTGTGAGCTCCCCAAGGAGTGTATCTACCTAATGTAAATGTTCAGCCCATATGCTGGTTTTTTAGTTGGCTGGAAGCCACAGGAATGAGTTCAATTCCAGACCTGAAGAACAGCTATGGGCCATAGTCTCAGGAGTTTCACCAGGGTCTATAAGACCAGGAAGCCTGGTCTTTTTTTTTTTTCCTATGATTTTGAGTCTTGTTCCACGTTGTTCTCCCACTCTCTCCAGGATCTTGTACACAGATCCCCCTCCAAGAGACATCTTGACTTCCTCATTTCCTTTTTTGTTTAAAGCATCTACAAACAGTAGTAAAATGCTTGGTTCCAGCTAATGAAGTGCTGACATGGACAATGTGGAAAAGAAATGATGACATATATGAAGCTGTGAAGTTGAGCTTCAGAACAGGTTTTGTGGACAAGCTTGGGAAGGGCTTTGGCAAGTGAACAGGACATGGACAGAAAAGAGAACAGGGTAGGTACGGATAGGGATGGGGTGCTGGGAGTGTCAGGACACAGCTGTGGCCTTTTCCCTCGGCACCACACCCAGGTGGCACTTACTCATCACCCTTGTGCCAGGCCCCACGCTGGATCTGCCACCGCCCGGAGACTAAGCAGGAACGTCATCCGATGCTTGGCTCAGGACTCCCATCAGCCATCAAGGCTAGGGCTGTCTCTTTCATTCCTGGCCTTTGTCCTGACAGGTGAGCTTTCCATCTCTCCACCCAGTCTGAGAGCAGGTGTTTTCTCCTTTGACAAGGAAGGCGAAAGGCAAGTGCCCTTCATTATTTCCCATAAGGGCACCCAACCAAACTACCTTTTTAAGTTTCATCTCCTTCTCGCTCTGTGAAGGCTCAGTAACTGGCATTCAGCCTCCTGGCCCCTGAACACTTCACTCATCTGTCTAAGTGTTCTCATCTATGAAATGGGGCTAATAAGACCTACCTCAAAGGGCTATTGTGAGGATCAAATGAGTGAATCCAGGCAATGTGCTTTTTCAGAGAAAAAACAGCCTGGCCAGTGTCAGGCTGTCAGCAATTGTTAGAGCTCAGGGCCACCGTGGATGGGTATTCACAAGGTGTATTGTTCAAGGGCGTCCAGCTGAAGGGGTGAGGATGAATCCAGTCCACACATCGCTTGCCCAGCCTCGTGTCTTGGCTGTGTCCACCCAGACAAGACACCTTTTTCTAAATGTCAATAAGGTGCCATCATCTTGCCCAAGGGGGGCCTCATTGCAATTCACACAAGGCACCAAGAGGCTAGCAGCAGCCCTGCCACTTATCATCATCACCTCTCTGTATCCCCACCGTTATGCCCTCCCCCCTAGCAAGGCTGGATTAGAAGAGTTGGGATGGACTGGTCTCAGCCATGGATAAAGTCCCTCTCCTCAGCTCTCTAGCACAATTGGAGCACCAGCCCCTTCCTCAGGACACTCATTCCTGAAAGCCCTCAGGCTGCCTGACCGCCTGTCCTCAACAAGGGGACCCTCAATCTGCAACATGGAACACAAACGCTTAGACTCTGAAGGGACTGTCTCCTTCCTACTTGCTGATAGGCACCTGCTTCTGGTGCCAATGATAGGTGGTGCATTACCTACCAGGGCAGCTCTAGCTATTGGAAAATTCCGTCTTTCCCTGCACTGAGCTCTGCCTTCCTGCCATTTCTAACCAGTGAGTCTCTGGAGCTGAGTAGAGCTAAGCATTTTCCTTTCCTCAAGTGACCATGCTTGAGATGTC
>NW_006921651.1:2214743-2216045 GCF_000298275.1 Orycteropus afer afer | reverse complement strand
TGAAAGTGCTGCATCTCTGAAAATTACGGAGCTAGAGGATGGCACTTGGGGGAAAGGGGGACAAAAAGCCTTTCCATCCACCCAGGGAGAGGGGAGCGTCAGTATAACCACTTAATGGTGACCCGCAAGTGGAAACTATGAGGGCAGACTGGCCTGCAGCCGCAGCAGCAACGCAGGGAATTAGCGAACAATGAAAGCCATTTAGGCACGTAGGCTGGAAGAAGCGACTCAAAAGCACGACCGCTTTGTTATTAAAAAGGTGTGTGACGGCGATTCCACGCGTGTCTGTCACTGCTGACCTACGCTGGAGAACGAGCACGCCACGGAGTCTCTCGGGCTGGCACCCTCTCCACGTAGTGCTAGTTTGTAAAACGAAAGGGCCTTGGGTCAAATTCAAAACAAAGAACAAGAAAATAAAACACGACCCAAAACTGATTTAGATCGAAAAGACCTGGAGTCAGGATGTTGCTAGTTTCGGTTGCATTTTCATTTTGAAGTTGGGGGCGGGGTGGAGAATAGGGGTCCCTTCTCACACCGAACAGAGGGGCAAGAGGCAAGGTATACCACCTCGCTTGGTTCAGAGAGTACTTTCCCTTGTGGGTCGGCAGCATTTTTGTTTTTAAAGAGAAGGAGCATTAAAGATGGGGACGCCAGCCTGGGGCTTGAGTCCCTTTCACTGGGCTGGCGAAAGGCCGAGGCACTGGGAAGGGGTTGGTTCAGGTGGCAGCGACTATTTGCAGCCCCAGCAGAAAGCATGGGGTCTCCTCCAGTAACGGTCTTGAAAGAGGAAGCAACCCCATAGCTTCACTACCTTAAACCATGAGAAAACAAACTTCGCTCCTACTCCTTCCTGCCAGGAGAGAAGGGAAGGTGGCTAAGGAGCTGGGCGACGCGGCCTCTTTCTGCCGGCCTCTCTTTCTACCGTAGCACTATGCACCTACGGTCGAAAGTAACGGCACCTCCGGGGGCTAGGAACAAAGCACGTGGACCCCATTCAGGCTCCGTGCGCCTGGGGAGGAACTACCCCCGCGCCCGGCTGCAGCTTCGCGCCCAAGTCTCGGAGGGCCGGGCTGGAGCCCTGACTTGCGCACATAACCCTGCGCGAATCAACAAAGCAGCCCACCTTTGCACAGCCACCATTAGGGGGTCTCCAAAATCAGCACCCACCTTCAGGGCCCCTGTCCTCAGTCTAAGCCGCCATCTCGCGCGCAGCTCCCCCTATTCTCCTGTCTCCATCGTGGTCTCCTCCCGTCCAACCCACCCTAGAAGTTACGGGGAAGCAGTAGAGCCACGCGGCTGCGG
>NW_006921651.1:2212310-2213803 GCF_000298275.1 Orycteropus afer afer | reverse complement strand
GAAGTACATTGCCCCATCTTCCTCCCGAGGAGTGGCTGGTGGGTTTGAACCGCCAGCCTTCTGGTTAGCAGTCAAGTGCCTTAGGCACTATGCTACCAGAGCTCCTTAGTTAGGTATTACTACCCATATTTTAGAGCTGAGAAAAGTGAGAACAGAAAGGACGCCAGCAGCAGCAGCATGACATCTATGTTGCTGTTTTTGTTAGGTGCCATCGAGTGGATTTAGACTCATGCCGACCCCATGTGACAGGGACCCCATGCTCCATAGGCTGTAATCTAGGGCCCATCGCCAGGACTTTGTTCTGCAGAGCTGCTGGGCGGGTTCCAATCACCCACCTTTTGGTTTGTAGCCCAGCGCTTTGCCATTGTGATAGCAGGGCCCCATTACCTACATTATCTCTACTTTGTGACATGCTCTAATTCTACAGCCAGCAGAAGTGGCCTGGCAGGGCTAGAGTGAATTCTACATCAAGCTGTTTATGGGGGCATCAGCCTCCAGTCACCCCTTGGGGAAATTAAAACACTCAGTCCAAATGATTATCACAATCACCCTTCTATTTGCTCTTAGCCTCCCTCTTCCTCTTTTCCTTAGTTCAGTCAAAAAACTTCAACCCTTGCCTGGAAGGCCTTAGGCTGAGCCTAAAAGATAAATAAGCAATGAGAAAAATTTCTAAAAATAGACTGCCTGGCCCTTGGCCCAGATGTTTTTATTTTCAAGCTTCTGCTGTTGCTCACAGCCCCTTCCTTTCTTCTGGATCAGTCATGACAGAGTTGGGGGGGCTGGTGGGGAGGGGTGTGGTGTGATCTGGGGAAACATTCTTGAAAGAGCTGTGCATTTCCAACATGTCTGCAAGTTGAATGGGTGGGGTACTTGGCTTCTGCAAAGTCTCCAAGAAAACCCACTGCCACTAAGTTGATTACAACTCATAGCTACCCTATAGGGCAGTGTAGAACTGCCCCACAGGGTTTTTTAAGGCTGTAGATCTTTATGGAAAAGGATGGCCACATCTTTCTCCCATGGAGCAGCTGGTGGGATTGAATCACAGACTTTTTGGTTAGCAGCTGAACTCTTCACTACTGCCCTACCAGAGCTCCTTTTCCCCAAGTAGGTGGGTGACATTTTTGGGAGGTCTGGGCACTGGATTGGGCACCACTGTGCTGCCTCTGGAACCCTGGTGGTGCAGTGGTTAAGCACTTGCCTGCTAACTAAAAGGTCAGTAGTTCGAACCCATCAGTGGCTCCATGGAGAAAGATGTAGCAGTCTGCTTCCTTAGAGATTTCCCAAGGGGGGAAAAAAAAAGATTTACGGCCTTGGAAACCCTGGAGGGCAGTTCTACTCTGTCCTATAGGGTTGCTACCAGTTGAAATAGATTCAAAGGCAAAGGGTTAATGGGTGCTGCCTCCTAACCCTTGGGATAAGAACTCAGGGTTGTGCTGGGGTACCAAGGTTAGCCCTAGAATGCCCTCCAGGGTTGTCATTCTGTCTACAAAGTC
>NW_006921651.1:2196549-2205025 GCF_000298275.1 Orycteropus afer afer | reverse complement strand
ATCTTCACACAAGCTCTATCTTTTGCCTGCAACCCTCACCCCACCTCTTGCTCCAGCCTACCACCTCCAGTGCACACACAGCATGTTGCCTGGCTAAGGTGAGCTCAGTCGTCAGGACTCAGAATCAGTGATTTCTCCTCCAGGAAGTCTTTCTTAAACTCCAATGTCTGGGTTGCACACTCCTCCTACAGTTTCCATAGCACCCTTGTTCTGGAAACTTTTTTTTTTTCCTTTTAAAATAAGAAAGTACAAAGGATTCAATTTCTGGGAACAAGAGGGATCAAGTAGTCAGGGATCCTCTCCTTGAAACACAAAAATGCTGAATAAAATGTATCAACAATTGAGAGAGAGAAAGGGAGATCTCCAGGCAGAAGATGCAAAGAGGGAACTCAAAGGTCAGGATATTTGATGGCAATATAAGATCTAAAGGCTGAGGGCTGGGTGTTAGTATCCACTCAGCTCTGTGTCTCTTCCCTTGGCCATCTTTATATCTTTATTTGTGAGCAGTCAGATCTTGCTCGCTTTTCTATGGACTAGATTGTCCTTTTCTTTCTGTTTTTAAATCCATTCGTGTGAAAGCAAATGGAATTTTTCATTCTCTGTAATAACTGTAGGTGCTGGATGAGGCTTCACATTCCACGATGAAGGGCAGCTCGTGACAAACACTGGACCAGCTGCAGGACAGCCTCACCCCACACTTCACAGTCAGGAACATTGGAAATAAAAATGAAATACATGGCAACAGATTTCCTGTTCACCTCTAACGTTGGGTATCTATCTGAGTGTGTGGGATAAAAAACAGGATAATGGGGGAGACAGGAAGTCAGTGCTAATCATTAAGGGTCTGATGGATGGGTGGAAAGAGGCGTTTCCCTTGATTTGGTCAATTGCTCACTGTCCTGAATTCACCTTCGCATGGGATTTCAAGAGATAATAACAAATTAGCTCATAGGCTGTTTCGCTGGAATTGGGTACCTTTCTGAGACCTCAAAGGTGTCATTGGAACAAGATGGACGATTAGCATTTGGCCACTTCTTTCCTTTGATCAGTCTGTGGGGTGGGGACAGTTGGAGCTAGCCGGATCTTTAGAGATAATTATTATTTGTTGTTGTTGTTAGGTGTTGTGAGTTGTTTCTGACTCACAGCAACCTGAGGCACAACAGAAGGAAACACTGCCCCGTCCGTCCTTCATCCTTCGCCATCTTCACAATTGTTGCTGTGTTTGAACCCAACAAATGAAGCCCAGAGAAGTTAGGTGACCTCCAAGTCACACTACTGGTTAATGACAGAAAACTAGTAACTAACATTTAAGTTCTATGCTAGGTATTGCTGTAAGCACTTTGCATATTGACTCATTTAATTCTCATAACAACCCTATGTATATGTATCATTAGCATTTTCATTTAATAGGTGAAGAAACTAAGGCCCACAGAGACTTAGTAACTTGTCCAAAGTTCCATAGCTAGTAAGTGGCAGAGACAGGACTTGAACCAGCCACTTGGATTCCAGAATCTTGCCTTTATCTGTTATACTGAACCTTTTTTATTCAGAGTAAATCCACTTCAAACATGCAACTGCACTGGTAGTTCAAATCCATCCAGTGGCTCCTTGGAAGACCTGGTGAGCTATTTTGGGATGATTACAGCCACTGAAAATCCTATGGAGTGAAATTCTGCTGTGAAACACATGGTATCATCTTCAGTGAGAATCAACAAAATGGACTTGATGGCAATGGGTCTGGGCTCTTTCAATTTTGGGTTAAACCCAAAGCTCCATTGCCATTGAGTTGATTCTGACTCAGAGCAACTCTATAGGACAAGGTACGCTGCCCCATTGGGTGTCCAATGCTGTAAGTATGGAAGCAGACTGCCACATCTTTCTCCCAAAAAGCAGCTGGTAGGTTTAAAACTGTCGACCTTTAGGTTAGCAGCCAAGAGCTTAACATTGTGCCACCAGGACTCCTATAATTTCTGGTTAATAGGTATTTATTGCCCTTTAAAACAAATCACCATGCTGTCACTTTAGCAAGACCTTTATTCACTCATTCATTCATCCAGCAAACTCTGGTAGCATAATGGCTAAGGCACTTGACTGCTAACCAGAAGGCCGGCAGTTCAAACCCACCAGCCACTCCTTGGAAGGAAGATGGTACGATCTACTTCTGTAGTGTTATTGTCTCGGAAACCCAAGGAGGGGTTGCTTATGAGTCAGGGCCGACTTGACGGCACATAACAACAACAACCTATATGCCAAGCATTTTGCTGGATCAGGGGTCAGCAAACTCTGGCTACCAGGTCAAATCCAGAGAGTCACCTATTTCTGTAAGTAAAGTTTTATCAGAGCCCAGCCACATCCATACATTTATACATCGTCTATGGCAGTTTTTGCACTGCAATGGCAGAATTGAGTGAATACTACAGAGACTGTATGGTCTGCAAAGCCTAAAATACTTACTATCTGAGCTTTTACAGGGTTGCTACAAGTTGCAACTGACTCAATCGATGGCAGTGGGTTTGGGTTTTCATTATATATATATATATATATATATATTTTTTTTTTCAGGGTTTGCCAACCCTGGTGCTAGATTTGAAAATATAAAGGTAAGCATCACAGACTGGTGCCTACTGTCCTGGAGGCTATTGTTTAGTTTCCACGCTCCTGGAGGAGAAAACCTGGTCTTAGTCAATTTTTGCCTTCCCATGTTGCTTCCGAGAGCACCTGGCTTTCATGGGATACTTAGCAGGCATTTGCTGCAGCTGAAATAATTCAGTGGATCTAGCAGCAGATATTGGAAAGAAAGCAGCCTACCTACAGGCTAGAAAAGAGTTTATTCCTTTAACACAGCAAAGGAATAGATGTTTATCTTTGCTGTCTATGAGAACTGAATTGTCAACATTTATGTGCATCTTGTCCTGTGGGCAAGATAAAAGACGTGGATTTCAGGCACTTACACTGAGCATGGGAAGAAAAACTAGATGAATGCATTCTACTGTAACCCTTAATACTTCTGTTTGCGGCTCTGGTGCATGCTTGGAGATGATTTGGCTTAACTACCTTAGAATCTTAAATGATTGTGTTCCAATAGCTTCTGACTTCCTTTAGTCACTAATCACTCCCAAGAGTAACTGCTGATTACCCGAGCATAGAAGTTAATTGATATATAAAAGAAAAGACTAGTTTTCCCAGTCTGGGGAAGGAGACACAATCTGGTACGGTGGAGGGTGGGGTGGGGAAGCATGTGATTGCAATGCAATGGGAGAAATACTGTTGCCAGAAAGAGGCTCAGGTTTTCTAGCACCACAGAGGAAGGTGCCTAACTGGGAAGACTTCCTGGAGGAGGTGACTCCAAGTTAAATTTGAAAGAGGTAGCTGGGCAAAGGAGACAGAATATTCCAGGTAAGAGGCCAGCACGTGTAAAGTCTAGAGATGTTTGAAAATATGGCAATTTCAGGGAATAATAGGAATAAGAGCACTGACCTATCTGCACAGGGATTTGTGCTTTGTTTTTAAATTTGAATTTGTTTGTTTGTAGTGGGAATGGGTTGTTGAGAGGCACTTGGTCTTTTTAACCAATCTGGTCATTCGAGTGGTTTGTTTAAGCCCTCATTTCAGTGCTCAGCAGGACATCAAAATTACAACCTTGGCCTCTTGGGCTGAGCTCCAAGTGAATGAGCTAGCCTAACCAGTCATACCCAAATTCATCTGACTCCATGAAGTACAGTTGCTGTTAAGCCAGTACAATTTAAGGCAGGTGAGATGACTGGGTGGTTGTGACACCACCGTCTCCTTCTCCTGGTAAAAATGATCACCCGCAGGGCGGCTCGCCCCGCCACTGCCACCTCCTGCCTGACCTTTCAATCTTCCTCATAAATCCACCCGAGCTGCTCTGCCTCCTCCGGTATCAAGAGGGGAGTTTGTAGAGACCCTTTGGGAACTGATGTCAAATTCTCAACAAATGTTCTGTTAAGTTAGGTCTGCAGCAGCCTGGAAAAAGAGCAGATTAGAGCAATAAACTATGCCCCGAACAGTTCTGGAGAGCACCAGCCAGCTGGGACTCTGCCCTGTCATCTAAGGTGACCACGGGGTCGGCTGATAAATGATAACAATTTTCTGCAACACGTGGGCTTTGAATCTTCCCTGCAGCCTGGAGTAGAAATGTTAGACATGATCACTGGAGCAGTTTTTACCATGTCGTTTGGGACCCTAAATGCAGTTTTTTGGATTCCATGGATACTAAATCCAGCAAAATCACAAGAATGCCTGTGCAAACAGGGACTGTGTTAGACAGGTTTTTTTTTTTTTTGTCTTTTTTACAAAGCAATAGTGACTCAGCTAGCTTAAACAAACAAAGGGAACTTCTTGGAGGATACATGCAAAATATCTAGCAGAACCCAAAAGAGCGGGTGTTGCTGGGACTCCCTAGGGACTGTTACCAGGATCTGAAAAGGCCTCAGCAAGACACGAAAGGACCCCCTCAGCCCATCTCGCCCCCCACTTGTTGGTCCTGCCGTTTCCCCTCCTCCATTTGCCTTTTTCTTCCCTCTTTGCAGCCTGCCTTTTCCCGCCTCTCCTGGGTTTCACAGCCTCAGTTTCAGTCCCTCGCAATGATTGACTTGCAGCTCTGTCCCAATTATAAATTCCCAAGGGGAAATAACGGACTTGGCTTCACATGGCTCAAGTACCCATCCTCCCCTGACACATTCAGCTATGCCTCTGAAGAAGGCAGCACTTACTTCTGGGTGTTGGTTACTGGTCTCAGAGAAGGGAATTGTGGGCCATGTAGACCCCCAGAAATTATCTTCAGGACCTCTCTGATTCATTAAGTTTGTTTAGGGTGCAGGTTTTTGCATGGTGGGTTGGGGATTTACAAGTAAGGCTGCATGTCAGTGCTTCTTTCTGCTTCTCTGGGGTTGACTTCATAGTCTCACTAAGTGCTGTTGAAGAAGTAAGCTTAGTATACATATGCTGTTCTTATTGTTGCGTTATAGCATCCAGCTTAGAGGTCCCAAGTGGATACTGCAAGGAGGTGATTAAACCCAGGCTCAAACAAGGAGCATTGCAGAGGACTTACAGCTCATGATCATATATTTAAGTCATCTGGTAGATCAAATGGGCCTGTCTTTGACTGTCCCTGGTCCTCTAGTTTGCAGCCACTTCTTGGCTATTCTTCCAAGGTTCTCTACCATTTGCCCCCACCCTTTTATCTACATTAGTGTTCACTGTTCCTGATAGGGACCTCACCCCCCTATACTATGATTTTTGCCTTCTTGCCTTGGTATCTGCTCAATGGTAATCCCCATACTTGGGATTCCTTCCATTTTCTTCTATGTCTCCAAGTTATGTATATCATTTAAGATCACATTCAAGAGTCACATCTACCATGTAGCTTTCTCTCATGTGCCATCCCTAAGTGGTCTTCCTTATCTGAGAACTTACTCAATCGTCATTCACTCAATAATCATTTATTGAGCTGAGTGCTGGCTGTTGGAGGCACAGGGCTAAAGAAGGCACAGCATCCTTGCCCTCTTGTTGGACAGTCCCAGGGGAAAGACAGATATTAAACGACCATTTACACGAATAAATAACTAATTAGCATTGTGAGACATTCCAAGAAGCAGACATACATGGTACTTGAAAAGGTAGCCTGGAGTGGGGAGACCAATCTGGGAAGGTCTCCCTGAGGAAGTGAGATCTGAAGGAAGGAAGCATGAGTGAGCCTTAGGCCGGTGAAGGGAAAGGTTGAGTTCTTCAGACAGAGAGATCACGATGTGTGAAGTCCAGGCCGTGGGAAAGAACACGACATGTTCAAGGAATTGAAAGAGCCCAGTTGGCAAGGAGGGAGTGGTGGGAGAGGGCATTGGAAGATCAAGGGGCTTCAGTTGTTCAGGGCATTGCATCTCAATACCCACAGTTTGGTGTTTACTTTAGGGGGAGGCAGGAAGGTAGGATGCATACTTTGCTTCTCCTTAGGTTCCTCTGGCCTAGGAGCTCCAGTGGTACAGTGGTTAAGTGTTTGGCTGCTAACCAAAAGGTCAGTGGTTCTAAACCATCAGCCACTCTGTGGGAGAAAAGTGTGGCAGTCAGCTTCCATAAAGACTTACAGACTTGGAAACCCTATGAGATCACTGAGTCAGAATTGACTTGGTGACAAAGCGTTTGGTTTTATTTTCTTTCAGGACAGGAATCCTCTCTTCACTCCTTTTGTATCCTCCACAGCGTGCAATGTAAGGTTGGGCATAAGCTAGGTGCTCAATAAATAAATGAAGCGGGTGTAATGAGAAATGAGATTAATAGAAGCACTTTTATTCATCTAAGTTAGAGACTGACCCAACCTCCATGGTTTTGTTTCTCTCAGTTTCTGGACTTGGAGGGCAGCGACTATTACTGCTTAGTACTAGTCCATACTCTTGGTAGTATGATGCCACCTAGTGCTTCTTTTCATCAAAACAACAAAAGGGACACATGGTAAATCTTCCACAGTCTGGAAAATTGGAATTCAAACATTTTCTTTCCATTGGCATAAATCATTTGCTCCAACCATCCACCCTTCCATCCATTCATGTGGATGCCCATCTGTATCTCTTTCCTGTCAGTTGAACATGTCATATGCCTTTCCACCTTTTTGGCAACTCTCTGACTTCCCACATTGGGTCTTTCTGTGCCTGTATCATAAGCAATGCTCTCAGGTATCAGTGACTAGCTTATCTGAGCTCTCACACTGTTTTCTGTCCATATGGCACATCTTGAATGATACAGTTGTATTGTGCTAGAATTAATGGTAGAGGTTCCTTTCTCTCCTTCTTCCAATGCCAGATTGTTGATGTGAAGGGCAGTGACCTTGCCTTAGTCAACTTGTGGTTTCTGTGGCCAGCCTTGCACCTGCCATGTGGCAGGTGTATAAAAACAAGTGTTTGCTGCATTGAATTTCTGTTACCTTTGCAGGCCACGTACTCGTGAAATGATCCTTTAGGAGATTCCTAGGAACTGTGATGATACATTGCCCATAACTGACACCAGATCTTTCTCTACAGTTACGTACCTTCAGGAGACTCATGGCATCTCTCTGGATCATGATGGCCCCACAAACTGCTGGTCCCAATGTGTAAGTAGTTTCCTGTAAACACCAGCAATCTGAGTGGCATTGCTGCTCCTTCCCTGCACCCCATTTCTATTCTCTTGGCTTAGCTCAGCTTGTTTCCCCAGCTTCATCTGCCCCCTTTAAGACCACCTCCATGCACATTATGCCATCTCTGGGCAGATGAGTTTGATAAAAGTACATTCTCTGGGTAGGCACAGCCTTCTAGGCTTATGACTTGGGTAGGGAACTTGTGAGAAAAAAAAGATGTATCATCCTACAGCTGTCAAAGCCCTCTGCCAAGGTACATGGCTTGGAAAAGACAAAAGGGGCTGTTTTTCATCCTCACTGGAACCTTGAAGGGAAGCCCTGGTGGCACAGTGGTTAAAGTGTTAGGCTGCCAACTGAAAGGACTCTCCACGGGAGAAAAAATATGGCAGTCTGCTTCTGTAAAGATTAACAGGCTTGGAAATCCTATGGGGCAGTTCTACTCTGTTCTATAGAGTCACTAGGAGTCAGAATGCACTCCACAGCAGTGGGTTTGATTTTGGCTTGGTGCCTTTGTGCAGGACACAAGTACAAAACCAAATGCAATGGCACCCTACATCCCCTGACTTAACAACTTCACTCTTAGACAAATTCAGAGGAATTTGCACACAGGTTTATAAGGCACCACATACAGAGGTTGCATTGTTTGCAGTATTGGAGTTGGAGGCAGCTTTGATGTCCATCCTTTGGGAAATGCAAGTCAAGTGTGAAGAATGCACAATATGCAATGTCATGCAGCCCCCAGAAGCCAAGAACTGGAGTTACAATAGCAAATGCAACAAGGATAAAGCCTTAAAAAGAGAAAACAGTGGAAAATAAGACGATTCCCAAAGTCTAATACCGTTATTAAAATAAAAAACACACTAATAAAAATGCCATGTATTTTTTAAAAATACAGGCCAAGTACAGCAGCATAGATAGCCATGGGGTGGGAGTAAAAATGAGTACGAAGGGGACAAATAAAACAAGAGAGAGCGTCTTTCATATTTCATGGACCGAGAAGTGTAATTACTTTAACTCCGCACCTGAAGTCCGAAAAGAAAGAAGAGGAGAAAAAGTAGCCTTAGGAGACGAGCCCCACACTCCGTGGAGGTTTTTACGACGTGTCTCCACACGTGCGTTTTCCAGAGTGCCTCCAGCTCTGCACCGTGTTTTTCTCACCACTAGTCCTCAGAAGGAAGGTTGGGCAATCCTACTTCTGTAGTGATACTGCCTTGGAAACCCAAGGAGGGGTCGCTATGAGTCGGGGCCGACTGGACGGCACACAACAACAACAACAACAACAGCCAGGGACTGCATGGAGGACTGTGCACGGTGGCTGGGGAACAAACGGAGAAGGTGAAGAGAAAGGTG
>NW_006921651.1:2172464-2196449 GCF_000298275.1 Orycteropus afer afer | reverse complement strand
GTAGTGATACTGCCTTGGAAACCCAAGGAGGGGTCGCTATGAGTCGGGGCCGACTCGACGGCACACAACAACAACAACAACAAGTGCCGTGAAGCCTTTCAAGGCAGGGTCTGTGTTTTCGGACCCTTGGTTTTCCCTCAGTGTCTCGCACACAGTAGCCACTTCGTGAGGGTTCAAGTGACTCGAATGAGATGATTTCTCGTTCCCGGGACAGAATCGCTTTGTTACGGAGAGCAGAGGGCGGCTGCCGGTCCTTCCTTCATCCAGGACTGCATGCACCTTTTCTTATAAGGTCCGTTCTGGGCTCTCAATTACTGGCTCCACCACCTCCCCACCGTTCTCCGCCCGTTAGTCCTTTCCTTTCTCTTGGGTGTTTCTACGCCTCCTCATTTCTTTGGCCCTCATTGTTCAGGGGGATGTTTGCATATTTCCGCAGAGTACCGCCCGAGTGCCCCCAGCAGACACTCCTCGCTCCGCCTCTTTCGAACGTCCGCGTGCTCCCCCTAGGGGGCGTGGCCGTTGCCAGGCGACCGGAGGACGCGCGGAGCTCAGGGTTTCTGCCAGGCGGGGACTAGAGATAACATGGCGCTGTTTTAGATGCTGGGGTAGTACACAAGCCCTCCCCAGACTCCGGCCCAGTTACCGCGATCTCCACAGCAACCTCTGAGGCCGCCCCCAGAGAGCATCAGGATGGCCGAGGTCAGGAGTCGGCGCCCCTCTCTCTGTCGCCTCTCGCTCACCCCTCCCCATTGTACCTTCTCCTTACTGTCGACTCATTCCTGTCACATTCATTGATTCCAGAATTTCCCTCATCAACATCCCAAGCTCAGTGGAAGCCTCCCTTTCCTTCCCTCCCCCAATTGGCTCTGGTTCGCATAACCTCCTGCCGCTTCTTCTGTGGACAGACATTTACCACCCTTACCATCCCCACCTAGTAAACTGGCTCTGTGCTGGGTGGGGTGGAAATTCAGGAGTTCTCAGACCCATACATGACATGCACCCACCCCTAAATTTTGAGAATAAGTTGATACCACAAGAGAAGTACGCACAGAAATACTGGAGACGTCTCACTTGACTCGGAGCATCTGGAAGAAGACCTTAAATACATACATACAGATAAGAAGCTCTGGTGGCCTGGTGTCTAAGGCATTATTTGACTCCTAGCCAGAAGGTTGGCGGTTCAAACCCACCAGCCACTCCTCAGAAAGGTGACTGGGCAATCTACTTCTGTAGAGATACCACCTCGGATACCCGAGGAGGAGTCCATATGAGTCGAAATCAACCCGAGGGCAGCTGAGTTTTGAATTTTATACATATTGGTAGATAGATCAATGTCATTCCCATTCACTGACCTTGTCTACCCCGATTCCCTATCATATGATCAACTGCTGTCACACATCTTCTTTACACCTTTCAGCCAGTCACCACTGCCCCTTCATTTCCTGACTCCTGTGTTACTGTGTTGTAGCCTCCATTCACTCTTTCATATTATAGTACCACCCCATCTTCAGCCTCACTGCATGGCCATTCCTGGAACCCTTAATGACCCCTGTGTGTCCATTATAACCATGAAGCTGGCCGTGGTCCCAGTTTCTCTCATTATCCCTATACCCTCATTCCTGTTCTAGTTCCCTGCCTTGACCCTCCATGCCATTCTCATCCCCTGCATCTCTAGTGTCCCCTTTATAGGCTCCATTGTCCTGTGGTCAAAAGAACCCTCCTTCCCTACCACCAGTCCCTTTACACCCTCCATCTCCTTCTGTCCCTGGGCTCCATTACTCTCATCTTTTGATAACATCCTGGCCCTATTATGTCTCCTCATTACCCATACTCACTCATATCTCTTTTCTTCCCATTTCCTCCTTCAGTTCCTGCTACTTCTTCATTTTTTTCTTTATTTGTTTTGGGTATTTCTTCCTTTTCTCCCCAACTAGACATTTTGGTTTATTCCATTCTTCTTCATTCTCCATACATAAGCCCTCAATAACAATTCCATGAGATAATTACCTTCCAATCTGTCTTTGCTTCCATTATCTTCTCTCATTTCTTCCTTTCTCCTATTTTTCTTCTCAGTTGACCTCAACCAAATTTTCCTGCCCTCTGCTTTCACAATTATCCATTTCCACTCTGGCTTCTTCTTTCATTGCAGCTAAACTTCCCATTTTTCCTTTCTTTCTTCCCACTAGTTGCTATTCTCAACGCCTAGAACAGTGCCTGGTACATGTTGTTGTTGTTGTTGTTAAGTGCCGTCGAGTCGTTTCCGACTCGTAGCGACACCATGCACAGCAGAACGAAACACTACCCGATCCTGCGCCAGCCCCACAATCCCTGCTATACTTGAGCCCATCATTGCAGCCACCGTGTCAATCCATCTCATTGAAGGCCTCCCCTCTTTCGTCGACCCTCCACCCTACCAAGCATGACATCCTTCTCCAGGGAATGGTCCCTTCTTACAACATGACCAAAATAGGTGAGATGAAGTCTGGCCATTCTTGCTTCCAAGGAGCATTCTGGCTGTACTTCCTCCAGGACAGATCTGTTAGTTCTTTTAGCAGTCCACGGTACTTTCAGCATTCTCCGCCAGCACCACAACTGGTACATAGAATACACTTAATAAATAGGAGTTCAAGGAAGGGCATCACATTTCCTCTCTAATCAGTTGATGATTTTGTGCCTTTGTTGGTGTAATTTTGCTTTTGAAACAGATGTCATTATGGGCTGTAATGGTTTAGATACCAACTATATATCAGTTACAGCTAAGAGATTATATTTGTTTTCCTTTTAATAGTAGTATATGTTTAATAAGGAGCTCTGGTGGTGTTGTGGTTAAAGTATTGGGCTGCTAACCAAAAGGTCGGTGGTTTGAACCCACCAGCTGCTCTGCAGGAGAAGCTGAGGCAGCCTGCTCCTGTAAAGATTTACAGCCTTGGAAACCTGTGGGGAAGTTCTACTCTGTCTTATAGGGTCATTATGAGTCAGCATCAACTGGGTTGTGGGTTTAAGTATTTAATAACAATGTGAAAAAAAATCTTTTGTTTGTAAATTTTCTTTAAAATTTTCTTTTTTGGATATTTTTCCATTCCTATGAGGTGTGTGGAATATCCTGTATAACAGTGTGATTCCTGAGTTCTCATTCCTGTGATAAGTGCCAAGTAAACAGGGTAGACCTGGCCTACAAACAAATCTAGGTGTTGACATTAATACCATTTACAGGGATGGAATTGAGAACATTGCCGTAATAAATTTTTTTTGTGTAGCATAGTGCCTAAGGCATATGACTGCTAACCTTGGAAGGAAGATGGGGCAATCTACTCCTGTAGTGATATAGCCTCAGAAACCCAAGGAGGGGTAGCTGTGAGTTGGTTCCAAGTTGATGGCAGTGAGTTTGGTTTTGGTTTTGGTCATGTTTAGCATCAACAAGAGGAAAGCACAGAGCAGCAGCAGTGGCGTATTCCCTTAACATGATATTTGTTCCATTGTGGAATGGCTACACTGCAGTGATCTGCTTTAAGTCAGGAAGAAAGCTTCTGTTGAGTTCAAAATTAGTACTAACACTGTTATACGAAATGTTATAGATACACTTATGACTCCACATCTATTTTGGAGGTCATCTCCAAAGACTGCATTTTGTTTTCATCTCATCTTTAGAGATTTAATTAACAGCACAAGTGTTTCTGAAAACCTAAAATATGTAGACTTGTCAAAGTAGAAGTTAAACTAGACTACTTACCCAAAATCTTCAGAGAGAATTGGATTTTTACTCTGTTATTGGAGATTGTCTCAGCTGTTGTCTTTGGTTAGCAATAGAGTTTTGATGTCAAAGTCCTTTGTGTGTGTGTGTAGAATATCAAAGCATGATATTAAAACATAAGTAAGACCTTACAAATCCTATCAGTCCTTTGCTTAGAAATCTTGAGTGGTTGTCTGTGGCCTTCAGAATAATGTGCTACATGTTCTGTAGAATGCCATTCGTGGCCTTCACAATCTGTCCCTTATTCCCTGTGGTTTTAGCCAACTTGAGCTTCTTAACCAATCTCATATGCTGCATACTTGCTTGACCCTGACTCTTTGCTTAAGCTTCGCCCTCTGCTGGGGCCCTTTCTCCCCATATCTACCCGCGAAAATCCATTCTTCTTTCTGGGCTTGCTCAAATGCCACCTCCATTATGGAATTTGCTTTAATTCTTGTTATTGAGAGTAATTCCCTCTTCCTATGGATTTACATAAAACTTTGAATTCATTTATGTTGTCGTTGTTAGGTGCTGTCAAGTCAGTTTTGACTCATAGCAACCATATGTACAACAAAATGAAGTGTTGCCCGGTTGGTCCTGTACCAACCTCACAATCATTGCTATGTTTGACTCCATTGTTGCAGCCACTGTGCCAATCCATCTCTTTGAGAGTCTCCTTCTTTTTTTCTGACCCTCTGCTTTACCAACCATGATGTCCTTCTCCATGGCCTGGTCCTTCTTGATAACATGCCCAAAGTACATGACACAAAGTCTCACCACCCTTGCTTCCAAGGAGCACTCCAGCTGTACTTCTTCCAAGATAAACTTGTTTGTTCTTCTGGCAGTGCATGGTTTATTCAGTATTCTTGCCCAACACCCTAATTCAAATGCGTCAATTCTTCTTTGGTCTTCCTTATTCATCATCCAGCTTTCACATGCATATGAAGTGATCGTAAATACCATGGCTTGGATCAGGCACATCTTAGTCCTCAAAGTGACATCTTTTGTTTACGGCAGATATTTAATCCAACACTTCCATTATCTGCATACTACTCCATCAACTCCTGAAGTGTAAGTTTCCTATGGGAGGACTGCTTTTTCCTTACCGTGGCATCATCACAGGCATCATCACAGGACTTATATATGTTCCATAAATGTTTGCTGAATGAATGAATATATTAACTGTACCAATTCTTCTTATTATTGTGCTGTATCTAACAAGAAATAGGGAAATAAGAATTCCTATGTAACTGTGTGATTCCTGAGTTCTCATCTAAGTCATGGCTAGACTTGCTTTAACTATGTATGTACGTCTGGCCTTTTATTTAAAAATACTTTTTGCCCAGCTAAATCATGGAAAATAGTCCCTGGGCAGCACCAACAGTTAGCACTCAGTGACTAACCCCCAGGTTGGTGGTTTGAATCCCCCAAGAGGTGCCTTGAAGGAAAGGCCAGGCAATCTACCTCTCAGAGACCATGGCCATTGAAGACATAATGTAGCACAGTTCCACTCAGAAACACATGGAGTCTCTATGAGGTGGTATCAACTTTATAAAACAAAAATCAAAATTTTTTTTAAATTATGGAAAACAAATTTGGAAAAGGTCATGGGCATTGTACAAGGAGTATTTTAATATATTTGTGGGGATGACCTGGCCTAATTTTTCTAAGGGATAAAAATGATGGAATCTCTGTTAGGAGAACCTTCTGGTGGGTTTCACTATGTGTTCATGATTTCGTGATACTCATGCCAAAATTTCCCTGGGTCTGGCTTCAACATGTCATGGCTCCCTTCTGCAGTCGTGGGGGCAGTAAGAAGCAGGATGCAATGACAAGAGATTACGGCTTGGAATAACCAGGACGGCTGTCATTCATTGACTACTGGCCAGGTCCTTACATGAGTTATAAAAACCAAACCAAACTCACTGCCAGTGAGTTGGATCCCCTCCTTGGGTTTCTGAAGCGGTATCACTGTGGAAGTAGATTGCCCAATCTTCCTTCCGAGGAGTGGCTGGTGGGTTTGAAATGCCAGCCTTCTGGTTAGCAGTCAAATGCCTTAGGCACTACGCCACCAGAGCTCCTTAACATGAGTTATCCCATTGAATATAATCCTTAATATAATATAATCCATGAGGTGGGCAATGTTTTTATCACAATGGTATTCATTATTAATGTATCAGTCAATGTAAAAGGAGCCTTCCCCCAGCCCCAGTCTTAATTTCTTCTAATCTCTCATTCATGGCATAATCATGGTGATACTTTGCTAGTAATGGTATAAATGTCAGAATGCACATTCCCATCTTTGCTCTCTTGTACAGGAAAAAAATGAAAAGCTAGTGCTGGAAGAAACTGCATTTGAAGAAATCGAAAGGGATTTTCAGGAGGTTCTCAATGAACTTTCCGGAGACAAAAGTCTGGAGAAATTTAGGATTGAATATGAAAAACTTCATGCTGTCATGAGAAGGTCTTATGACAATGAGAGGCGTTTGATGGCCAAATGCCGAGAGCTAAATGCAGAGATCGTGGTCAATTCTGCGAAGGTTGCCACTGCCCTGAAGCTCTCTCAGGATGATCAGACCACCATTGCGTCCCTGAAGAAGGTCAGTGATGGTCCGGAAATGAAGCTGAAAGAGAGCAGCCGTAACTGGATCTTGGGTTTAAAATTTTTCATTGTACTTTCATTCTATTGGCAGCTCTAGGCTGGTGGTAAACGAGTTACTAAGGAAAAATTTACATGATTTATATATTCATTAAGCCTAGGGACTCATGTTCATCTCCAAAGAAAATAATTAACCTGAGTGAATTTCAACTTGCAGAAAATAATGTAGAACCTTACTGCTTGGTTTCTGGGAAATAATAGGTTAGAAAAATGAATTAAAGATAAGTAAATGCCATATTAGAGATCTCAGGATGTTTTGTTTGATGTAAGATGAGTAATTAAATATCGTATGTATGATAATAGCTTGTTAAAGATAGCTTCACAATTTCTACATTTTCTAACAATTGAGGAGAGATTAATTTGAGAATTCCCAGATAGTAATTTTCATGCTATTTCTTCCTTCGTCTTGACCTTGATCCTTCTAATTCCTCCTACTGGGAGAACAGGGGTTCAGTCTGGGGGGTAATGAGGAAGCCTGACTTTGTGTTACAGTTATTTTTCCATCCTCAAATATGTTGTATTATTTTGAAAGTAAAGATGATAAACATGTCCCTTGTTGTATCAAGGTGACAAGAGGTTGAGAACATTTTAATTTACAATTAAAACCTTAGTTACAAGAGGTGATTGGTATCATTTTAGATCATTCCCTTGATATCAGGCAATTTGATGTCACCGATTCAAATGAATTTCCAAGACCAGGACAAAATATAGCTTACCTGTTATTGTAGGAACTGCTTTATTTTTTTAGCACCAAGTTTTTGTATTGTCATTTTCGCTTCTCCTATCTGAAAAAAACAACATAAGAAGGCTTCAGTTCATTTCATGATGGTGAAAAACAAAACAACACTTTTTGTTTTAAATATAAAAACTGGAAATAGAAACCATGAGTGGATCAAAATCTCATTGGCAAAGTTAACTTGGAAAAAATTTCTTTTAATCATAGTTTCATTTAAACATCCTTCATTTCTTTTACCGGAAAGAGTACACACGTGTTTGCTTTGGAAGAACGTTTGCCACAAACTGGCATTTTGTTTCCAACCACTAAGTCGTGTGCTGTTGTTACCGAAGTGACATTTCTCTCTTTCTAATGAAATAGGGGACACAGACTTATTAAATTAAATATTTTCTTGGACTCATTTTATTTCTTGTGAACATAAAAATGGATTTTTTTTTTCCACCTAAAGCTTGTAGCTTTGTACCTGGATAAGAGGCCCACATTTGACTTGACAAAATTTGGCAAGACAGTTAAGTGGAGGCATAAAATTCAGAGCCATTGCACCACTTACTGTATTTGCTCATCTACTTAATTGGCTATAATTTACTTTTAAGTATTTGTTTTAATATCCACATTGCATTTTGTAATAGTAAAGTAAAATAGTAAGGAGGTTGAAGCTGCATGAGTCATTGTTTCCATTCTGTGCTATGGTTTTTGTTTTTCCCCTGGAAGCATTTGGAGAGAAGGCCTGGGCATGGGTTTCTGGAAATGGGCATTACCCAGGTTGTTGTGAGCAATTAGGTACAGAGAGGACCGTGTTGCTTTGGATTGTTCTAAAGCCATCTAGGAGCTCACTTGGGACCTGAAGACAAAACACATTTTCATTTGGAATCTATCAAGAGCTTAAAATTGAGAACTTAGATCTATGACCATTCCTTATTATTTTCCCATAAAATATCCAGACTTGGAAAGCTTTCATTTTGAATTTTGCAAGCTTATGTTAACATCTTCATTGGACATAGTTGCCTTAGGTACATAGCCCTTGATGTATGTGAGCCTTGTAGCTCTACTCACCTATATAATAAGAAAAAAGACACTTTGCCAGTCTACTTCCTTAAATGTACTCTTCAGCATTGACTAACCCAGGCTGAATAAGCCAATAAATCAATACAAATTTAATGTATCGTTTTCCTATAAATATTATATTGTAGTCATGGTATTAGTCTGTTTATTCAGTTTATCCCGAATTGGACTCTAGTTTGGTTTTTCTCACTAATATCCTATGGCCCCTCTAGGAAATTGAAAAGGCCTGGAAGATGGTGGACTCAGCCTATGATAAGGAGCAGAAGGCAAAGGAGACCATTATTGCACTGAAAGAGGAAATAGTGAACTTGACCAAGCTAGTTGAGCAAGGATCTGGACTGTCAATGGATCAGGATAGCAAGTAGGTCATAGCCTTCTTGAGAGATGTTGAACTTCTGCAGAGGCCTCTTTCTTCTACAGAGAGTCTGGGGTTTGCCAGCGTCATCTTGAATGTTTTCTGTGACACAAGGTTCTCCTTCCTTGTTGGATTCCTGGAGATTGCTCTCTGTCTGTGGCTGTTCCCCCCCCCCCCCCAATACTCCTGTTCTCCATTCTCAAGAACTTTGAATCTTTGGTTATATTAAACGTTTTGGTCTAGAAGATTCAGTACTCTGTCTCAAAATGAGTATAGATTTTGGGTTTATTTCTCTCCAACTTGTGCAGACTTCTGCCTCCCTTTCTGCTCACACTCCCAGCTCCTCCCATACACTCCCCATGTTTAGTTGTACCATCATCCTCCCTACCCCCTTAGGATCTAGGCCAGAAAACAGTTTTTCGCCACCCCATCATTCCTTCATCCCTTAAAGCTTAGTGCTATTGACTCAGACTTTGGTCTGGCCATCCTCCCTACCCCTAGTGCTACTGCCTTGGTTCCTGGCCCCTGGTCTCTGCTGGGTTTGGCAGTAGCCTCCTAACTTCTTTCTCTGCCCCTCTTTATTCCATCCTCTGCATTGCTTTTGAAATACATACCTACATGCAGCCATCACCAGCGTAAGCACCTTCAATAGCTACCCATGCCCAAGGGATAAAACCCAAACTCTTGAGCTTGTCTTTCAGAGCCCTTCATAGATCTGCCTCAACCAGCCTCTCCAGACTCATTTCAAGCCCTACCATTCTTGCTCATGCCTTCATACTTTTGCACATGCCGCTTTCTATGCCTTGAATGTCTTTTATTAACTCCTATACAAAATAAAACTCTATTCATCCTTCAAGATCCGTTTTCAAACACCATCTTAATTTCCACACCATCAGCATTTCTGTTCCAACACTGCCTCTTCAACTCTCTGCCCACCACCACCCCAGTGACCAGGGAGAAAGAGTCACTGTGTTCTCTATTTCCCTAAGACCATAATGGAACTAATCAGATTGTAAAATTATTGGTTGATGTGCTTCTTTACTCATTAGGCCATGGACTCCTTGAAGGAGGACACCTTCGTTGTTCCTTGATGAGTCTAGCACTGAGTGAAGCAATGAAGCAGGAAGGAGCATAGCCTTGGGCATTCTTAACAATATCTAAATGCTCTCTAGCCTGCTTATGCTTTTTAGATACATTTATCCAACTTTGATTGAAAGCACAGGTGTTGAGGGGGTAGAGAATAGGAAAATTAACAGAAGATGTGATCCCTGTTAGGAAGGACTCTCTCTTCTTTTTAAAGATGTCAAACACATTCAGAGCAATTAAGCAATGCTTAAGAGCAGTGTGAGGCAACTAATTCAGGTAGTACGAGTTCTGCCGAGAACTGAACAGGGAGAAAGCACCCAGCTCACAATTATTTCCTCAACCATGTGCCAAATGTAGCTGTTTGCCTTTGGAGTAACCTTAGAATTTAACGTTTTGTTTCAGAGAAAGAAGAGTTTGAGTGAGGTTTTGAAGGTTCCTTACTAAACATATACGTTATATCAAAGTTGTTGGTAAATAAACACTGTTAATTATGGTGTTTTGAGTAGCAGTTTGATGACAGTCAGCTGCAAGAGTCTGGAATGCAGGTTCTCTGTGTTCTCAGCCCTAAATTGTCCGCCTTGCTCTAGGCTGATTCTGTTGCTGAGGTCATTATCAGTTACGTTTTCCCACTCTTAAAACACCAACTCTTCAGAAAGTCAAGCCAAATAATGTCATGGCTTTTAAAATATGAGGTAACTGGTTCACAATTCAGTTTGGTGAATATTATCATACACCTTCTAAAACTTGGCATCATGAATGATTTTTGAAATCTTGTTTTTGGGAACACTTTATCTAGGGTGCATTCCTTTGGGAGAAATGAATCTCTTTGGGTGAATGGTTAGAATGCGTGCAGTGCATACTATTTACTTAGGACTTGATAGCTGTAACCATAGCCCTCCAATGGGTATAACAAGCCGCTGCCATTGAGTCGATTCTGCCTCATGCTGACCCCCATTGGGTTTCCAGGTGGTAAATCTTTGCAGAACAAGATTGCCTTGTCCTCCTTCTGTGGGGTAGCTGGTGGGTTTGAACCAGCAACCATCTGGTTAGCAGTCGAATGCCTTAGGCAATACAGTCAACAAATAATTTCCTAAGTTGACATCTCCCTAGGGTTAACTAAGGAGCTTTGGTGGTACAGTGCCTAAGGCATTTGACTGCTAACTAGAAGGTTGGTGGTTCAAACCCCCCAGCCACTCGGCAGAAGGAAGATAGGGCAATCTACTGCCATAAAGATTGACCACCTATGAGTGAAAATTGACTCAATGGCAGTGGGTTTGATTTTGTTTTTTTTTAGGGTTAATAACAAGTGCTGGCAATAGTACTATAGTCTTGTAACAAGTCCAAATATTACAGAGGTGTGGAAAGTAAGGAATTAAAATAATCCCCTCATCTCTTGCATCTTGTATTCCACTCCTCAGAGGTAACCAGTTCTCATTTTCATGTTTATTTTTTTGGACTTCTAGAAAAATGCCTATAAAACATACAGACACACACAAATAGCCACTTTTTTTTCTTAAAAAAAAAAAAAAAGGATATTATACATGCTGTTATTGGAGATTCTTCTCCACATGATCTCCAATAGCTCCTTAGGTCAGGGTATGCAGATCTTTGATGCCTGAATGGTGTTAATCATTGACCTGAAGTCTTTCCCATGAAATTGAGCTCACAGGGTGATCAGAGGAATTCTTGAGAAGATGGTCACTTAGATTCCTGTTTTCTTTTTTTTCAGTATCCGAGATTTACTGAAGTTCAAAGAAGAAGTAACAAAGGAACGAGACCAGCTCTTGACAGAAGTGGTGAAATTGAGAGAGTCTCTAGCTCAGAACAGTGAGCTGCAGCAGGAGACAGAGCGATCGAGAGAAGAGGCCGAGCAAACCATCAATCAGGTCTGCTTAGCCGCAGAGGCCAAGATGGAGGCATACTCCTTCCAGAAGGGCGTTCTGTCCTTCTCTGGGCTCCTTCTCCTCTCGGTTCTTTCTCAAACTTGCCTCTTTATGCCCAAGTGAAGCATCCACTGTTCTACTTATTTGTCTGGTTTGTTTCTTCAAGAGCACTTTGATTCTTAATTTCGCTGAGAGGTCACTAAGGCAGGCCTTCCCAGCTTAAAATTCTGGCCCAAAAAGGTATCCCTTGTGAAGACAAGGGGGCCCTGTATCTAGAGATGATGGAAGTAATTCCTTTGAACCTTCTCTCTTACAAGGAAGTAATCTAGCAGAATCCATCTGAATCCATTTGCAAAAAGCCAGATGTCAAATAGATAATGAATAAGGTTTAGTTGCCAAGAAAAACAAAACATGACCTCTTTGAGCACAGAATTTAAGAGAAAGGCTTTCCATAGAATTTGAACATCATGATAAAACTATAGTGCTCTGTTTGGCAATAGCCAGAACTCATGTGAAACACAATGTCATATTTAGGATAGCTGGCTACGTTTTACTTAGTCCTTGTTGACGGAGAATTGGATGAATTCTTTCTGTGTTTAATTTCCCTCTAATTTGGGCTTCCATATTTAACTGGAATTTCTATCATCTTTTGTGGACTTGTCCACCATTAGGGTGGACATTTGGTGTCAAAACCATGATACACAACATAGACTATTCTGTGGCCTTGAGAAGTTTGAACAAAGGTGTTCAAAGATGATTGTCCTATTGGGGAAATGCTACTCCCAAATGACTGCCCTTAAGATGAAAGACTTCAGGGAGGGAGAAGCTAGGCTGGCTGAGTCCTACAGGGTGAGGGGTTCATTTCTTCCTTCTCTCTCTTTTCTGTCACCATAGTTCCAACAAGAAATCCAACTACGCCAGAACGAAGCTTCGCGAGAGTCTCGCAAGAAGGAAAAACTAGAGAAAGAACTCAAGCAGATTCAGACGGACATGGACACCAAGCAATCGGAAATCAAGGCTCTGCAGCAGTACGTGCAGAAAAGCAAGGAGGAGCTCCAGAAACTGGAGCAGCAGCTGAAGGAGCAGAAGGTGCATTGGGTGTGGGCCTTACCGCGGTTCTCACGAGAACAAGAACGTTGCCTTTGTTCGTGCCCTTCTTAGCGTTTTGAATTTTCTCTGGAAAGCAGCAAACTCTCTTCACTACTGATGTTGGTAACACGATATCTAACACTGCATTTGGTCTTTGACTCTTATAGGTAGGTATGCCCTCCTTTTCTTCCAACTCCATCAGGTAAATATCTTTTTTTATTTTTAAAACATTTTGTTGATGCTCTGGTGGCGTAGTGCCTAAGGCATTTATTTGACTACTAACCAGAAGGCTGGCGGTTCAAACTCACCAGCCACTACCCAGAAGGAAGGACGGTTGGGCAATCTACTTCATTAATGAAACCGCCTTGGAATCCCAACGATGAGTTGCCATGAGTCAGAAACACTGGATGGCAGTGAGTTTGTTTTTGTTTTGAATAAACACACCAAACTAAAAAAAAGGAAGCAGACTGCCACTTTATTCCACAGAGCTGCTGGTGCGTTTCAGCTGCTGTCCTTTTGGTTAGTAGCAAGTGCTTTAACCACTGTACCAGCAAGGCTCCTAATATAGACACAGACAAGTATGTATCACAATGTAAAACTTGATGACTTCTCACCATTTGAATATGCCTTGGTAACATGCACCTTGCTCAAGAAACAGAATATTATCAGCACCCCAGAATCTCTTTGTGCCCCCTCCCAGTCATCTCCTGGAAAGGTCAACTCTTCCAGAATGCTAGATGCTCTGGTGGCCTAGTGCCTAAGGCATCTGACTGCTAACCAGAAGGCTGGTGATTCAAACCCACCAGCCACTTCTTGGAAGGAAGACTGGGCAATCTACTTCTGTAGAGATACTGCCTTGGAAACCCAAGGAGGGGTCAGCTGTGAGACGGATCTGACTCCGCCGGCAGTGAGCTTGGTTTTTGGTTATCCAGAATCCAGAGCCGAGATTACAGGATGTGCTTTTTTGTGTCTGACTTCTTTTGACCAACGTTGTGTTTGTGACATTCATTCCTGTTGTTGCCATGTGGTTATAGACTTGGACTGTCTAGTATGGTAGCCACCAGGGTCATGTGACTATGATGTTGTTGTGTGCCTTTGAGTCGGACCCGACTCATTGTGACCCTTCCTTGGGTTTCTGAGGCAGTATCACTATGGAAGTAGATTGCCCAACCTTCCTTCCGAGGAGTGGCTGGTGGGTTTGAACTGCCAGCCTTCTGGTTAGCAGTCAAGTGCCTTAAGCACTATGCTACCATGTGATGATATACACATTTAAATAAAAATGAAAAAAACTAAACTTACTGCTGTGGAGTAGGATCCACTCATAGTGCCCCCTCCTTGCATTTCTGAGGCAGTATCACTACGGAAGTAGATTGCCCAATCCTTCTTCTGAGGGGTGGCTGGTGGTTTTGAACCCCCAGCCTTCTGGTTAGCAGTCAAATGCCTTAGTTACTATGTCACCGCTAGCACCAACCATTTCAAGTACTCAGTAGCCACATTTGGCTTGTAGATATGGTGTTGGACAGTGTGGATACAGGCTTTCCATCATTGTAGAAGGTTCTATTGGACAGAGATCAACAGAACATTTGTTCTATATACATGAACCTTGGGACTGAGGGACTGGCATAGCTGAAATGGGGTGATTCAAGGCCTAAATTAAAACCCCACTCTGAATTAAGCTGAAATCTTAATTTCTACTGTTCTAAAGAGACAATTCAGCTTCTTTGTATAAGTTTAACTACTTGTAACACAAAGAGAGCAGGAGAAGATTTCTAGCTTGGATGAAGACTTGTTTGTTGAAGGTGTCTTTTAAGAATGTTTACTCAGTTTGGTCAATCTTATCCCCAGAGCCTAGGAAATAGGATTAGAATTATAAGGTTGAGATGGAGCCTACTGCTGTCTGGTCACTCTGTAACCAAGGTGAAGCAAACACCAATTAACCAGGCCTCAGTTATGATTTCCTGACTCCCCTAAATTACACTTATTCACTGAAATCTTTCCTTCCTTCCTATTGACTCTTTGTAAATCCCAAAAGCACAAGCTTGTTACCTTTAGATAAAGGGGCAGGCAGGCTGCAGCTGTGACAGAACGTTGACTCAATTCTCCTTGATAAAATGTCTTGTTAAACCCCAGGTTGTAAAAAAACCTCAGAATGTACCAGGTCTCAGGATGTAACCCATGTTAAAAACTTTAAGGCTATAGGTTAGCAAACCTTTGTAACTTTTGGCCATGCTTCCTCCTCCTCCCCTTTCCATGACCCCAAAGTACACGTCCACTGTTTGTTTCAACAGATGAAAACTGTGCGCTGTCTCCTTCTCTGCAGCTCGGAACACACTCTGCAGCCTCTAGTCTGGGTGCTTGTGTGTCTCATTCCATGAAATGCTTCATTTTTACATCCTTCAATAAGACTCTGCTTTTATTTCTGGCAGAGAGTAAGTCAGATGTTTCACTATGACAATTCTCATTGCTGTGTAGTATTTCATTGTATGAATATAATATGACTTACCTTGTGCAGGTTTATTTTTAAATTTCAAGTTAAGAAACATACTTAGTTTTTATGTATTTTTAAGAAGGTAGTTTTTAGAAAAACATTTCCACTATTATAGTGATTTAGGATAATACAAATAATAATTCTAGTCTTCTTAAAGAAGCCACCTGAAAAAAAAAAAAGTGATTTCTTGAAAATATTTCCTCTTAGAAAGTTTGTTTCCAAAGAATTAGCAAGTCATATAGTATTTTCCTACTTAAAAACTTCTTTGTCAGTTGCTTTATGAATTTTATTTAAGTAGATAACACACAAAGCACAGTCTCCAGAAGACATCTTTGAACATGAAATTGGGACTTTTCAGAGAATTTTCATGGTTAACAGTATGATAAAAGTATAATGCTTTGTTTAGCAATATCCAGGCATCATGGGAGACACAGTTTTGTTTTTAGGGTGGCTGGCTCCATTTTATTTAGTCTCTGTTGATGGAGAATTGGGTTTTGTATTTGACTGCTTACCAGAAGACTGGCAGTTCAAACCTACCAGCCACTCCTCAGAAGGAAGGTTGGGCAATCTACTTCCGTAGAGATACTGCCTCGGAAACCCAAGGAGGGGTCGCTGTGAGTCGGAATCCATTCGATGGCAGTAAGCTTCATCTCCTCTCCTCTCTCTCTCTCAGTCCTTTTGCTCCCCCAATAGGAATGACGCTCCTCCAATAGGAATGATGCTCCCCCCAAAAATATAATCCTCTTTTTATAAAACCGTGTCTGCTCAGGTTAGTCAGTGGGGGAAGAGGAAAATCTTCCTGACACTGCAATCACCCAAATACAAATCACTATGCCGCTGCTCCATGGCTTGGACTTAAGTTGGATTAAAGGGGAATTGGCTGTGTGTTGGTGTAGTCAACAGGCCTGTTCAAGAAAATGTTGTAGGCATGTTAATGCCGGATTTGCTTCTGAAGATATAGCTTCCCAGCCCCACAGCTGATAAAACCCATTTGAATCTCCAGCTCATTTGCAATGATTATAGCAATTGTTGCGGTTGTGAAGCCTGCCAAATGGCAAACAGGCATTAAAATATTTATCCACCACCTGTGAACAAGACTTCCCAAGGCTCTCAGAAAAAAAAAAAAAAAAATTAGGCTCTGTGTTATTCATCAGAAGGCATCGTTTTCCTCAGCCGTTTAACATTCATCATATTTGAGTGCATTAGTGCTTTCATCAGGGATAAAGAACAATTTCTACAAAGACAAAAAACTGTGGTTGCTGCCATCTTCCCGGGAGGTTTGTGGCGCCTCCTGTGTGTATATGCAGATACTGTAATCAGATTAAAAAGCGTTAACCAGCTCATTCCACATCTTTCAGATACTGAATGAGAGAGCTGCAAAGGAACTGGAGCAGTTTCAAATGAGAAACGCGAAACTTCAGCAAGAGAACGAACAGCACAGTTTGGTTTGTGAGCAGCTATCGCAGGAAAACCAGCAGAAGGCGTTGGAGCTCAAAGTAAACACAAAGTGACACCTCTGTCCCCTAGCACTCCCTCCCGCTTTACCTGTTAATGTAGGTTTGCCACTGCAGTTTGAGCCCTTGGGTTAGGTAACCCACACTACCCTTACTTAGCACCGTGATGCACCAGAGGCAAGCCTGCAGTCGTTACTTTATGGCCAGAAGCAAACAACTTCCATTCCTATTTGTGAAATGGCAAATCTGATTATTGATCATGTGCTTATGCAAATGCTTTCCAAAGCAGCTCAAACGTTTCCTTCTCTGATTGAGCCTTGAGAGTAACCACTTGCCCCAGAGCTAGAAACCAAAGAATTCAGATTATGTGTTACTTGTATGGAGAAGGTGGAATTGGGGGGACAATGAGATGTTGGTACGATTAGGTTCTTACTTCCAGGGCAGTGAAACCTCAAATTTCACTTCTGTCCACTGCAAATTTCAGGACAGGTTTCCCGTTCTTCTCCTTGCTTTACTGAAGAGTGCTTGCAAATGAAGTGTAGATAACAGTTTTACACTTGGATACATATCGTATGCCTACACATCTAATAGAGTAGCTTTATGTTTATCTCTTTAATACTGAAAAATCCATATTCCCTACTCTGTTTATGTTAGAATATGGTGGCGTAGTGCCTAAGGCATTTGACTGCTAACCAGAAGGCCAGTGCTTCAAACCCACCAGCCACTCTTTGGAAGGAAGGCTGGGCAATCTACTTCCGTAGTGATACCACCTCGGAATCCCAAGGAGGGGTTGCTAAGAGTCGGTTCCAACTTGATGACAGTGTGTTTGGTTTTTTCGGTTTTGTCAAGAAAAATATATAGATTTAAGTAATGAATAATACTTTATTTTTTGTATTGTATCACAGGCACTTTTGAATATCTGATGAAAGAACACACACCCACACACCCACACACACACCCAGCTCACATCTTGTTTTGCATGCAGTCTCTGGTTTCTGGGATTTTTTCTGAAGTCTAACTATAGCATCTAGATTAATAACTCCTGAATTACAACATCTTAGAATCAAAAGGGGCCTTAAAGTCAACTAATTTGGACCCTATGGACTCTGAGGCTAATGAAGTCCTTTGACTTGAAACCATTCTTTCATGAGAATGCTGTAAGTTGAAGTAGAGATGAAATGACCACTTGGGGGAAAATAATATATTAGCGCCTGTTGTTGTTATGTGCTGTTGAGTTGGACCCGACTCATAGCGACCTCTCCTTGGGTTTCCGAGGCACTACGCTACCAGAGCTCCTATATTACCTCCTTGTTGTTGTTGTTATGTGCCGTCAAGTCAAACCCGACTCATAGCGACCCCTCCTTGGGTTTCCGAGGCAGTATCACTACGGAAGTAGGATTGCCCAACCTTCCTTCCGAGGAGTGGCTGGTGGGTTTGAACCGCCAGCCGTCTGGTTAGCAGGGAAGTGTCTTAGCCACTATGCTACCAGAGCTCCAATATTAGCTCCTAAGGTAAATTAATTCTTTCCTCTGATTACATGAATGGAGGACCTTGAAAGATGGGATATTTTTGTTACCAGATCTAGAACCTATGGGGTTCTGCTTCTAGCAATAATTCAAGGATAGCAGACACAGCTAACTTTAGTCTTTTCATTTCCCAAAGCTGGAATAATTGCTAACTTTTCCAGAAGACTCCCTGGCTGCCTTTCTGGTTATTTCTAAGAATGACAAAGTTTTTAAAAAGTGAATTTAACTTAGATTTTAAAGGTCCATAAATCTTGAAGTCCGTAGATAAGAATCCTGTGCTTTTCTTTGTTAGAATTATTTTTTGGTTCATTTTTTGCCATTAGGCAGAATTGTCCATTAATATTGCTTCATCCACCTGTCTATGTATACAGCCATAGATGAGTATCCTCGGGGGAAAGAGAACCCCTTCTCTAGTGTAGGAAGTTGTACTACATGGCCCTGTGGGTCTGAGAGAGTACTTGGGTGTTTTGCAGCACTTTAATAACCTTCTGAGAAACATTACTTTGTGAGTCTATGAAAATGATTAGTCAAATATAATGTAGGTATACAAAATTGATATATTTATGACACACATCTTAACATTTTTCCCTTGTTTGATTTAGCAATTAGATTGTACTTTGAGACATCAGGCCTGATCACTTTTTTTCATTATATTTAGCTTATTTTGCTATGCATTTTATTCAGAGGATAGAATTTTCCAGTCTCTTCCCAAATCAAACAGTGTGTGCTTTCATTTAATCCCACAGGGCAACTTTACACAGACTTAAGAAGGATTTTCTTTATTGGTTCTGAGTTTACCGTTGTCTAGTCAGCTGACCCTTTATTGACTGAGTATCCCTGGTAATTCTGTCTCACTAATTACAGGCCAAAGAGGACGAAGTCCATCAGATGCGCATTGACATCGGGAAGCTCAATAAAATAAGAGAACAAATCCATAAGAAATTACACCAGATTGAAGATCAAAAGGCTGAAGTGGAACAGCACAAGGAGACCCTAAAAAATCAGATTTTGGGATTAGAGAGAGGTAGACCAAGAACCATTTTGGTCTTTGTTTTATTCATTTATAAACATTTAATTGGTGACCAATGTCAGCTGGCAACCCAGGGTTCCATGTGCACCGTCACAAACTGTGCCAAAGGAAATCAGCAAAATAAACAACATTCCAATACAAGGGGGCATCATTTTGAATACCTGGTTTGACATCTTTAAAAACTCTTCAATAGGTGTATTGGCACAATGTAAATCCAGCTCAAAGTATTATCAGTAGTTGTCATGAAGTAATACCACTTATATAGCACTCTCAAGTGTGGGGTATACATGACCTTCTGTGTTAGTTCAGTTTCTCCACAGAAAATGAGGGGATAAATGAAATGTTCCCAACAGTAGTATTTGGGACAATGGTGGTGTACCAAGAATCGGTGGGATACATATAAATGGCTTCTAACTTTATTTCTCCATTAAGTACTTTACCATATGGTGAACCCCTATTTTACCCAGCTTAACATTGACCTGTGGGGGAAAATTTAAATGTTATTAAAAAACAAAAACACAAACTCACTGCCATGGAGTCGGATCCAACTTATAACGACCCCTCCTTGGGTTTCCCAGGTGGTATCTCTATGGAAGTAGATTATCCAGTCTTTCTCTGAAGAGTGGCTGGTGGGTTTGAACCACCAGCCTTCTGGTTAGCAGTCAAATGCTTTAGGCACTACACTACCAGAGCTCCCTTAAATGTCATAGGAGGCCATATAGTTCAACAGAGTTGTTAATGACATAAACTTTGGAGTCAGATCTGGTGGGGACCAGATTCTACCTCTATGCTGATGGTTGTTGGGGAATGTCATGAGATAGTACACATAAAGCACTTGTTTTATGTGCCTAGTACATAGTAGATGCTTACTAAATGTCACCTTTTATTATCCAGTGGTATTACTCTTTTCTGAATAAGAGTATACAGCAGAATATGCTATACCAGTCAAATTTGGTGTGGCAAAAGCAGTTCTGGACTTGGTGACCAAGAATCTGGGTATGAATTCTGACTCCATCAGTGTGAGACAGGAATACCTGTCTTGCTGACCTCATGCCAGCTGCAGTGAGTTTGTAAATCAGAGTGAGATAACATGCATAAAAGCATGTCCTCAGGCTTTCAGCTCACCAGACATCAGGTAGCATCTAAATCTCTAGATAGGATCATTACAACTATTTGCCTTTGAGAAGTGTTTATACTTAGCACTTGTGGCTTATCTTGGCAATTTCTCCATTCATCCATTCATTCAATCGAGTGCATACTATGTGCAGGCGCTGTGCTAGGCGCTGGGTGTATGGAGTTCTCTGCCTTCAGGGTGCTTCCAATCTAGATGAGTTTACAATCTAATGTTTCCTTTGACAGATATGACGACAACAGGAAATATTAGAGCACGTTTTATAACTGTCTGAGTGACTATCAAAACATTCCCATATTGAAATGTCTGTACTTTTGCTTCAATAGTTTTAAGGTTTGAAAAAAATCTCTCACTTTTTTTAAACCATTCAGTGTTGACCCCAATTCTTGATGCTATAGAAGTTGTCATGTTCTCTTTTCCTGTTATTTTGTAGATGTCATCAGCATTCTTGTTTTTTGTTAGGGACCTCTTCCTTTTCATGTACCTGATCAAAGAGTGGCATTTGGCATAATGGTTGGGACATGGGTCCTCCATATAATAGGATTTTCTCTCACAAAATCCAAGAAAATGAACTGAAACACTACTAGAACTAATACGAGTTCAGTAGAGTGGCAGGTTATAAAATAAATATATAGATGTCATAGCTTTCGTTTGTGCAAAGAATCAGTTGGACCATAAGATGAAAAAACCCCTTTTACAATAGCAACCAAAGTAATAAAATATCTATGAATAAAATTACCAAGACATCTATAGGACCAAGATATAAAAAACATACAGAATGCTTGGAGGGTGATATGGAAGACTTGGAAAGTGCAGAGCTATACCAAGTTGTTAGATGAGAAAAATGCCATGTGACAAAGATATAAATTCTATCTAAATTATAAATTCTGTCTAAATTGATTCATGCATTTAATATTTCCAATAAACATTTGGTGAGTTTTGTTGTTAGAACTTGAAATGTGATTCTAGAGTTCCTTCAGAAGAACAAAAGTGATGTAGTTGTTGTTGTTGTTAGGTGCCGTCGAGTCGTTTCCGACTCCTAGCAATCCCATGCACAGCAGAACAAAATACTGCCTGATCCCGCACCAGCTCCACGATCCCTGCTATACTTGAGCCCATCTTCGTAGCCACCATGTCAATTCATCTTGTTGAAGGCCTCCGCCTCTTTCGTTGACCCTCCATCCTACCAAGCATGACATCCTTCTCCAAGGAATGGTCCCTTCTGACAACATGACCAAAATAGGTGAGACAAAGTCTGGCCATTCTCGCTTCCAAGGATCAACTCTTTTTCGGTCTTCCTTATTCATTGTCCAGCTCTCACATGCATACCAGGCGATTGGAAATATCATGGCTTGTGTCAGGCACACCTTAGTCCTCAAGGAGACATCCTTGCTCCTCAACACTTGAAAGAGTTCCTTTGCTGTTGACTTTCCCAATGCTACACATCATCTAATGTCCTGCCTGCTGCTTCCATTGACATCGATTGTAGAACCAAGAAACGTGAACTCTTTGACAACCTCAGTCTTCTCTCCATTTATTGTGATGCTGCTCATTGGTCCAGTTGTGAGGATTTTTATTTTCTTTGTACTGAGACGTAATCCATACTGCAGACTGTATTCTTCAACCTTCATCAGTAAGTGCCTCAAGTCATCCTCACTTTCAGCAAGCAAAGTTGTATCGTCTGCGTATTTCAGGTTGTTAATGATTCTTCCTCCAATCCTGATGCCACGTTTTTCTTCATATAGTCCAGCTTCTCAGATTATTTGCTCAGCATATAGATTGAATAAGTATGGGGAAAGGATACAACCCTGATGCACTCCCTTCCTGATTTTAAACCATGCAGTGTTCACTTGTTCCATTCAAACGACAGCTTCCTGGTCATGGTACAGGTTCCTCATGAGTACAATCAAGTGCTCGGGAATTCCCATTCTTCTCAATGTTATCCATAATTTGTTATGATACACACAATCAAATGCCTTTGCATAGTCAATAAAACACAAGTAGACATCTTTCTGGTATTCTTTGCCTTGAGCCAAGATCCATCTGACAACAACTATGATATCCCTTGTTCCACATCCTCTTCTGAATCCAGCTTGCACCTCTGGAAGTTCTCTGTCAATATACTGCTGCAAACGTTTCTGAATTATCTTCAGTAAGATCTTACTTGCGTGCGATATTAATGATATTGTTCTATAATTTCCCCAATCTGTGGGATCACCTTTCTTTGGAATGGGCACAAATATGGATCTCTTCCAGTCAGTTGGCCAGGTAGCTGTCTTCCAAATCTCTTGGCATAACCAAGTGAGTGCCTCCAATGAGGCATCCGTTTGTTGAAATATCTCAATGGGTATTCTGTCAATTCCTGGAGCCTTGTTCTTCGCCAATTCTTTCATTGCAGCTTTGACATCACAAAAGTGATAATATCACAAAAGTGATAATAGCTATAAAATGTCTAGAAAAGGCAGAGTGGTGATGGAAGCATTTGCCTCAACAGGTTTGCGTGTGTTCTAAACCGTCAATAACAAATAGTGTGGCCGTGATGTCCAAGTGACTGAGCAGGGGAGGAGAATGGGAAGCTACAAAAACCCCAAGATTATTACCTAAGATAAAGGTGTCATCTCACACCAGTGAGAAGTATGGATAATTAAAAAATTATGTTATGATAGTGAACTACTTCTTTTGGAGAAAAAAGATCCCTATTTCACTCTTTTCACCAGAATATATTTCAATATATGAAAGAGTTAAATTTTAAAATAAAACTGCAAAATAGTAGGATAAAATAGAAAGTTAACACCAAAGGTAGAAGCATCAAAGCCAAGATTCAAAGATGCAGTGAAAGAAAAGTCTAATTTTTCTATGCAACAAAACACTCTCTAAAGAAAGACGAATTGACTAAATTATTTCAGTTAAAGGGTAAGTATCTTTATGTGCAAAAGAGCTCTGGTAGCACAGTGCCTAAGGCATCTGACTGCTAACGGAAGGTTGGTGGTTCAACCCCACTAGCCACTCTGTGGAAGCAAGACTGGGCAATCTACTTCCATAAAGATTTACTGCCTCGGAAACCCAATGACAGTCTCTATGAGTTGGAATTGACTCAATGGCAGTGGGTATCTTTATGTGTAAAGAGCTCTTACAAATCTACGAAAAGGATAAATAGTTCATGAGAAAAATGTGTAAAGGACATGTGTAGGCAGTTTTAAAAACAGAAATACTAATGGTCATGCCACAGAAAAAGTATTCAACTTCACTAATAAACCAAACCAAACTCACTGCCGTCAAGTCAGATCCGACTCATAGCCACCCCTCCTTGGGTTTCTGAGGCAGTATCTCTACAGAAGTAGACTGCCCAGTTGTCCTTCTGAGGAGTGGCTGGCAGGTTTGAACTGCGAGCCTTCTGGTTAGCAATCAAATACCTTAGGCACTACGATAACACCAGGGAGGTACACAGTCCTTGGAACAGTCAACCACATGAAATCCAAAGGGCAGCATTTAGCCAGGGATACAGCTCAGAAGGCAGGAAAGGATAGGACAGAAGGACGAATGGAAACGGGGAAACGGAGGAAGTAGGAGGAGTGCGGTTACATTGTGGGGACCGCAATCAGTGGCACGGAACAAAAGGTGCATGAATCGTTGAATGGAAAACCAATTTCTGTAAACTTTTGCCCAAATCACAATACAAAGTTTGTATCTATGTGTATGTGTATACACACACATATACACACATATATACATACGTGTGTGTGTGTGTGTGTGTG
>NW_006921651.1:2170559-2171499 GCF_000298275.1 Orycteropus afer afer | reverse complement strand
CTTCCGTAGTGATACTGCCTCGGAAACCCAAGGAGGGGTCACTATGAGTCGGGTTTGACTCGACGGCACATAACAACAACAACAAAGCAGTTGATCAAAATTTCTTAATTAAGTATCTATAATCTACAATTTTTGCTAACCCAGCAGATATACGTGTGTGCTAATAAAATTTTAACTTTGAGGTGTTAGGTGTAAGAATGGCCAGTTGGTGATATTAAAAGTCTCTACCATGCCCTCCATCATTTGATATTGCTGTAGGTTTTGATTTTTGTTGTTGGTCCTTAACTCTTCTAGTCACTGGTCCAGAGCTGCAGAGGAGGGTTGGGGAAGCTCAAAGGTAAAGGCTTGGGGATCTCTCCATTCAAAACAGGGAGTCCCAGCAACTTCCTGAGGGCTTCTGTCCACTGGTAGACACTTTCAGGAGATTAGTTACTTTCAGAGATTTAGGATAAACTTCTTTCTTCAAAGATTTTCTCCAAGGAAGAAGAGACAGGCCAAGTACAGCTGGGTGAGATATGGGGAGGGGGGGGGGCTTCTTCTGTAACAGTCTGTTGGCTTTTGGCCAAAACAACTGCATCTTATCAAAATGGAAATGACCTATATTTGTTCCTTCTGACACTCATTATTTCTTTAGGTTTCCCTAACTTTTAGGGATTTTAAAAATTATTTTTAAGTCATACAACATTGAATCAATTTATATTATATATATACTGGTAAACAACCAGGAAGTTTTCTACCATTAGGACACTATGAGCAAGAGGTCATTAAATAGATGAGAAAAAAAGAAAAGACTAAAATGGATGACAGAAGAGACTCTGAAGCTTGTCCTTGAGTGCAGAGTAGCCAAAGCAAATGGAAGGAATGACAAGATAAAAGAGCTGAACAGAAGATTTCAAAGAGCAGCTTGAGCAGACAAAGCCAATTACTATAATGAAATGTG
>NW_006921651.1:2159510-2163791 GCF_000298275.1 Orycteropus afer afer | reverse complement strand
CTGGCTGTGACCAAGCAATGACCATAACCTTGCCCCTTGTCAGCTCTACTATATACCTGGGAATTCTGATCATTCACATGAACTTATAGGCCCATACGACAGTGATTTTGTATTTATATTTTTGATTTGATTAATGTCAGTAGGGTGGGAACTGTTTTCCTTTTTCTCTTTCATGCCATTGTATCTTCAGTGCCTGGCTTAGTGCCTGACCCTCTGCAGGTCTGCAATCAACATTTATTGAATAATACACTCTTTTCACACTGTTTTGAGATGCCAGCTTCATGAATGAATGCATACTGTGGTTTGACAGGTAGCAAAATTAATACATTTTGATTCTTTCAATGTCATGTCTATGTAGCTTTATCTTTTAGAAAACAAATATTTAATACAATACTGGAAAATAAAGTTGACTTTTTCTGTTTTCTACGACATCACCCGACCAAGACTCAATTTTCCTTTTACCTGTTTGTGGTTCACCAGTTGTCAGTACTTGGGTCTGCATTAGTTAGCGATTTGAGAAGAGAACATGAAGTATCTCATGGAACCTGAGGAGAGAATTAGGCCTCAGGAACTGATAGGCACCTGGCCTGCTGTTCTTGAGATGTACAGAAAGTTCTTTCTCCACCACGAGGCTACCTGCTGAGTTTTCGTTTCAGTTTTTTTTTTCTTTCTTTCTTTCTCAGACCAGAAAAATGGCTGCCACCAATAGCTCCCAGGATTACATCTTCTGTTGAGGTGCTAAGATCTGAAGGCCTTGTTTGAAGACTCCTTGAGAGATGTCATTTGCTCCATGCAGCTGTGACTGGAGAGCTGGCCCCTTCTGTCTGGCTGCCAGAGCAGTACTGCAGTTGACTCTTTTTCTGGAGAGCTTGGGCAGCCACTCCAAAGCATTCCCATTTCAGCATCAGAAATTCAGTGCAGCTTTTAAAAATAATACAGCTCAAACCCTCTGAATTCAGCATCTCTGGAGTTGGGACTTGAGTATCTGCATTTTCAATAAGCTGAACTTATTTTACTTCCTAATAAGAGACAAGGAGCTCTGGTAGCATAGTGTCAAAAGGCACTTGACTGCTAACCAGAAGGCTGGCGGTTCAAACCCACCAGCCACTCCTAGGAAGGAAGATGGGGCAATCTACTTCCATAGTGATACTGCCTCGGAAACCCAAGGAGGGGTCGCTATGAGTCGGGTCTGACTTGATGGCATGTAACAACAACAACAACAACAGTAAGAGACAAGATCCATGATTAGTTTCAGTTGTTGTAAACACACACACACACACACACACACATCCCTAGAGCTAGGTGGAAGTTATGAGCATGGACTTTGGGGTCACCCAGCCTTGGGTTCAAATTCTGACTCTGCCACTACTCAGTAGGACAACCTTAGGCATTTTAAGCAAGTAGCTTAACCCTTTTCAGTCTCGGTTTCCTTACCCTAATATGGGAACGATATAGTACCTACTCTTTGGGATATTGTGGTTAGGTAGTACATTTATATGTGCATTTAAAATGCCTTGTGAAAAATTAATGTAAGCAGCTCTCAATAAGTTGTAGAGAATAGAATTATTTTTATTTATCCAGAAGACAATGTATCTAATTATTTGAGAGAAAAGATAGCAGCTAAAAAGAAAAATTCCCAAACATTATGTGTAACCTGGCTCCTTTATTGTCTGTATTTTTAGAATATGCTGAAGGCGGTCAGTGCGACCCAGAAACAGATAGACCTGGTAAAGCTCCATGAGCAAGCCAAGAGGAACCTGGAGGAAGAAATCCAGAATTACAAGGATGAGGCTCAGAAACAGAGGAAGATCATCTTTCAACTGGAGAAGGAGCGAGATCGGTACATCAATGGAGCCAGGGACTTCACTCAAAAGGTAAGCCCCCCTGGCAGGTACAGCCCGCTACATTTCTGATTGTATAAACTGTTGCAAAGATGGTTTTATTCAGATTTCAGCTTGTGGTTTGCACAGATTTAAGAAGGCTGACGTTGACAGAATAAAAGCTGTCTTAGAGGTAGTTGAAGGAGTCCTGGTTGCACAGTGGTTAAGCATTTGGCTGCTAACCAAAAGGTTCAAACCCACCAGCCACTCTATAGAAGAAAGATGGCGCAGTGTGCTTCTGTAAAGATTACAGCCTTAGAAACCTTACGGGCCAGTTCTGCTCTGCCCTGTCGGTTTGCTATGAGTCAGAATCGACTTGATGGCAGTGGATTTGGTTTTTGGTTTAGAGCAAGCTGTGGGCCAGATTGTGTAATGGTCGAGGCTTACCCTTGGTGCTCTTCCTTTTCATTTTTCTGGACCCGCTTCTCCCAGTTTCTAGGTGCTCCAGATACTCTCCCTCTCATCCCTTCACGGTGGGCTCATCAGGGCTTTGGATAGGATCATTAAGAATGATTTCGGGGATTTCAACTTTACTTTAACAACTTGTTTGCACATTGCCTACATTAAGCACCAGCAGTTAAAAGAGCACTCTCTTTAGTGTATTCAAAGATGGCATAGAGCAGGGGTTCTGAGATGGAGACAAGTTTTGGTTATGAAGCTGGGAAGAGAGTTTTGGGGAAAAGCCTCATTTAGTGAGTTTTTTTTTTTTGTTGTTGTTTTCCTAGCAAAATGTAGTCTGGCATGCAATGCAAGCCCTCTCTCCCAACTCCTTGATGAAATTGGCAGTAAATTCTACAGCACTCACCTATACTCTTGCATGCTTAAGTTTTGCTTTATTTTCAGAGTGGAATCTCAAAGAAGATGACAAAGGGGGTAGCCAACATTTGAATCATAAACCTAAAGAAAGTGGGAAACAAGCTTTACTAATGGGAAACCACCTTCTTCCCACTTACACTAAATAAATGCTGAACAGATGTTTACAGAACGTAGGATTGAACACATATGCTTTGTCTAGCCCTGGCCGGACATGTGTTCCTTGTAAAGATCCCCAAGAGATTCTCACACCCTCGATTGGGAATCATCAGAACAGAGCATGGTTCTCTTCTGACTTAGTCATGCTGGGAGCACTATCGATTGATTTACTGACTGTGGGAAGATTAGAGGTCAATTCAGGTCCTTGTGTTCTCTACCCTGGACTAGCACGTTAGCCTCTGTAACAAATACTTTAATCTGTAGCAAATAATTTCCAAACCTCAGTGGTTTACAGCAATAAAGATTTATTTTTGCTCACATCATTGCCCTTGGAGGGTCAGCTGCAGCCCTGCTTCACATCCTCTCCACTCCCAGCTGAGTCTGTCTGGTACGTGCTGGCCTTTGGAGAGAGGGCCGAGAGTGAAACGGGAACACTGAAGTTCTCTTAGAGCTTCTGCTGTCGAGCGAAGGGCACAGAACACCTCTGCTCCTAGTCCATTGGCCAAAGCAAGCCCCATGGCAAGCCTCACATTCCTGGGTCGGAGTATGCCCTTCTGCAGGAGGGGCTCTGTGGAGTGGTTCAGCAATATGTTTGAATATGTCATCAATCTGTTGGAGCTTTCCACTTCTCCATCCTGATAACCAGCCTCTCTCCAGGCTGCCATCATACCACCACTGAAGTTAACTCCCACACTAGTCTTACTGTTATTCCTGAGCTTACAAATCTCTATCAACTCTCAGGTCCCTGGGACAGTGTTTCCCAACATTTTTTTATATTACAGCACATAAAGAAAATAACATGTCTATGGTGCATGGCAGTAAGAGGAAAAGGCTGCTCAGGACTGGAGGGGATCTAGGGATGCCAGCTGCCCTGGTCCCACCTGGCTACCCTGTAGTAGAATCACACACCCGTAGCCCATGAAAGGCTTAGCTGGTGGATGCTCTAACCTATGGGATACAATCTTTGTGTTCTCCCTGGAAAGTTCTTCCTCCCCTTCCCTGCATGGCAACCTTGTTCATCCTTCAAGACTCAGTTCAAATCTCCGTGGTCAAACCTACTTTGACTCCTCCAGGTGGAGCTAGTAACTCTCTCCTTTATGCTCCACGGGGATGTGTTGACATCTATAGAATGGTCATTATCATTATCTAGAATAGTTAATTATTTGCACATTTTTTTCCTCCACTTTATAGTGAGCTCTTAGGAGTAAGGACCTTTATCTTGTTCTTTTTTTTTTTTTTTTTCATTTCTAGCATCCTGGCACATGATAGGCACCACAGATATTTGTGAACAAATGGATAGGTGATGAGTAGCAAAAAGGATGTTGCCACTGATTTTGGTATTTTTCTTGGTTTTCATGTAAAGGAGAAATACTGGTACCAAGTTTTGCTATTAACTGCGTGTGTGTGCGTATATATATATATATATATA
>NW_006921651.1:2153566-2159385 GCF_000298275.1 Orycteropus afer afer | reverse complement strand
CTTGACTGCTAACCAGAAGTCTGGCGGTTCAAACCCACCAGCCACTCCTCGGAAGGAAGATGGGGCAATCTACTTCCGTAGTGATACTGCCTCGGAACCCCAAGGAGGGGTCGCTATGAGTCGGGTCTGACTCGACGGCACATAACAACAACAACAACGTTTAACTGCCTATGTTTGTATAACGTCCTACCTAAATAATCTGAGCACAAGTTCTTCATATATTATTAATCAATAACTTTCCTATCTCTTACTGAACCCCTGATAACCTTTATCAGGTGCTACAGGGACTTCATGTCATCTCTGAACTTCTGTATTAAGGATTAGAGCCCTGGTGACACAACGATTAGGTGCTTGGCTGCTAACTGAAAGTTTGGCGGTTCGAATCCACTTAGCAGCTCCACATGAGCAACACTGGCCGATCTGCTCTTGTAAAGATTACGGCCTAGAAGACTCTAGGGGCAGTTGGACTCTGTCATATGGGGTTGCTATGAAGTGAAATTGATGTGAGGGGGCCTGACACAGCAACATGCCTTTTTATGCCCTCTCCATAATTCTTTCTTTAATGTCTCAACACACACACACATATTCTCCTTCTAAAGCCAGAAAGCTCCCTTCAGTGCATTCTATTTATAGGGAGATGGGTAATGACACCAAGGGCTGGGGAAGATGTTGCAGAACTGACATTTTCATCAGCTTCTAGAGTGAGTACATTATCCCAAGGTAATCCATTTGACTTAGCAATTTCTCTTCTAAAAAAACCTAATGTAAGGAAAAATTAGAAATGCAAAGATTTTCATGAAAGGACATTTTTCAAAGCATAATTTACAACAAGAAAAAGTAAGATTCAACCCAAATGTCCAAGCAATGCTGTTGTTGTGTGTTGTCAAGTTGATTCCGACTCACAGCGACCCTAAAGGATAGAGTAGCACTACCCCATGAGGTTTTCTAGGCTGTAAATCTGCATGGAAGCAGACTGCCACATCATCTTGTGGAGCAACTGAGTTTGAATCGCTAACCTTTTTGGTTAGCAACCAAGCACTTAAGGACTATGTCACCAGGGCTCCTTGCCCTCCCCCAAATAGGAAGGTTAATAAATTGTGCTATATATATTTGATACAGTATTATGTAGCTGTTAAAATCATATTTTTGAAAAATGTTTTTTGAAGTGGGGAACTTGATCATAATAAGAATGATAAAAACAGAATGCAAATTTATTTATATGGTTTGACCCCCAATTTGGTCAGTATGCATAGAGAAGACATTGGAGGTATATATCATAGAGCAGTTGTGAGGATCAAATGAGTTAACATTTGTGAAGTACTTAGAATAGTGTTTGTTGCACAGTAAATACTATATGTTGGTGGCGTAGTGCCTAAGGCACTTAACTGCTAACCAAAAGGCTGGCGGTTCAAACCCACCAGCCACTTCTTGGAAGGAAGGTTGGGCAATCTACTTCTGTAGTGATACCACCTGGGAAACCCAAGGAGGGGTCGCTATGAGTCAGATCCGACTCGACGGCAGTACGTGTATCAATCAATAAATTTCTGGATGAATAGTCCCGAGTTTTTCCTCAGTGTGGCATTTGAATGTAGCTATTCCTAATTTTGTGCTAAAGGTCAATAGGTGCAGAAAAAGATGAAAACTTTTAACAGCATCAGATGCTTAAGACTGATGTAAAGCTTAATGCTAAAATATGAGATAAGAGGATGGATAAGCATATAAAACCAACAGAGCTGAACTGAGAAAACCCACCTGAACCTTAACTCATGTTCCCTTAAATTTTTGTAAAAAAAGACTGACAAGAGCTAGAAAGACACTTCCAAACTCTCCCACCATCTCCTCCCTGACTTAGGTTCTGAACTACCCAATACCTGATCAGGTGTCACTCCATCTTCCTGCAGTTAGGCTAACTTGTTACAGAGCACAAATGGAAGGCAGTGGAGAAACTGGTCATTCCAAGGTGTGCGGCTTAGAGTAGGGTCAGGATGGAGAGAATCACCCGTCTGGTAACACTCATTACAGTTCTTCAAATGCTAAATCAGCTCAGAGTGAGAGGGCATAGGCAGTTGGGTATGAGGCACCTACAGTGTTGGTTTCTCTGGCAAACGTTGCTGTTCTTACCATTATTTGCACATCATCTTCATTCTACCTAATGACTCCTTGAATGATAAGTCTTATTTGAGCTTTTTATAATACTTATTTACTAAGTGGGTGCTCAAGTATTCTTTTTGAGAGAGTGAATGAAGAGCATAATTGGATATTTAAATGAACTATTCTAAGACTTACTGCTATCTACTGAACCAGTACTGGTTTTAGTAAACCAGTAAGTTTAGTTTTCTAAAACCAGTAAGTTTTAGAATAGTTGATTTAAGGAGCTCTGGTGACATAGTGCCTAAGGCATTTGACTGCTAACCAGAAAGTTGGCGGTTCAAACCCACCAGCCACTCCTCAGAAGGAAGACCGGGCAATGTACTTCCATAGAGATACCTACCACCTTGGAAACCCAAGGCAGGGTCGCTGTGAGTCGGGTTCGACTCCACAGCAGTGAGTTTGGTTTGCAGTTTTGGAGGGTCCACTCGTCTAGGCTAGACTTGGCTCTGGGCTGTGGGTTAGGCCCAATTCTGCCCCACATGTTCCTCATCCTCCCAGATGTCTGTTCTTCTCATGGTGAAAGGAATGAGTGCAAACAACAAGCTTAACCAAAGGAGTACATTTCATGTCTATTTGCCTAAGGTTCTCTGACATTCCATTGGCTAATGCAAGTCACATGGGCAACCCCAACATCAACAGCATGGGGAAGTATACTCCTCTCATGGAGGCTGTGGGGACAGAGGGAGAGAGTGACTATTTGCTAAACTGTAAGCTTGTCTGCTACAGGGCTCTGGGATTTTTTATCCACATGATTTTTTTCTCTGACGGGCTCTGAATTTTACTATTTAGATAAATTACAAGGCACGAGGAATGGCATCATAAGATGTGGTGAACCACATTTACTCCTTTCCAAACTTCCACAAATTCTAGGTGACACAATTCATACTTAAGTATTAAATGTACTGATCATTTTGCATACAATGCACTTGGCTCATTTCAGGACCCTTCCTTTTTCAGTCTAAATATTAAACTTCTGGCAATCTCCTCCCAGACATTTTACATGCCAAAAGCATTTGCGTGCAACAAACCCTTGCCTACAGAGTCCTTAGCTCTTTGCTCATTTGTCTATTACAGTGTCAAGCAAGGCTCCTCTAGGCAGAATATGCATTATATTGAAATTTATAACAATAACTTTCATGGGCTTAAAAACAAGTGAGGAAAGCAAAACTTGATCAAATAAATATTGTACACTGGATAGATATCTTGATAATAAAGAAATATCTTGAAATAAAGCTCCTGTTTCTCTGATGTCAGCTTGAAGTTATATACAGAGCATCTTTAATTGAGGAGAAGTATGGTGAGGGGCATCATGGAGGCAAATTATAGGCTTTTTGTGTCATAATGAGAGGAAACCATCAAAAAAACCCAAAAAACAAAACCAAATCCACTGCCATTGAGTTGATTCTGACTCATAGCATGAGCTATGAGCTCCTTATGATGAGAGAAGTATACTATAATCATTACTTTCCTAGAGAACAGAGTTTGCTCTATAGGGAAAAAAACCAAATTGATTTATTGAGTACTAATATCTGGTAGCATAGTGGCTAAGGCACTTGCCTGCTAACCAGAAGGCTGGCGGTTCAAACCCACCAGCCACTCCTCGGAAGGAAGGTTGGGCAATCCTACTTCCGTAGTGATACTGCCTCGGAAACCCAAGGAGGGGTCGCTATGAGTCAGGGCTGACTCGACGGCAAATAACAACAACTACAACAACAACAATATTGTATAAGGAGCTCTGGTAGCATAGTGCCTAAGGCACTTGACTGCTAACCAGAAGGCTGGCGGTTCAAACCCACCAGCCACTCCTCGGAAGGAAGGTTGGGCAATCCTACTTCCGTAGTGATACTGCCTCGGAAACCCAAGGAGGGGTCGCTATGAGTCAGGGCTGACTCGACGGCAAATAACAACAACTAACAACAATATTGTATAAAGGAGTTCTAGTACAGTGCCTAAGGCATCTGACTGCTAACCAGAAGGTTGGTGGTTCAAACCCACCAGCCATTCCTGGAAGCAAGACTGGGCAATCTAATTCCATGAAGATTTACTGCCTCGGAAACCCAACGGGGGTCGCTATGAGTTGGAATTGACTCTACAGTAGTTTTTTTTTTAAAAAACTATTGTATAATGTAATCTATAATAATACTCTATTACCATTTATTAAGTGATGAAGTTACTGTATGCTGGATACTTAATGATGACATGTATATGTATTTTCCTTACTGAATCCTCATAATAACCCTGTGAGGTAGATATTATTATCCCTCCCCCCATTTTATAACATCATACATTATAAACAAAGGGATAGAAGCATAGCTATGCCTGTCTGAATTTAGGACAGAGGATAAACTAAGAAAGCAAACAAAATAAATACAAGGACGACTTCAAATTTCTCATGCCTGGGCATGTAAGTGTATTATTATTCTTTTTAGAGAGTGAGTTTTTCAGTTTCATTATGGAGGTAAAGGCATCGTCAGCATTGAGACCATTGACATGGAGTCAGAAAAACTTATTTGAGAAGTTTATTGTACTGATATTTCATCAAGTGTAAGTTAGAGGGTTCCAAATTCAATGACCTACTTCTTATCCCGCCTCAGTCTATATGATGTTTTGACGATGCTGCAGATTTCCAGCAGTGTTATTGATTTTTATCTCACTCTTATTTCTATTGGCAGGTTGTTTTAACAGAAAAAGAAAAGGTAGGAGTAGGTTATAAACCGGGACTGTACCCTCATAGTGCATCGTAAGCATTTTCTGAGCTCCTCAGTAGCGGTCCTACAAACGCTGGGAGCTCCAACTCTCTGACTGTAATAAAACTTTCTGTATTTGGATGTGATTTATGTCATGTGTTCGTTTGATGGATCTGGAAGGGTAATCCATTAATTAAGCTTCAGTCCCGTAGCGGGCATCCCTCCTTCTCTGATATACCATTTTTAATAGGGGACAGTTTGCTGACGAAAGGTTTTGCTTCTATTTAACACCCCACACATTTTATGAATTTTCAGGATTTGAACTTCTGCATGACATTAGTTTGAATGATTTCCATAAAAATAAATTGAGTCTCAACACTTAGAAATAAATTGCTTTGTAAATTGTCCCCTAGTTTCAATACTAGGTAACTTTTTCACTGCCATTTAACTTAAATCCTTTAGATCTTTGGGGGGTATCATGAGGGTTCTTATTACTCCCAGCTTCAGGAACCCAGGAGCAAGTTTGTGTTTTGTGCACTGTTCTGTGCTGAAACATAGGCCATGCTAGTTGGAAGTCCCCAAATAAAGTATTCTTGGCTGCATCCTTTCTCTGAAGCATTATTCTGTCTTCGCAAAGGATTATTTTTGTTATTACATGTCTCAAAGTGATTGAACAAGCAGTTTTTCTTTTCGAGGATGTGCTGCTTGATATTCTGAATGATGGTGGTGCTGTATGTTCAATCTCTTTGTTTGACCAAAAAGAGGGTGTGTCCTTGTCTATTCACCACTGCGCCACCAGGGAATCCTGTTTTGTCCATTGTTGTTGTTGTTGTTGTTATGTGCCGTCGAGTCGGCCCCGACTCATAGCGACGCCTCCTTGGGTTTCCTAGGCAGTATCACTACAGAAGTAGATTGCCCCATCTTCCTTCCGAGGAGTGGCTGGTGGGTTTGAACCGCCAGCCTTCTGGTTAGCAGTCAAGT
>NW_006921651.1:2150347-2153041 GCF_000298275.1 Orycteropus afer afer | reverse complement strand
TCTATCTTTTTACTTTGTGTCCTTTTTCTTTCCACACAAAATACATGATAGCTATTATTACTAATAACGATAAAACACTAAAAGCAAGTAAGAAAATATTTTGTACAACTCGAGTTGCAGAAATGTAAAAATTTGGATGAAATAGCTAATTCTGTATAAAATATATACATTAAGATTTGACTCAAAAGGAAGTAGAAAACTTAGAAAGACTGAAAATATGGAAGCTGCCAAAAAAAAATTTTGAGAGGAAATTAGCTTCAATACTGATCGAAGGCCTGATGGTTTAGAAGTGAGTTCCTGACTTCAAGAATCAGGTAATTCTCATGCTACTATGTAAAATTTTGTGAATCTAGAAAAAGTTCTGCTCATACACCTTGTATTATTTTGGGTAATGTTGATCGGCATAGCTTTCCTAATATAGTTCATGTCTTCTCCTGTTATAATGTAGGAAGAGTCCAGGCCTGAGTCCTTGGTTGTGATGGGTGAATAGGAAGAAGGAAGAGGCCGTAAATAGGTCCTCAATATATGTTCATTGAGTGAATGAATAAATGAGTGAGTGAATGAATGAGTGAGCAGAAGTATACTTTGATCACTTTATGAGATTAGCAGAAACCTTGATACTAAAATAGAACTTAAAAAGAACTATAAACCTATCTCTTATGAATACATATGCAGAATTCTAAATAAAATTCTAGCAAACCAAATTCACCAGTAGATGAAAAGAATCATGCAGTATGACCAAAGAGGGTTTATCCTGAAACTGCCAATAATTTTCTTAATAGAAAACTATTGTGAAGTATTACAGCCATTTTGGAAAGCAAGCTAGCGATATCTATTAGAGCCAAAGATATGTATGTTCTTTGAGCCAGCTAGCCTACTCCTGGGAATCCATCCCACAGAAGTAAAATCATGAGTGCATGAGGACACATGAACAAAAAAATTTTCTGCAGCATTGTTCATGTTGGCAAAAAAATGGAAGCAAAGTTAATGCCCATCAGTAGGGGAGAAGTTGAGTATATTATGATACATCTACCCTTCAGAATCTTATATGATCTTTAAAGAGAATGAATTAGAGTGCTATCAGATGATTTTCACAAGATATTGAGTGATAAAAGCAAGGTGTATAAAAGGATATATTACATCCCAAATAGTCTAAAACCAAAAACCAAACTCACTGCTGTCGAGTCGATTCGACTCATAGAGATCCCTCTTTGGGTTTCTGAGGTGGTATCTCTATGGAAGTAGATTGCCCAATCTTCGTTCTGAAGAGTGGCTGGTGGGTTTGAACCACCAGCCTTCTGGTTAGCAGCTAAAGTCTATCCCCCACTGAAAAGCAAAGCAACATAAAATAGAAAAACAACAAAACCCCACAAAAAACCAAAGGAACTCAAACAAAGATCTCTGTGTCTGTATATTTATTAGTTGAATAATGTTGGGAATGATTTTAATACTTTTGACCTCAGTTTCCTTTCTTGTAAAGCTGGCGTGATCATAATGCACATCTTAGGATTTTTGTGAAGATTAAATAAGTTAGTGTATATAAAGTGCCTGGTACAAAGAAAGAACCTACTAACTATTAGCTGGCGGTTCAAACCCACCAGCCACTCCTCGGAAGGAAGGTTGGGCAATCTACTTCCATAGTGATATCGCCTTGGAAACCCAAGGAGGGGTTGCTATGAGTCAGATCCAACTCAATGGCACATGACAACAACAACAGCATCATTATATTTGTAGATCTGAACAGAATATGCAGAATTCCAAGAAAAATATGGAAGGCAGTATATTACATTATTAATCTGGTTATATGTAATAAGGGAGTAATGTGGTTGAGGCAGGCAGGAAGAGCCAAGTAAATAAGGAAAATAAAATAAATGTATGTTTTACATTTACATATGCATTTGGAATTATGACATTTAGGAATATGTATAAAGAAATTAAATTGAAAGATGGTAAAAATGGGAGCTCTGGTAGTGCAGTGCCTAAGGCATTTGACTGCTAAACAGAATGCTGGCAGTTCAAACCCACCAGCCACTCCTTGAAAGGAAGATTGGGCAACCTACTTTTGTAGTGATACTGCCTCGGAAACCCAAGGAGGGGTCACTATGAGTCGGATCCGACTTGACAGCAGTGAGTTTGGTTTTTGGTTTTGGAAAAAGAAAAATTAATCTATTAATAAGAATTAATGGATCCAATAAGAAGAAAATAGTACAAAATAATACATGCTGAAAGGCACTTCCTAAAGTTTTATCTCTTCTTAAATACAAGTCTAAGAAAGTTTTGAAAGATACTTATTTAAAGATACAAAGGTAAATAGTTTAAACACCAGCCATCATCAACTTTGATGGGAAAATGCTAGAGCAGTGTTGCTCAGGGTGTAATTTCTGGAATACTAACTTTGCAAGTGGTAAAAAAAGGATTCTATCATCCAATACTTTGGGAGCATGCTGTATAATAAGTAGCCCACACCAGAATCACAATAAAATTAGTGTGGCAAAGGTCTGAGAAGCCCCTTTCATCCTTTACATTTCTGGTAAAATGTCACTTTTTCAGAGTTATTGTCCCTGGTCACCTTATGTCCTCTTCCCTCAATTCTCTGTCACATTCTCTATTTCCTTAAATTGTAGCCATTAATTAAGAGAACCCCATTACAATTCACTGATGTCTTCATGAGACCTTTCTCGTTTTGTGTTTTAC
>NW_006921651.1:2146531-2149357 GCF_000298275.1 Orycteropus afer afer | reverse complement strand
CTATACTAGGTTGGAGGCAATTTCTGCTGCTCTAATCACAGAATTTAGAATAGCTCAAGAAAAAAATCTCATGGAATTCACCAGAAAGAGAAGATCGATTTATGCAAAACTGTCAGGTTGAGGGAGATGATGCAACTTGATAAAATGGCGGAGAGATCATGGTCCTACTTTTAATTAGGTTTCTAATTTTTAAAACTGCGAATAGCTACCATGACTCAAAGGGCAGCAGCATACTCTAGTCTTTCAATTGCAGAGCTTTGCTTCACAATCTTTTAGTTATAATGTTTTTTGTGCTTGTAATTCTTGTAAAATGAGGAATAAAGTACATGCATATGTGTTGATATACATTATGTATATGTACTATATATCACATAAAAATATTTTGAGAATTAATGTTATATCATTCTCTGAGATTGATGGGCACATGATATAAAAGAGTTGTAGATGGGCAAGAGACTATTGTTTTGAGACAGCATCCCTCAAAACTCTTGACCATGTGTTAGATGTTCATATGGATGGTAATGCCTATTTATTTCATTTTAAATTATTTCTCCTCATGTTTTTTTGGACCAATAAACCTGGTTTATTATTATTATTATTTTGAATAATAAAATGTTCCACATTCTTCTTCCACTCTATCCAGAACCACCTATTGTGATCTGTTTCAGAGCAGTCAGTGGTGAAAGTGGGCACCATCTAGTTCTTTTGGTTACAGGGTCATGGAGGCTGGGGTTTGCATGGTCCATTAGTCCTTTGGACTAATTATTTCCTTGTGCCTTTGATTTTTTTTCACTCTTCTTTGCTCTGGAAAGGAGGAGATCAATAGTTGTACCTTAGATGGCCACTCACAAGCTGTTAAGACCCCAGACACTACTCACCAAAGTAGGATGTAGAACATTGTCTTGGTGAACTATGCTATGCCAGTTGACCCTGATGTCCCCTTTGACAATGGCCCTGAGCTCTCATGCCCAGCAGCTCATCCTGTCAAGGTGTTTGGTTATGGCTATGAAGTTTTCATAACTCTGCCCCTTGTCTGCTCTACTATGTTGATGGATATATTTGCAGAACATATAAATATATATATAGAAATATCCTTTTCCACACATACCTATATATATATTCATGAGTGTAGTCCCATTTCTCCTTTTATTTTGTTAGGATGAAATAACGGAAATGAAGAGGAAATTAAAGATTATGACTCATCAGGTAGATCAGTTGAAAGAAGAAATATCGGCCAAAGAGTCAGCACTTGTGAAGCTACACCTGGAACAGCAGCGAATAGAAAAGGAGAAGGAAACATTAAAGGTACAGACCTTATAATGAAAGTGACCGACTCATATTCTATCTGTTTGACCCAACTAAGGCAGGCTTTGCTCCCACTGGAGGCAGCAAAGGGCAGAGAGAACAATCAAGGCTGCCTGTGGTCACTATTGCTGGTTACCTACACCACTCCATGCAAGGCACCAGGAAGATGAGCTTACCCTCTCCAGTCAGGGCCCCTTATAGGTAGTGCTTCCAATTGGATGGGCAGGGTAAGTGGTGAAGGGGGCTGTGGAGAGGCACAAACACCTAGTGCAGTTATGCTAGCTGTCATCACATCAGTGGAAGTGACCTAAGGGGTTGGCAGTGCCCATAAAGTCTTTGAGCTTGCACACTCACTACAATCCTTTTGCGTTCATATCCCAAGTCCAGCCCTTTCATCCACATCCAATCCTCCCAGACTCCTCCCTGGACCTTCTAAAAGGTGATGCTGGCAAGGCCCTCTGGCCTTCTGCTCCTGATTGTTGTTTTCTTGGTGTGCACATGGTTTTTCTCTCCAATATAGTTAACTTTTGGGTATCCATCAGATCCTTGTCCATACTGGGTTCGCCTTCATCCGGGTTCATAGTTCACTTTACCTATATGGACCTAAGAACTTTGTAGCTACTCCATTCTATGTCTACTACATAAGGACACTCCAATAATACAGCACCAAATAACTGCATCATTTAAAATCCTCTAACCAAGTATGTTTTATTATATAGGTCACTAAACCTAGTATATGACCCTTTTCCTATTCAATCCAATAGATTTCCCTTCTAATCCACTTGACCAACAAATTTAAAAAGGTACTTCTACTTCTAAGAGAATGATGCCACTTTTATTTTGAAAATGTTTTATGTGAATGCTTATGAGCTGCTGCAGAAGTTATTTGCAACAAAGTAGAGACTGGGTACCTTGGTTTCTGCATGCATTAGCTTTCAAACTTAGTGTTGGACTGGTTTAATGCCATATTTTCTTGATTCAAAGATGTGGTAGACTGAAATATGCACTCTCAATTTAATAATGGGTTTTGTCAATTTAATAATAGGTTTTCATGAAAATAGAACTGCTACCTTAAATTAACTTAAGGCACATCTTGGTTCAAGAAGATTAAAATATGAAAAAAGTATCTTTAGAAAATAATGTGGTAACTGATATATTTGCCTCTTTGACACTTTCATCTCCCCACTCCAGGTTATGATAGAAAAAGAATAGAAAATGCTGCGTTAAAATTTGTTTTTATACATAGAAACATATATGTGTTTTCTAAGATTTGGAAATATCCTGTGTCTTTGCCCTTATTCTCATTATTCAAAAGCATAGTTTTATAAAAGGCAGCTTGTTTCACCCTGGAACCTGTAGTGGGTTGGGGGTTTATTTATCACTGAATGAGTCAAAAGAACCTTATTATAAAAATAGCCTTACCCGTGGGCTTCATGGACCCATGTTACCAAGGATTCCATGTAACTCCATTTGGAGTATCTAGTCCATCAACTCTTTCCTTTTAGAGAATGACGGTGACTC
>NW_006921651.1:2142034-2146051 GCF_000298275.1 Orycteropus afer afer | reverse complement strand
TTATTTGGGCTTGGGTCAGCAGAGTTGGCTGCTGGTAGACATGAAGGTTGATTGAAGAGCTGCTGTACTAGAGAGTCAACTCCAAATGGGAAATCCCTGTTCTGAATAGCTTTGGGCCATCGATTATAGGAGGATGGTTGCTTTGGACTTACTGTGAAACTAGGATGCCTTTTCTCACCGAATTTCCCATTAAAGCAAGAATGAGGAACAGAGAAAGGATGCCTGCTTGATTTATTATTTGAGGTTACCCAAGAGTGCAATGGTGCTTCGACTGGATAATTCTGGCCTATCATTAAGCCCATTTGACATTTTTTAGAGAAATATGACAGCTTGAATGTCGAGTTTGAGCCTCTTGACTTTTTTAGCCTAAGACTCTGAATCACGTTACACACTGGTCTCTGGATTCATGCATCTAAAGTTTGCAAACCTAAACTCTGGGGGAAAGGACAGATTTTCTAGTAACTTTGCTACAAGAGAACTTTAGCTTATTATTTTGAGTTCTACAAAGCTATGTGGGCACAAAATCACTCCTTCAGGGGCCAGCCGTAGCCCGCTTGGTAGACAGTGTGATGTCTTTTGACAGGACAACCCAATTTACTATTGCTTAAAGCCAACAGATGAACAATTGTCCATGGTAGATTATCCCCATCCTCATTCATACCCCTAAAAATAAAAATCTTGCTCCTTCCCTATTTCTTTCCCCCTTTTTGTCCCTCCCAAGCCCTACTGACTCCTCAGGATTTTAGACGTTGTCAGCACATTATGGTTATGACAGAATGTCAATACTTTTCTGTAGAAGTCACTGCAACTGAGTTCATCTGCCCATTCTATCCCAGTCTTGTTTCATCAGCATTGAAGGAACCATCTCATTTGGAGTGTGTGCCTTCCAGTCCTAACAAGCCCTGTTTCTGTCTAGTCACCTCCCAATCATCCCACATCAATCTGACAGCACTTTGATTCTTGGTGAATAATTCAGCAGCAAATTCTCTGTGTCCAGAGCTCAGCATCACATTAGCGACTGGCTTCAGGGCACCATATCCTTTTACTTAGTGGACTCTGTAGAATGACATGGCTGGGGAGTTCTTGCAGAAAGAGAGAGCGAGCCTAATTATTTTCATGGCTGGAAGACTTCAGTTGGTCCTATTTGTTTTGCTAGATGTAAACAGATCATTTCTGTGAAACCCGGTGAGTCTTGGGATCACGAATGAATGGTGAGACTCCCACAAGTATGGTTCTTGAGATATGATTTATGCCCACAGCCAAATTAGCTGATATATATTCCATAAACACCTATCACAAAACTGCATAACTGAGGAGGCAGTGACTAAAGAGTGTATACTGCCATCTCATTACACCTTCATGCTACCAGGAGCACTTTGATAGATGTGGAAACCTCAGGTCCCACCTAGAACATGACTTGATGGACTTTTGGGTGCACAGCAGTTGTTAACATCTTTCCTGGGTAAGACAGCTCAGATTTATAACTGCTAAATGCATTAGATCCAAGGTATTTTGTTGATGTTAACATTTGCTGCCAACGTCTAATGCCACATCTTGTTTACAGCCCATAAATTTATGACATAAGGAGACCACTCAGAATTTTGATATATTATGAAGAAAATACCCAGCAATGCCGAATGCACGGATGGTTTTACATTCCAGACAGATACTTTTACACACCGTTGATTGCATTTTAATATAACAAGGGTTCTACTGACGGATTCTGATCAGCTCTTGGCACTTAGAAACAGGGAAGTGAATGTTGCACAGCTGGGAAAAGAAACGTTTTATTAAAGAAAGCATGAGCCAAACAGGTATTTTATGGCTGTCTTTGCTGTCATCTCAAGTGATTCTAGGAATAGAAAGGCTGGTTCTTCACTATCTTTCCTAACAGGCAATCCCCTAAAGTGATGAATGCCAGGGCAAATCTTCTCTCAATATTTCCCTTTGTGTGTCCCTTCACCAAAACATATTTCAAGAATGAAAACAAAATGTCTTTAAAAGAAAAACAAAATTGGTTTTATAGTGGCTGTTTGCAAAATCATGTCTGTTACCAGGTGTGCAGTATTGTCTCTGGATAAGTTTGAGATATGGAATTAATGACTCTTACTCTTCATGGGTTGAGGCAGTGGTGGTGCAGTGGTGGAATTCTAACCTCCTAAAAAAGCCCTGGGTTCAATTCCCAGCCAATGCACTTTAAGCTCAGCTACAACTACCACTAGTCTGTCAGTGGAGGCTTGCATGTTGCTGTGATGCTTACTAAGTTTCAGCAGAGTGTCTAGACCAAGATGGGCTAGGAGGAAAGGCCTGGCAATCCACTTCCAAAACATCAGCCAGTGAAATCCCTGTGGATCACAACTATCTGATCTTGTTGTGCATGAAGTGGCCAGCCATGAGTCAGGGGCCAACTCGACCACAGCTAACAACTGTCTTCATGGGTATGTGACAGACCTTGATTAGAGTTGGGTGGGTTCATAGACATTTGAAGGTATGGGGATTTTTATCATCTTGATTACCTTTCTTGGGGGGTGATATGTTTCCTGATATGTTCTTCAAGGGAAAAATCACTACGCTTTTGATATCATTTGCCTGACTTGCAAGCCATTGGCAAGTTGGTGTCTTAATATCATCTTGTCATCTCCCTCATGATTCCAGGCATGGGTGAAAATTGAGTTCCTTCTTCTTCTTTGTTTCTTCTCATATTGACCTGCTCTGTCATAACACTTGATCTTCCCATCCGAATACAGAGCCTCTCAAGCATTTATTCCTCTTTTCTTGAATATGATTAACTCTGTGGCTCCCCATTGCTTACTCTATATGGTGCATGGCATACAAAGCCCTTCTCAGCTTGGCACAGCTGTTTTTCCAGTCTCACCTCCTGCTAATCCCTGCCTCATACTCTGTAATCCAGCCACACTAGATGCTCTACCATCTGCTGAGCATGCTGGGTGCTTTATCCCTTTCATGACTAAATTATTTTATATTTGTTAGATTTGGATGATTTAGTGTTCTTCAGTAATGAAATATGCGCTGAATCATTGAGTCATGTTAAAATCTTGTTGGGTAGGGTGAATCTTGATAATTATTATGTGGGATGTTTATGTCCCACTGGACTCTGGTGGTAAAATAGATGAGATGAAGCATGAGAAAAGATGTTTGTCCTGAGCAACTTTATTTTATTGTGTGAAACTTTTGGAAACATGAGTTGCACATAAAAGCGCCTTACAATGGCCATACATAATTTGTGTTCGAGTCTCCTTAGTGCTGCATTCTCTGCTTCATCTTTTAGATCCCTTGACAGGTAAGTGCTTCCTGTCAGAGCTGTATACCATTTGACACCCTGCTTACTCCTAGCTTGTTCTTCATATGTAAGGAGGGTCTTCCTATTCTATTGATTTCCCAGCCCACAGTAGGCTGCCTAATGAGAGAGAGCCTGAAGGAAAGCTGGTCACATTTGTCCCTGTTGTTACAGTTCTACATTATGAAACTGCTTATAATGCCCAAATCAGTAAGGAAATACAACAATCAATGCCACCATTTATGAGGCACCTTCTGATTGTGCACATTTCTCACTTCGGGTCAGTGCAGTCCACTCCTCCCATGATTGCATTGTATTCTGCACCTGCTCTCAGGCAAAGGATGACTGAGGAAGAACCATCTTTGTTCTTTCTTTTGACACCACTGATGTCCGTTGGGCTGTGGAATGTTGGCAAAACTGTCACAGGTTTATCGTCCTGCCACTTTCCTGCCAACACATGTCTTTTCGTATGAAATAGATTTCCCCTCTTGATTTATCTTTCTTCTTTATCATTCCAGGTAGCCCCTTTCTGTTTGCTTGCATTGTGCCTTCAGCACACAGTCCCCTTTGGTTCATGCTTTTGATCAAGTGATAGCTGGAAGAAAAATTGTCGAAGGCAATGAGCCTATGAGCATGGTTGCAGGAATGACATAGTCCAAGGACAACTCTCTCACTGAGGGAGAGAGATGAGTCATTGTCTACACCTTTTTTTTTTTTTT
>NW_006921651.1:2121284-2141934 GCF_000298275.1 Orycteropus afer afer | reverse complement strand
AGTCCCCTTTGGTTCATGCTTTTGATCAAGTGATAGCTGGAAGAAAAATTGTCGAAGGCAATGAGCCTATGAGCATGGTTGCAGGAATGACATAGCCTAAGTGCCACACCCTGACCAAAGGAGAGAGGTGAGTTATAGTTTATGCTATTTTTTTCTGGAATGGGTATCACACTGACTTACAAAGCCAGTTCATGAGTCAGCCAAGCACCGAATCTTGTACCCATGCCTGATGGGCTTTGTTGGGATGTATTGTTTTATTGGTGAATGGCCCTTGAATGTTACCATGCTTTCCTCAATGGCCATGATACTTGATGGCACATACACTTCTTTTAGGTGGCTATTGAGAGCATTGATAATTGGGCACAATTTTGAGGTTGGTCATAGCCAGGTTCTCCTTTGTGTCTCATCTTTCTTCCGTGGAGTGGCTGGTAGGTTTGAACTGTGGACCTTTTGGTTAGCAGCCAAATTCCTTAACCACTGTACCACCAGAGCTCCTTAAAAAGAGAACCTACAGGCTGGGAAAAAAAAATTGGCAATGACATGTTGGACAAGGGGCTTATCTCTGAAATTTAAAACTTCAGTACCTTAACAACAAAAAGACAAATAATCCAATTAAAAAATGGGCAGAGGACACTTCACCAAAGAAGACTTTAAGGTAGCTAACAAACACATGAAGAAATGTTTGCTATAAGTAGTCATGAGAGAGATGTAGATCAAAATAGCAGTGAGATATCATGTTACCCCAGCACTAACAGCAAAGTTCAGAAAGCAATAAATGCTGGTGATGGTGTGGAGAGACTGGAACCCTCATACACTGTTGGTGGGACTGTAATATAGTGTAACCTCTGTGGAAAATGGCATGGTACTCCCTTGAAAAGCTGGAACTAGAGATACCTTATGATCCAGCAATCCTCGTATGAGATATGTAGCCTAAAGAAATAAGAGCCATGACATGAACAGATAGAGGCACACCCATGTTCATTGCAGCACTGTTCACAATAGCAAAAAGGTGGAAACAATCTAAATGCCGTCAGTGGAGAAATGGATCAATAAACCATGGTACATACACATAATGCAATACTAAATTCAACAAACCAAACTCACTGCCGTTGAGTTGATTCTGACTCATAGCAACCCCTGCTGGGTTTCTGAGGCTGTAAATCTTTATGGAAGCATATTGCCCCATCTTCCTTCCATGGAGCACCTGGTGGGTTTGAACCAGTGACCTTCTGGTCAGCAGCCAAATGCCTTATCCACACCACCAGTGCTCCTTAATGCAATACTGTGCAATGTTAAAGAACAATGAATCTGGGAAACAGCTCATGGATAAACTGAGAGGCCATTATGCTGAGTGAAATTAGTCAATTCAAAAGGACAAATATTGTATGAGATCACTATTGTAAAAAGTCAAGAAAAGGGTTTCATACACACAAAAAAAGAAATATTCTTTGACGGTTACCAGGGGTATGTGGGGTAAGGAGGGTAAACTACTAACTAGAGGGCAAAAACCAAAACCAAACTCACTACCATCGAGTGAGATCCGACTCATACCGACCCCTCCTTGGGTTTCTGAGGCAGTATCACTACTGAAGTAGATTGCCCAGTCTTCCTTCTGAGGAGTGGCTGGTGGGTTTGAACTGCCAGCCTTCTGGTTAGCAGTCAAATGCCTTAGGCACTATGCCACTAGAGGGTAGATACATATTAACTTGGGTGAAGGGAATACAATTTTAAAAAGTGAGCTGTAGATTCTACAAGATGAGTAAGCTTGTCCGAGGCATCTTTGTCACTCTCCTCCTCAGATCCATCCTCATTCTTGGGTAGAGAAAAGAAATAATCTAGAATTTCTTTGTCCTTCAAAGAGTCCATTTCTGAAAAAGAAGAATTTTTCAGGGGGGGTGAAGATAGGTTCTGCCAAACCAGGATACAACCAGTACCATACCTCCAAACCAGTCTGAACATGCAAGGGGAGAAATTGCCTACTTCCAGCCTCCTGTACACATGCAAACAACAAAAGGATTTGTTGTCATGGAAAAATTAATACTACAATAGATCAAGTTTTCTTGAATATAATTAACTGCTTACAGCTCATAAACCAGAAATGTCCTCAATGATTGCAAGAAGCATACATACAGTACATCAAAGGCACTGTGGCACGTGCTTATAATACATTGTGCTTGAATATAAGTTAATCACATGAAAATTAAATTACAAACAATGCAACTTCCAAATAACCTGCAGGAAACCGCAAATAGACTTATAAAGCTTAGCTCACTGTGCAAAGGAAATCAAAGTTTTACACAGTCATACCTGTAGGAGGCACCACCTTGTCCAGTAACCTAAACACAGTGATTTGGCACCACCAAATGTTTCTCTGGTTTTTGTCAGTTACGTATATACCCCCAGATGGCAGCCCCTGCTATAAATGGGGCACTAGCATTCCAGGACCACCACTCATCTGTCAGTTTGTCATACTGTGGTAGCTTGCATGTTGCTGTGAGGCTGGGGCTATGCCACCAGTATTTAGAATACCAGCAGGGTTACCCATGGTGGACAGGTTTCAGTGGAGTTTCCAGACTAAGACAGACTCAGAAGAAGGAAGGGGCCATCCACTTCTCAAAGAATTGGCCAGTGAAAACCTTCTGAATAGCAGTGAAAGACTCTCTGATATATTACTCATCTATGCCAAGAAATTTGGCCAACTGACAGGAAAAGATCCATATTCCAAAGAAAGGTGATCCCACAGAATGTGGAAATTATCAAACAATGTCATTAATATCACATGCAAGTAAAATCTAGCTGAAGATAATTCAAAAATGGTTGCAGCAGTATTTTGACAGAGAACTTCCAGAAATGCAAGCTGGATTCAGAAGAGGACATGGAACAAAGAATATCATTGATGATGTCAGATGGATCTTGGCTGAAAGCAAAGCATACCAGAAAGATGTTTACTTGTGTTTTATTGACTATGCAAAAGGATTTAATTGTGTGGATCATAACAAATTATGGATACCATTGAGAAGAATGGGAACTCCAGAACCCTTAGGTATGCTCATGAGGAACCTGTACATAGACCAGGAGGCTGTCCTTGGAACAGAACAAGGGGATACTGCGTGGTTTAAAATCAGGAAGGGAGTGGATCAGCATTGTGTCCTTTCATCATACGTATTCAATCTGTATGCTGAGCAAATAGTTTGAGAAGCTGGACTATATGAAGAAGAGCGTGGCATCAGGATTGGAAGATGACTCATTAACAAGCTGCAATATGCAGATGACATAACTTTGCTTGCTGAAAGTGAGGATGACTTGAAGCACTTACTGATGAAGATTAAAGACTATATAGTCTACAGTATGGATTACACCTCAACATAAAGAAAACGAAAATCCTCACAACTGGACCAATAAGAAGCATCACGATAAGTGGAAAAAGACTGAAGTCATCAAAGATTTCATATTACTTGGTTCCACAATCAATACCAATGGAAGCAGCAGTCAGGAAATAAGATGACATATTGCACTTGGCATATCTGCTGCAAAAGACCTCTTTAAGGTGTTGAAGAGCAAAGATGTCTCTTTGAAGACTAACCAAAAACTATACCCTTGCCATTGAGTTGATTCTGCCTCATAGCGACCCTCATGGGTTTCTGAGGCAGGTAACTCTTTACGGAGGTAGATTGCCCAGTCTTACTGCCATGGAGTGAACCCCCAATCTCCTGGTTAGCAATCAGATGCCTTAGCCACTGTGCTACCAGAGCTCCTTCTTTGAAGACTAAGGTGCACCTAATCCAAGCCGTGTATTTTCAATGACCTCACATGCACGTGAAAGCTGGACAGTGAATAAGGAAGACTGAAGAAGAGTTGATGCTTTTGAGTTGTGGTGTTGGTGAAGAATGCTGGAAGTACCATGGAATGCCAGAAGAATGAACAAATCTGTCCTGGAAGAACTGCAGCCACAATGCTTCTTGGAAGTGAGAATGGCCAGACTTGGTCTCACTACCATTGGTCATGTTGTCAGAAGGGACCATTCCCTGGAGGAGGATATCATGCTTGATGAAGTGGAGTGTCAATGACAGAGGGGAGGCCCCTCAATGAGATGGATTGACAGTGGCTGCAACAATGGACTCAGGTATACCAAGGATTGTGGGGCTGGCACAGGACTGGGCAGTGTTTTGTTCTGTTATACATAGGACTGCTATGAGTTGGAGCCAACTTGACAGGACCTAACAACAACAACAAAGCATCCTAAGAGATCCAAGAGGCAAAAAAATATAACTGGGACTTGTATGTCCAGTGGTCATATAAGTCAGTGAAGGGGCTAAAGTTAACACTCCTTTGTTCAGGTAAGCCTGAAGTGTGGAGTGCTATCTCCCTAACCCATACCATGACTGGTCCTGCCCTCTAAATCCCAGGAAGAAACAGAAAATCCTGTGTAATCTCATGTCTTCCTCCCTCCCCCCACAGGTAGATAGCATTTCCACAGAGTAATATGGTTGATTATATCTGTCATCTCCTATAGATGATGAGTCCCTCTAGTCCTTCTCATCTCTATTTGAGTTGAAACAATTGGATGGTAGCAGAGAGAGCACAGATTTTGGAATCAAAAGATCTGAGTTAGAATTTCAGCATGGATACTTGCTGTGTGACCTTGTTGTTGTTGTTGTGGTTATGTGCTGTAGAGTCAGCCCCGACTCACAGCGACCCCTCCTTGGGTTTCCAAGGCAGTATCACTACAGAAGTAGGAATGCCCAACCTTCCTTCTGAGGAGTGGCTGGTGGGTTTGAACCGCCAGCCTTCTGGTTAGCAGTCAAGTGCTTTAGCCACTATGCTACCAGAGCTGTGTGACCTAGGGCAAATTAATTTGCTTCTCTCTGTCTCTGAAAGCACATCTGTGAAATGAGGAGAGCAGCTATGCGAAATGCCTAGTACCACACCTGAGGTATTTGTAGGTAGCAAACATACTTACAGAATCAAAGTGAATGTGTCCTTTGACAAGAGGATCTTCCTTCCGAGAGCTGCCAGTCCAAAACACCCTTCCCCCAGCCCTGCTATGATTCCACGCAACCTCAAGGGCTGGACTCAGTTCTCAGCTCTCCAGGAAGCCTCTGACAGCTCCAGTCCAGTGATGGGTTACATCGACATCATTTCACTGTCTGAGTGATAAAAAAGATACTAAAAAAATATTGCCTGGACTTAATATTTGAATATTTGTGTATCTTTTCTTCCCATCTGGATTGGAAATATTTTAGGGGCAGGATATCTTTTTATACCTTTTATAACATGATGTGTTCCGTTAGAGTGTTTTACAAGACAGGTACTTTGACTGATTTGATTTTGGCCTACAGTGGACTTTATCTCTGGGGTGCATGTGCTGCTGGTGGTAGGCCCATTATGGGGCTGTCCTCGCCCCACACTCTCCTCTGCACTCTTCTTTGTGCATTCTCCCATTGTTTATCTGGTAAGACATGAAGTGCTATTGAATATCAATGAAGCCCCTGCTATACATATACAGAAAAGTGACAGAAATCCCTTAAGGGCACAACTCATAGAATAAACATGATCATCATAATGTACATCACCTTTTCTTTACAGGCTCTTGTGTGTGTGTGGTAAGCTTGTTTTGTGTGTGAGGGTGATCAAACTATGTTAAATGAAACATCAGAGGGAAGAATAAGAAACACAACTGTATGTCTAAATCCAGCCCTGCAGTCCTGGTTTGTGCTGTTACCAAGTGAAATTTGTCTGTATCTTTCACCCTTTGTCAGGCCGAGCTACAGAAGCTGAGACAACAAGCCCTGGAGACCAAACACTTCATTGAAAAGCAAGAAGCAGAAGAGAGAAAACTCCTGCGGATCATTGCTGAGGCTGATGGGGAGAGGCTGAGACAGAAGAAGGAATTAGACCAGGTGGGAGCACCTGCAGACCTGCAGCCCTTCTCGGCAGATGGCGATATTTGACTCAATTCTTTATGAACCTTTGTTCCTGTCTAAGCGCTTCCATCCAATGCTATTGGAAGAATAGCAACAGAGGCCCATCTTTTTCTGATTGATTATGAAATATTCATTCATTCAACTCTTATTTATGAGGACTTGTTACGTGTCAGTTACTCTAAACGTGGGGGATACCTGGCAAACGAGAAAACAGCTCTTGTTCTCAAGGAGCTGAAGTTCTGGTGTCATAGAATTGCTCATAAGAATCATAATTTGTAATTAGATAATCTGGGAGTTAGAAACTGAAATGCATAACCTGGCAGTTAGAAACTCAAATGTTTTCCAGGACTTGGCAGGTGAAAAAATGTAAGTTTGCTTTAGTGTAAGACAGTAAGAAATAGTGCAACTTGGCAAGCACTAGCTTACCATAACACAATAAAGTCATTCAAATTTAAACATTTTATAAATAATGTGATGGAAAACAAACAAACTGACATACTCATGGGCCAAAGCTTGGAACTGTGGATTATTAGTAGTATTCTTTCTCTTTCCAATGAGACTGTAAACTCTGAAGGGAAGAGTCCCAGGCCTGCACATATGGAGGTTCCATAAATATTCATTGACTGAATGAATGCTGCTGCCTTAATGAACAACGAGACTTTGGGTCAGTGAGTGACATTTTCTTGGTGGCCATGTTCTTGCTTCTCTTTTTAGGTCATCAGTGAGAGAGATATCCTGGGCTCTCAGCTCATTCGGCGCAATGACGAATTAGCTTTGCTCTATGAAAAGATCAAGATCCAGCAGTCCGTGCTCAACAAAGGCGAGAGTCAGTACAACCAGAGGGTGGAGGACATGAGAATCCTCAAACTTGAGATCAGGAAGCTTCGCCGGGAAAAGGGGATTCTTGCCAGGAGTGTGGCCAATGTGGATGAACTCAGGTAAAAGGAGACCCCTTAAGGCTGGGCACAGTGGTCTGCTTCGAGGTCCTGAAATAACCTTGTTTGCATGCTTGTTGGTCACTGAAGATCTTTATCAAGTTATATAATAATTTTATATGATGAAATTATTAGTAAATAATTAGAGCTGAATCAACACTGTGTTCATGCTATGTTGCAAATATGAACTAGTTTCCTTCCGGAGAATCAAGTGAGTGCAAAAAGATTTTTTCTTTTTCTTTTTTTTTTTAAACTATCCTGGATTTTAAAAAAGAAATTTAAAGTCAAATCCCAAACACAAACTAGTTTCAATTCAGAAACTATTTTTTTTCCCCAGTGAGCTCTTTAGAATGTCTTTAATAAGGCAGTAGAGGTGGAGCGTCAATATTTAAATTTAATCTTTGTAACATTTGCACATCTTTTTCTTAGAAATATATACAGAATGAAAAGAGGTGAAAAATTTAATTTTATCACTGTTTGAAACCTATTTCCTTAGAAGGCAGCCAACTTTTATATCTCACTCTTGATTTATCTCCTGCAGCTTTAACTTCAGTTTAGTGCATCTTCTTCTTTCTTTAAATCTTGCATTACACAAGATCTACTTTCCTTCTGGGAAAAACATCACCATGTTTTATGTAGGCAATTGCAGGCAACCAAATAAGAGGTCTGGTGATTTCTCAGGAGTTATCCTTATTCCCCACAGATTTGTACATGAACAGTATCCTTGACCACCTTGGGGGCAAGGGCACAGTTTGAACCTGCTTCTCAAATTAATTGGATTGGAAAATAATTTTGATATTTCAGTGCAGTCAGTGCAGTGAGTATATTCAGGAATAGTTGCCACTATCAAGGATGGATCTATCTATCTATCTATCTATCTATCTATCTATCTATCTATCTATTTATCTATATGTATGAGTGGCTTGCATTTCAGATATGAAAGTAAGATAAATTCATTGGAAAAAATGTAGGAAGTGCAGAAAACATATAAAGGAGGGGTGAGGAAACCATTCATAACCTTACTACCTAGAGATATCATGATTGACATTCTGGAGACAAATAGATGAATTCGCAGTAGCCATTGAGTGTTCTCCAAGACTATCACCAAACTTGCCAGCCATGCGCTATTTTTACTACATACACAAAGAACCAAATTTTACCCATTCCTGGTCAATATTGTTGGTTTGTTGAGAATAGACTTTATTTTCCTTTTCAAGGGGAATGCAATTTAATAAAGGTATTGGGGGTAAGCAGGCATGAATCCCAATCTCAGCCTTGCCACATACAAGTTGTGTGAACTTGGGCAGATCACTGAACTTCTCTGAACTTTGGAGTTGTAGTTAAAATTAAGCATGAGAACAAATGTAATATGCCTAGCAGAGTCCAGTACAAAATAAGTCATCAATAACAGTAGCTAAGGCATTTGACTGCTAACCAGAAGGCTGGCGGTTCAAACCCATCAGCCACTACTCGGAAGGAAGATTAAGCAATCTAGTTCCAGAGTGATACCGCCTCAGAAACCCAAGGAGGGGTCGCTATGAGTCAGGTCCCACTCGATGGCAGTGAGTTTGGTTTTGGTTTTAACTGGAGCTAATACTCTTGCCCTTCTCTTCTGATGACACTTGAGAAAATGGAAGTGTTAAAAATATGCTTTTAATTCTAAGCAGCTTGTTCTGAGCTCCCTGTTGAGTGAACATCATGCAGTTAATTCTAATGGTTTGTCTTGCTAATGAGGGGAAGTTGTATTATTGGTTTAAATGAAGCAATTAAGTAAAAGAGATGGCTTAGTATTAGTAATCTGCACACCCGCAGCAAATGAGGACAGATAATGACATCCTTATTGCCCATGTCAATGTGAGTGCGTGCCTCTCCTCCGCCCCTCTAAAGGCGCTTCTCATTCGGTGGGGTGGCAAAAACTCACAAGCTGCTGAGGATGGCTGTAGCACATTGCCTATTAACTAGAGATCCCTGGAGATTTCAGGGGACTGTTAAAGGCAGAGCTAGTTCTTCAGGACTTTTTCAGTCATCTGGGTAGTTGGGGAACATGAGATAACATACATTGTCCCAGCTCAGTGGCTGCCCATTCTGTTTGCCCCCAAGACTTCTACACCTTCAAAGCCCCTGCTTCAAGCTACACTAATTAATGCAGAATCCCCTCTGGCTCCGGGCAGAGAGATGTTTTCAAAACTCCCCAGGTGATTGCAATGTGTAGTCAGGGTGGAGACCTACTGCCCCAATTGATGTCAAATTATCATCTGAGCCTCCATACTGGCAGTCAGGTACCAGCGTTTGGGTGGTCTGTAGATTCTTCTCCTGCTGCTACTATGTTGTTGTTATTTGCCATCGAGTTGGACCCGACTCATAGCGACCCCTCCTTGGGTTTTCGAGGTGGTATCACTACGGAAGTAGATTGCCCAACCTTCCTTCCGAGGAGTGGCTGGTGGGTTTGAACCTCCAGCCTTCTGGTTAGCAGTCAAGTGCCTTAGGCACTATGCTACCAGAGCTCCCACTACTACTATAGACATTTAGAAATATTTTTTAAAAAGTACTGACACTCTCATAGGTCAGCTCCTGTCTATTCCTTCCATATACCTCAAATTCCTAGAGTATCTGAAGGCATAATTCTGAGCCCTGGTATTGCTGTTTTTTGAAATTAAGGCTGATGCTAGAGCTCTGTAAGAATTGATTTCATCTGTGTCTTGCCCACAGAGCTCTGATGGCACAGTGGTTAAAGCGCCTGGCTGCTAACCGAAAGGTTGGTGGTTCAAACCTGCCAGCCACTCTGTGGGAGAATGATGTGACAGTCTGCTCCTGTAAGGATTTACAGCCTTGAAAACCCGTACAGGGCAGTCTTACACCATTGCCATGAATTGGAATTGACTTGATGTCAAAAGGTTTGGTTTAGTTTGGATGTCTTGGCCAGGTTAGGAGGCTGCTTGCAGTGTATGCAGATGTCTCCCTAATTCCAACTTTCTATCTAAGATTTAGGATCCTTAGTAGTCTACTTTTGTAGTGATACTGCCTCAGAAACCCAAGAAGGGTCGTTATGAGTCAGATCCGACTCCACGGCAGTGAGTTTGGTTCAGTTTTTAGTGATATAGTGGTTAAGCACTCAGCTGCTAAACAAAAAATTTGACGGTTTGAACCCACCAGCCACTCCGCAGGAGAAAGATGAGGCGGTTTGCTTCTATAAAGAGATACAGTTTAGGAAACCCTATGGGCAGTTCTACTCTGTCCTAGAGGGCTATTATTAGTCAGAAGCAACTTGTCAGCAAGTTTTTTTCAATCTAAGACTTAATCTGTACATAACGATTTGAAGATGCTATCTTCCAATGGAGGAGCTCTGGTAGCATAGTGCCTAAGGCACTTGACTGCTAACCAGAAGGCTGATGGTTCAAACCCACCAGCCACTCCTCGGAAGGAAGGTTGGGCATTCCTACTTCCATAGTGATACTGCCTCGGAAACCCAAGGAGGGGTCGCTATGAGTCGGGGCCGACTCGATGGCAAATAACAACAACAACAACAACAACAACAACATCTTCCAATGGGCAAAGAATTTCTTAGCAAAAGAAAAACATTTGTCGTACTCAGGGAGGAGCTTTTTCACATGCAAAGAGAATTCCTGAAGGAGAGGACACGGTGCCGAGCCCTGGAGGAGGAACTGGAAAACCCCATGAATGTGCACAGGTGGCGGAAACTCGAGGTAACATCCGACAGAGCTTTCCATGCCCATGTCTCTTCTCCTGACCTCCCCCCAACATTTCCTAACCTGACACACAATGAGAAGCATGGTTTTATTGAATTCATGCAAATTGTTACCTAAAATGTCAGCGTGGATCAAATGTAAATTGACTTGTTCCAGAACAAAACGTTCACTTGGGTTTTGTTGAAGACATCTTGGACAAAATCCTTTCTGCCTAAAAATGGTCCAGTGACAGTTATGAACTGGCCTTACCAATTGATACTTACTTTTTTTTGTTCTGGTAGTTTTTGGCCTACCAGTTATCCTCTGGCCACCTATTAACCTTGGATTATGAATTGCCTTTCACTATATTGGCCATCAGCATCTTTACCATCTTTCCATTGGTCTTTGCATCCCTTTAATTTCTACAGGCAATGTGGTCTTGAGAAGTAGCCCTCTTTATTTGAAAGACCAGCATTTGTTAATCAAACCCTTTCTCTTAGGATCTGGGGACACAATCAAAGTCTCATTGGTAGCTGATGGATAATGAACTTCATTTTTCTTTTATGACTTCTGTCACACAGTGCCACTAACGCTGCAAATAACAGTTAAATTCAGGCTGTTTATCCCAGACAAAGCTGGCCATCTCTGTTTCTCTGCCCTGCAATTTGGGTGCCAAAAGGGGCTTTGATTAAATGAACAAGTTGGGTTTTTGGGAGAATATAGGTATGTGATGTAAGAAAGAGAAGGACAAGGAGAAAAACTCAGCCAAGTAGGTTTTTGTTTTTTCCTTTTAATGAAGAAAGCATTAAGGATAATGCACTCTAAATTGTTACATAAACATGAGGTCTGAATTTTAACAACATCCAGCCCTGCCAAGTGAATATGTGCCAAGTCTAGTCCTAATGTATGGATATCAGTTGGCACTGCTTAGGATTTAAGCAAAGTGAGAGTCAATGGATTCTCTCTCTCTCTTTTTTTTCTTTTTCTTTTCATTTTCCTTTTGTACCCTCATTTGTTCCTCTTCAAATGCTAAGAGTGTTGTATTTTACTAAACTAACTATAGCTTGGATGTGTTTGGGGAAGTCGAGCTGAAGATTTTAAATCTATTTACTGTCACAGTAGTTTATGCCATGTGTTTTCAAGCAGGTCTTTAAAGTGTCCAATTCCATGTCAGTTTCTATTAAAAAATTAGAAAATAGAGACTCTAGGAGACCATTGAAAATATTTGTTTGCTAGATTAATTCAGAATGTCAGTATGGTTGAGAGTGAAGCTTTGGCTAAAGTCTAGAGGACAAATGATCAATTTATAACTGTAGATCTTGTTTGAATTGTACTGACATAGCTATTGAAGGAGCATCAGAGCCCCACGGATTGATAACTCCATTTGAGAGCTAACTGTCACGGTCATGTTCTGCTGCCAATTGTTAGCTGAGGTCCACATCCTAGAAACCTTCCCCATCATTGGCTGTAATGAATCTTCTTGTCAGCAATTACCAGAGGAGAATCCTAGGATGAGTAAATTAGGGATCCTTGTCTCATTCCCATGGAAACAAAGATGATGGTAGGGGAAGCCTCAGAGCATAGTAATTAACAAACGCAGGTTCTGGGGGCCAGGCATATATGGGCTTGAATCCAGCTCAAACCTGATGCCAATTTACCCAGTTTGGTTAAATGACAACTTCTCCAAGGCTCACTTGCCTCATCTGTAAAAGGGGGAAGACTAACACTGTCTCAAAGGGTTGTCAAGAGGCTGAAACATGGTATTGCATGACAAGTACTTATCATGGTGACTGGATGGTGGCAAAGAACCAGACATCATTGTAACTACCATTATTATTATTCCCATGGAGGAATTAACATATCCCCTTTCTATGTATTGGCTAAATAGTGCCATAGGTAAGACTTTAGGGGAACGGCAGTCTGCTCTTTTGGGGGGCTGGTGTTTATGACCATCCCATCTATTATCCACCCCCCCCTTTTTTTTTTTTTAAAAAAAAAAAATCAGATTCTTTCTGTATTGGGGCTGAAGGTTTGCAATAGATTTCAATAATAATTTTCCATAGAGATTTCAGTGCTTTGGAAGTTAACTAATGACATCTCAGCTACTTTTATGTTTTTGCTATTCCCCTTGGACAGGCCAGTGACCCCAGTACCTTTGAGCTGATAAAGAAAATTCATGCCCTGCAAAAGCGTCTCATCAGCAAGACTGAAGAGGTTGTTGAAAAAGAGCTGCTTCTTCAGGTAGCATTTTCGTTTTCTATACAAACTGAACAAATGTATTTTCTCAGCATTGCCATTTCCAGGACTGTGTTAGAATCAATCAGTTATTTGGCAGCATGGCATGCCCCATATTTAACTGTAGATGGCAACAGTGACTCATGCATAGAGAACAAACACAACCTGATTAATTGGCCTTTTATGCTGCAAAACCTCGAGAATTCTGGAAAATTTAGTCCAAGGCTAGACTTACGGCACTGGGTAATGTGAGCACCCCCCTCCTCTCTATCTCTACAGTTTTGTCTGTCAGATTCTTTTAAATACTTTTCTTCCTATCTTCATATAATGTGAAATGCTGTGATTTTGATTTTGAAAATAAGCTCTCACAAGTGATCTGGCCGCTTGAAGATTTATTGTGATTGAAATGGAAGGGAAGATTTCTTTTCGAGGATTTTATGCAGTAAGTTATTCTGGAGCAATTAGAAAGGGTAAGATTCTTTAGGCTTAAATCTTTGCAAGTAAGCGTTGTTAGCACCACCATCACTACTACTACCACCACCACGACGTCCTTCTCCTCCATCATCATCCCCATTACCACCAACACTTATTCTATCAGTTACTTTGCTGGGGACTTTATCTACCTTATTTCATAATTTAGGGGGTAAGTATTATTAGCTCCAGTCTATGAATGAGGGGTTAAGGCATTTAGTGTGGGTACGAATGTAAGCTTTGGGGTTAAATGGCCTGGATTGGAATGCTGCCTCTGTCAATTTGTAGCTGTGTGAGTTTAACTTCTCTGCATCTTAGGTTCTTAATCTGTATTAAGGGACAAAAACAGAACTTGTGAGAAGGCCTGTTGTGAGGAATGAAGCATCATGCTCCGCACAAATTGCCTAATAAATATTAGCAATTGTTTCTGATTCTGCAAACTGTAATCCTAACCTCTGGGTTATCATTAGTGGAGGAGAAGGAACTTCCTCAGCAGTGGGTATCTGCCCCTCCTGTTTTCCCTGACACCTTAACAGAGGTGGGTTGTTGTTGTTGTTGTTATGTGCCGTCGAGTCAAACCTGACTCAGCGACCCCTCCTTGGGTTTCCGAGGCAGTATCACTACGGAAGTAGGATTGCCCAACCTTCCTTCCGAGGAGTGGCTGGTGGGTTTGAACCGCCAGCCGTCTGGTTAGCAGGCAAGTGTCTTAGCCACTATGCTACCAGAGCTCCCAACAGAGGTGGGTACACAGTAAAAAGCCTTCCACTAAGTGTGGCATAGTGCCTATCCAGATGGCTGGCAGTTCAAACCCACCAGCCACTTCTCAGAAGGAAGATTGGGCAATCTACTTCTGTAGAGATACCACCTCAGAAATCCAAGGAAGGGTCATTATGAGTCAGATCTGACTCTACGGCAGTGAGTTTGGGTTTTTTGGTTTTATGTGGTAGACAGGGATTTTCCTCCTCTCTTGTAGCTGAGCATGGTGGTTCACAGGACAGGTTTTGGAGTTGGAAAGATCTTATTTTGAATCTCAACTCCAACTTCATAGTTTCAAAAAACTCAATCTCCCCACCTGTGACATGAGGATTATAATATCTATTACGAGAGGAATGTCTCTGGGCAGAGGACAAAATTGTATTTCTTGTTGTAAGGATAACGAATTACTGTGTGTGGGCACAGGGGTCCATTAGTCGAGGGTTTGAGCTGTGGGTCACTCACTCAAGACTATGTAGGTGGCAGGGGTGGGACTCAGCCAGGCAGTCATCTCCAGAGCCCAAGCTCTCTACTGGTTTGCTACTCTGCCTCCTCTAGTATTTATTACCTAGCTTTTAACTAACCAGATTTTACTTCATATGAAACTTTCATACTGTAAGTTTGTTTTATATTTCACTGATTGCTCTTTCTTTTTTCCTGCCTTCTATGTATTTTGGATTTGCTCTGTTCTTTACCTTTTGAGATTGATTCTCAGCTCATTAATGTTCAGTCATTTTTTTCTAAAGAAGCATTTAAAGCTGTAAAATGTCCTATAATGTCTATTTCTTAGTTATTTCCACAGGTTTTGGTATGTGGTATTTTCATTTCCATTTATTCTAAATATTTTCTAGTTTTACAGTTCTCCAATTTGCACTATTTGTCCTATGATGATTAAAGGCACATCTTTAAATTTCTAAGTATATAGTATTTAAGTTTTCTTTTAGTGAAGTGACCATCCACTTCTCAAAGAATTGGCCAGTGAAGACCTTATGAATAGCAGTGAAACAGTGTCTGATATATTACTGGAAAACTTTATGAACAGCCCTGGAACATGGTCTGATATAGTGATGAAAGATGAACCTATCAGGTCAGAAGGCACTCAAAATTTAACTGAGGAAGAGCTGACTCCTTACAGTAGAGATGACCTTAACGATATGGATGGAGTAAAGCTTTCGGGAGCTCCATTGGCTGATGTGGCACAACTCAAAATGAGTAGAAACAGATGCAAACATCCATTTATAATTGGAACATGGAATATATGAAGTATGAATCTAGGAAAATTGGAAGTTGTAAAAAAATGAAGTGGAACGCATAAAGATCGATATCCTAGGCATTTGAGAGCTGAAATGGATGGGTTTTGGCCATTTTGAATCAGACAACTGTATGATCTACTATGCCAGGAATGACAAATTGAAGAGAAATGGTGTGGCATTCATCATCACAAAGAGTGTTTCAAGATCTGTCCTGAAGTACAATGCTGTCAACGATAGGACAATATCCATATGCCTACAAGGAAGACCAGTTAATACTACTATTATTCAAATTTATGCCTCAACCACCAAAGCCAAAAATGAGGAAATTGAAGATTTCTACCAACTTCTGCAGTCTGAAATTGACTGACCATGCAATCAAGATGTGTTGATTATCACTGGTGACTGGAATGCAAAAGTTGGAAACAAAGAAGAGTTACCAGTAGTTGCAAAATATGGTCTTGGAGATAGAAATAATGCTGCAGATCGCATGATAGAATCTTGCAAGAACAATGATTTATTCATTGCAAATACCCTTTTCAACAACATAAGCAACAAGTATACACGTGGATTTCATCAGATGGAATGTACAGAAATCAGATTGACTATATCTGTGGCGAGAGGCAATGGAGAAGTTCAATACCTTCAGCCAAAAAAGGCCGGGAGCTGATTGTTGAACAGACCACTAACTGCTCATATGCATGTTCAAGTTGAAGTTGAAGACAATTAAAACAAGTCCACGAGAGCCAAAATATGACCTTGATAATATCCCTCCTGAATTTAGAGACCATTTAAAGAATAGATTTGATGCATTGAACACCAATGACCAAAAACCAGAGGAACTGTGGGATGACGTCAAGAACATCCTCCATGAAGAAAGCAAGAGGTCATTAAAAAGACAAGAAAGGAAGAAAAGACCAAAAAAAGATGTCAGAAGAGACTCTCAAATTTGCTCTTGAGCTGAGAATAGCTAAAGCAAATGGAAGAAATGACAAGATAAAAGAGCTGAATGGAAGATTTCAAAGAGCAGCTAAAGCAGACAAAGCCAATTACTATAAGGAAATGTGCAAAGACCTGAAGTTAGAAAACCAAAAGAGAAGAACACACTCAGCATTTCTCAAGCTGAAAGAACTAAGGAGAAAATTTAAGACTTGAGTTGCAATATTGAAAGATTCTATGCAAAAATATTGAATGATGCAGGAAGTATCAAAAGAAGATGGAGGGAACACACAGAGTCACTGTACCGAAAAGAACTTGTAGATCTTCATCCATTTCAGGAGGTAGCATATTATCAAGAACCAAGTACTGAAGGAAGAAGTCAAAGCTGCACTGAAGGAATTGGCAAAGAACATGGCTCCAGGAATTGACAGAATACCCATTGAGATGTTTCAACAAAATGGATGCCCTGCCAGAGGCACTCACTCAGTTATGGCAAGAGATTTGGAAGACAGCTACCTGGCCAACTGACTGTAAGAGATCCATATTTGTACCTATTCCAAAGAAAGGTGATCCCATAGAATGTGGAAATTAGTGAACAATGTCATTAATATCACATGCAAGTAAAATCTTACTGAAGATCATTCAAAAATGGTTGCAACAGTATATTGACAGAGCTTCCAGAAACACAACCTAGATTCTGAACAGGATGTGGAGAGAGGGATATCATTGCTGATGTTGGATGGATCTTAGCTGAAAGCTAAGAATACCAGAAAGATGCTTAGTTATGTTTTATTGACTGTGCAAAAGCATTCGATTGTGTGGATCATAACAAATTGTGAATAATGTTGAGAAGAATGGGAATTCCAGAACATTTGATTGTACTCATGAGGAACCTGTATATAGATCAGGAGGCTGTCATTTGAACAGAACAAGGGGATAGTGCATGGTTCAAAATCAAGAAGGGAGTGCATCAAGGTTGTATCCTTTCACCATACTTACTCAACTTGTGTGTTGAGCAAATAATCTGAGAAGCTGGATTATGTGAAGAAAAACATGGTATCAGGATTGGAGGAAGACTCATTAACAACCTGTGATACGCAGATGACACAACTTTGCTTGCTGAAAGTGAGGATGACTTGAAGCACTTACTGATGAAGATTAAAATCTACAGTCTGCAGTATGGATTACACCTCAATATAAAGAAAAAAATCCTCACAGCTGGTCCAATAAACAGCTTCACGGTGGGTGTAGAAAAGATTGAAGTTGCGAAGGACTCCATATTAGTTGGTTCTACAATCAACACCAATAGTAGCAGCAGTCAAGACATCAGACAACATAGTGCATTGGGCAAATCTGCTGCAAAAGGCCTCTTTCAAGTGAAAAGCAGAGATGTTTCCTTGAAAAGGTGCATTTAAACCAAGCCATGGTATTTTCAGTCACCTGTTATGCGTGTGAGAACTGGACAATGAATAGGGAAGACCGAAGAAGAGTTGATGCTTTTCAGTTGTGGTGTTGGAGAACAATGCTAAGAGTACCATGGTCTGCTAAAAGGACTAACAAATCTGTCCTGGAAGAAGTGCAGTGGGAATGCTCCTTGGAAGCGAGAATGGCCAGACTTCATCTCACTTACTTTGGTCAGAAGGGACCATTCCCTGGAGAAGGATATCATGCTGGTGAAGTGGAGGGTCAACAAAGAAGGGGAAGGCCCTCAATGGATAGACACAGTGGCTACAATGATGGGCTCAGGTATAGCAAGGATTGTGAGGCTGGCACAAGACCGGGCAGTGTTTTGTTCTGCTGTGCCTAGGGTCACTATGAGTTGGGATGGTACCTAACAACAGCAGCAGAAACAGACTGTATTATAGTGATTCTTCAGAATTTTTTGAGACTTGCTCTGTGGCCAACTAATAGTATTTAGAAATGATGTCTATATACTTGAAAAGGAGAAAACCCATTGCCACGGAGTCAATTCTGACTCAAAGCAATCCTATAGAACAGAGTAGAACTGCCCTGCAGGGTTTCCAAGGCTGTAAATTTTTATGGGAGCAGACTGCACATTTTTCTGGCAGTGGAGTGGCTGGTTCGAATTACTGACTTTTTGGTTAGCAGCTGAGCACTTTAACTACTGTGCCACCAGGGTTCTTTTGACAAGATATGTACTCTAAAATGTTCAGGGTTTAGGATTCTATGTTTGTTTATTAGATCAGCCTTGTTAACTGTGTTGTCCAAATCTATACCATTTCTAATTGTTATTTAGCTGAGAAAAGTGTGGAGATTTGTTTAGTTCTCCCTGTAGTTTTTTTTTCCCCTCTCAGTATATTTTAGATCATATTAATGAGGTAAGTAAAAATTTAGACTTTTAATTTCTTCCTGGTGATATTTTCCTTTAATATTGTGTAGTGATATTTTGTTTCTGTCTTTTTATTTTGTATTATTTATCCTGATTTTTAATTTATTTTTATTTTTATTTTGCTTTAGGTACAAGTTTACAGAGCAGAGTTTGTTTTATACTCAACATTTTGTGTGCATTTGGTTTCACTCCCCAACTACCATCCCCAACCCTAACCCACTGTTCTCCCCTCCCTTCCCAGTAACCCCCCGCCCCGTGTCTCTCATAGTTATGCACTCCTGTGTGTCCTGCATTTCCTCTGTGCAAATGTTGCCCCTCTAGTACCCTGTGGTTGATGGCTCCAAGAGCTGCATCTCCATAGAGTATGTGGGTGCGTCACCCTGGGTTGAGTGGTCTGCGTGTATGTCTTTTTTACTATTGGTCTAAGAGCCAGTCCCTGGGAGTGAGTTTTATTCCAGGCCCAAAGTGTATCCCAGGGCCATAGTATTGGGGGTCCCACCACAGTCCATCCAACAAATAATTCTGGTCCTTATTATGTTTTTGGATTTTGTTCCATGTTTTTCCTCCTACTCTATCCAGGATCTCCAATTTTGATCCTTTCCTGAGTGGTGTGCATTTTGGCATGGGTAGCAAGGCATCGTCTGGTTCTTCTGGTCTTGAGGTCCATCATGTCCTAGGGCTGATTGCTTCCAAATGCCTTTGGGTTTTTGCACTCCTCTTCACTTCTGACGATAGGAGACCATTCTTAGATGGCTGCTTGAAAGCTTTTAAGACCCCAGTGGCTACTCATCAACATAGGTTGTGGAACAAGATTTTTATGTACTTTATAGTGCCAATTGAGTCTGGTGTCTCCCAATACAATGGTCCTGAGTCGGTAGATCCATTGGATCGCTCTCTCACAGTGTCTGGCTGTCTGTGAGGGACTGTTCTATGTCTGTCTTCTGTTGTTTCTGTAAGGGTTGCAGATATTTTGTGTCACTTGTATCTGTGCAAGATTAGCCTCAGCTGAATCTATTCTTGGTCTAGAGTATAATCCTATTTACTGACCCCTATCTGTTCTTCTCAGAAGTTTATGTGTTTATCTGTAGCCTGGTGTTTGGTGTTAATGGTGATGCAGTATTGTGGATATACTGGTATTAGCTTCTGTCATCTGTATCTTATGTCAATTGAGTGTCCTCCCTTTGCCTAATGTTATCATGGACCACCAGACTCTTTCCATACCATCCCTCCCCTTACCCACCTCACTGTGTGGCTCCCAACTAGCCTGAAATTATTCCCTCCCCTTTCCTCCCTACTCTGCTAACCTACAAAGTGAATTCCCTTCCTTAAGCATACCCTTCTTTGTCTTTTTATTGTAATAGACTCATACAATATTTATCCTGTGGTTGACTTATTTCACTCAGCATAATGTACTCCAGGCTCATCCACATTGTGAGATGATTTGCATATCCTTCATTGTTCTTTAATGTAGCATAGTATTCCATTGTGTGAATGTACTATATAATTTGGTTATCCATTCATCTGTTGATGGGCATTTAGATTCTTTCCATCTCTTTGCTATAGTGAATTGTGCTGCGATGAACATAGGTGTGGTTATGTTTGTTCATGTCCTGCCTCTCACCTCTTTAGGATATATTCCTAGAAATGGAATTGCTGGGTCAAATGGTATTTCTATTTTCAGTTTTTTAAGGAAACATTATACTGTTTGCCACAATGGTTGTACCATTTTACAATCCCACCAGCAGTGTATAAGAATTCCAATCTCTCTGCAAAGTCACCAACATTTGTTATTTTCTGTCCTGTTGAACTTTGCTATTATTATTGCTGGGGTGAGATTATATCTCATCGTTGTTTTGATTTGACTAAAGATAGTGAGCAATTCCTCATGTGTTTGTTGGACGCCAGCATATAGTCTTTAGTGAAGTGTCTGTTCATGTCTCTTGCCCATTTTTGAATTGGATTGTTTGTCTTTTTGGTGTTGAGGTGTTGAAGTTTTCTATAGATTTTGGAGATAAGTCCTTTGTCAGATATGTCATAGGCAAATATTTTCTCCCAATCTGTAGGTTCTCTTTCTACCCTTTTGACAAAGTCTTTTGATGCACATAAG
>NW_006921651.1:2110521-2119704 GCF_000298275.1 Orycteropus afer afer | reverse complement strand
AATATTTGGTAAAAATCTCCAGTGAAGCCATCAGGGCAAGGACGTTTTCTTGTTGGAAGTTTTTTTTTTTTTTTTTTAAATGACCTGTTCAAGTTTTCCTTTTGTTATGGGTCTGTTCAAGTATTCTGTCTCTGGGTGGTATAGTTTAGGTAGGTCTTATGAGTCCAGAAACTTGTCCATCTCTTCTAGGTTCTCAAATCTGTTGGAGTGCAGTTTTTCATAATATTCTGTCAGTATCTTTTTTATTTCAATTGGTTCTGTTGTGATAATACCCTTTTTGTTTACTATTCTTTTAACTTCTTGTATTGGTTACCTAGTGCCACTCTGACAGAAGATAGCACAAATGGGATGCTTTAACAAACAGGAGTTTATTCTCTTACAGTTTGGAGGCTTTAAGTCTGAGTTCAAAGTTCCAGGCTCTAGGGGATGGGTGAAAGCCCCTCAACCTTGGGCTTCAGCTCTGCCCCCTGCTTCTGGGCCACTGGAGCTAGAGGCTTTTCTTCTCTCAGACAGCTGCTGGCTGCAGAGACTGACAAGCCCAAGGTTGACAGGTAAAAAGGCACAGTCCCAATGTTACCAAACAACATGGCAGGCCATTAATTCAAATCCGTTGAAAGTCCCATGGTCGGCAGAGCATGGCAGGCTGATGAACAATGACTCGGTTACATGCAGGGCTCAAGTGTGCCATAAGCTAGAGACCATTACCAAAGCTGTTTCTTGTATACAGGAAGCAGACCACATCCCTAAAGCAGTTACTCAACTACTTGTGGTAGATCCCACTATGGAGTTGATTGCCAGTCTCACCATGGGGAATAACTACCACCAGCTGCAAACTTAACCACCACATTTGCATCTTCTCTTTCTTTTCTTTTGTTAGATTTGCCAATGGTTTGTCAATTTTGTTAATCTGTTCAAAGAATCAGCTTTTTGTTTTTTTAATTTTATGTTTTTTTTTTTTTTGCCTTTTGTTTCATTTATTTCTGCTCTGAACTTTATTATTTCCTTCTAGATACTGTGGGATTCTTTGATTGTTCTTTTCTAATTGTTGGAGTTGCTGAGTTAGAGTGTTGATTATGTTTCTTTCCTCTTTTTTTGATGTGTGCATTTATTGCTATAAACTGACCTCTGAGTACTGCTTTCTCTGTATACCATAGGTTTTGGTATGATGTATCTTCATTTTTGTTTGTTTCTAGGAATTTTTTTATTTCTCTTTTTATTTCTTCTATTAGCCAGTAGTGAACAGTGTATTGTTCAACTTCCACGTTTGATGTTTTTTCCCTTGATCTTCCTATTATTAATTTCTAATTTTATAGCATTGTGGTTCAAGAAGATGCTTTGTAGTATTTCAATGTTTTTGAATTTATTGAGGCTTATTTTATGTCCTAATATATGATCTATTCTGGAGAAGAATCTGAATCGTGCTTTTGTTGAGTGGAATGCTCTGTATATGTCTATGAGATCGAGTTGGTTGATTGTGTTGTTGAGTTCTTCTGTATCTTTTTTTTCTAGTTGATCTGTCCCTCCTTGAAAGTGGTTTGTTAAAGTCTCCTATTACTATTGTAGAGTTGTCTATTTTCCATTTTAATTCAATTAATATTTGCTTCATGTATTTTGGAGCACTTTCATTGGGTGTATAGATATTTATTATTGTGATGTCTTCTTGGTCATTTGACCCTTTCAGCATCATATAGTGACTTTCTTTGTCTCTTATGTTGTTTTTCACCTTAACGTCTATTTTATCAGAAATTAATATTGCCACTTCTGCTCTTTTTTGGTTTCTGTTGGCTTGGTATATTTTTTTCCACCCCTTAACTCTTAATTTGTCTTTATCTTTGTGTCTAAGGTGGGTCTCTTGTAGGCAGCATATCAATGGGTCTTCTTTTCTTATCCAGTCTGCCACTCTCTTTCTCTTGATTGGTGCATTTAGTGCATTCACATTGAGTGTAATTAATGATAGGTATGAATTGATTGCTGCCATTCTGTTGTATTTTTTTGTCATGTTGTTGGAGTTTCCTTGGTACTCATACTTTTCTGTGCTGAGTTCATTTTGTTGTCAGGTGTTTCCTCTCTTATCTTCTTTATTGTTGGTTCTGTGCTTACTAAACCTGTATGTTTTCTTTTCTTTTGGGTTTGCTTAGGGAGATTGTTATTTTCTTTGTGGTTACCTTGGAGTGCATTCTTGTCTCTATATTTTTGGAACAGTCTGTTCTATGAGGATATTTACCTGTTTTCCTCTCCTTTTGTAAGTTTGTACCTAGAACTTTTATTCCCTCTATTTGGTTAGTTGCTGTTGTCATGTGCAGATTGACTTCCTCGATTTTTAGTGTACAATGTTTTATGGTCTTATTTTGACCATCTATTTTTGATATGGTTTTAGTGTTGATGTCATGTGTCCTGATTTTGTTGTTCTCTGTTGTGGGTTCTCTATTGGAAGGACTTCCTTAAGCATTTCTTGTACGATTGGTCTGGTTTTCACAAAATCCCTCAATTGCTTTTTGTCTGAGAATGTCTTGATTTCGCCCTCATATTTGATGGACAATTTGGCTGGATATAGGATTCTTGGTTGGAAGTTCTTTTCCTTCAGTGTTTTATATATGCCGTCCAATTGCCTTCATGCCTGCATGGTTTCTGAGTAATCAGGGCTCAGCCTAACTATTTGCTTATTATAAGCAATATTTCTTTTGTCCCAGGCAGCTTGAAATATTCTTTCTTTGTCTTTGGTTTTGGAGAATCTGATTATAATATGCCTTGCTGTTTTTCTCTTGCGATCTATCCTGTGTGGGGTTCTTTGAACTTCTTGGGCAAATATCTTTTCTTCCTTCATGATATGGGGAAAGTTTTCTGTTAGTAAGTCTTCCACAATTTTCTCAGTTTTTTTTTGCTGTTGCCTCTTCTTCTGGAATTCCAATGAAGTGTGTGTTGTTTCTTTTTCATGTTGTCCCATATAACTGTTAGGTTCTCTTCACTTCTCTTAAATCTTTGTTCTGATTTTTCTTCATACAGGCTGGTGTCCAGGGATTTATCTTCTAGTTGGAAAATGCGTTCTTCAGCCAGTTCTATCCTATTCTTTTGTGCTTCCACTGTGCTGTGTAATTCTGTAATTTTGGTATTCATCTTCTGGATTTCTAACTGCCTGTATTTATATGAGTTCTGATTGTGTATTAATCTTGTTATTTTGTTCTTGAATGGTTTTCCTGAGTTCTTTCAGGGTACTGTCTGTGTTCTCCTAAATTCTGTTTGGGGTTTCCTTAAGCACTTGTACAGTTCTATAAATGTACCTTCTAAATTCCTTTTCAGATAATTCTATTGCCTCCTCTTCCTCCATGTTTAATGAGACTTTTGTTTGGGATTTTATTTCTATTGTCTTATCCTGTTTTTTTTTTTGGTTTGATTTGAGGTTGCCTGTTGTTTCCTAGACACTTTGAAGTTGTCTTTAACTGTTAGTTATGTATTGATTCATTTTGTCTTGGTTTTATGATTTAATATTTTTGGAAAGTTGGAGCTGGTGTAGTTTATTTTTTTGGTTATTAATTCGGGTGTGCTGAGTTGCTCTGCAGTTTTCTTTGTGATGATGGAATCGATGTATGGAATGTGGATGCAGGTCTCTGTTCACTGTGAAGGGAGTTTAGGATTTGAGCTGGCAGGTGTTATGGTGGTTTAATGTGGTTTATCTATTGGATGAGGCAAGGGAGAGGCAGGGAAGAAAAGAGAGAGAAAACAAAACAAAAGCCCCAAGGTACCAGTAGCCATTTCCAGGGCTTCGAGTAGACTACTAATGATGATGTTATACTGTTACTCACAGGCCTGGAGCTCAAGTTAGGCAAAGACCCCAATTGTTAGGGGGCTGCCACTCTCTGCCAGGTTCAGACACCCACAAAAACCCCACTCTCCAGGCCCCTCCATGCCAAAAATCCTTCCTAGAATAGCTGCCCTAATCCAGGCCACAAGTTCATTTCAATGTCCACCCACTTGTGGCATGATTCTCCTCTCTGCTCCCGATTCAGTGGCACCTGGAGCCAGAGAGGCCTCTGCTCCCTCCCAGCAGTCCCAAGTTTACTGATAAAAACAGATGCTGAAGGTAGACCTGTGGAGTGGTCTGGTGTGTCCTCCCCACTGCCCCAGGGAGCCCTCTGATGCCCTGTCTCTCTAGCTGGTCAGTGCTCTGTAGGGCAGGTTTACCTGTTTTTATTCTTTCCAGGTAATTGCACTGCCCCTCCCACCTTTCTAATCCTACTCCTCTGGGTTTGGCATACTGTGACTTAATGAGCTGTTCAGAGTGCCAGAATCCCCACTTCAAACTGCTGCACCTAGTTTTTCAGGCACTAAGATACTAGAGGGAACTAACACGTGTACTGTAGGTGAGATGTCATCTTTCCATCCTCATTTTTTTTTTTTTAACTTTTTAAAAAATATTTTAAGAAATCAGTTCCCACTTTCTTCTGCATTGAATTTTATTTCTTCTTCTTCCCTCTACCAGTCTTCTTTCTCTCAGTCCTTTTTTCCTTTTTTCTGTATTTTTCTTCTGAATCATTACCACCACCTGATGTAACACACATACATGTGCACATGTGTATGCACACACAGACATACACACATTGGATACCACTAAAATTTTAATGTGCTATAAGGTTGGGCAATCTACTTCCGTAGTGATACTTCCTCGGCAACCCAAGGAGGGGTCGCTATGAGTTGGGTCCGACTTGACGGCACATAACAACAACAGTAACATATTAATATTCGGGAGCTCTGGTAGCATAGTGCCTAAGGCACTTGATTGCTAACCAGAAGGCTGGCAGTTCAAACTCACTAGCCACTCCTCGGAAGGAAGGTTGGGCAATCCTACTTGTGTAGTGATACCACCTCGGAAACCCAAGGAGGGGTCACTATGAGTTGGGTCCAACTCAACGGCACATAACAACAACAACAACATATTAATATTCACGAAGTATAAATTTGCTCAATATCTTATTCTTTTCATAAACAATACGAGGCCTTGGGATTTTTTTAAACTCTAATTACTCCTCATCAGTCCTCTCAACATTAGTCATCATCATTATTATTTATTTAGATCTACCCAACTGTTTGTTAGTTCTTTTGTTTTCTATTCCTTCTTATTTTCTGTTCTTTCCATCTTGGTTCAATCTTCTTCATTTTGAGGTGCATCCTTTCTTAGTTGTTTCAGTGATGATTTTTTCTAGTGGTTAGACCTTTCTTTTGCTTATCTGAAAATGTTTTTGTTTTGCCCTTACTCATGAATGATTAACTTAGAATCTTATTTTCTATTTGTACTTTGAAGATATAAGTACTTTGTGTTCTAGCTTCTAGCGATGCTATTGAGATGTTGTGGTAGTGAAGGTGATGTGTCAACTTGATTGGGCCTGGTTTACAATGGCTGGGCAGCTGGAGGTAGCTACTCCTCATGATGAGACTGGCAATCAACTCTGTGGTGGAATCTGCTGTGAGCAGCTGAGTAGCTACTTTAGGGATGTGGTCTGCTACCAGTATATAAGGAGAAGCTTTGGGAATTGTGTGCAGTTTTTTGGCATACGGGGACCCTGGATATAGCCAAGTCTTCATTTAGCAGCCTGCCATTTTTCCTGCCATTCTTGGGCCTGTATCTGGACTTGAACTAGTGGCCTGCTGTGTTGCATGGTAATATTGGGACTGTGCCATTTTATTTGTCGAACTTGGGCTCATTAGCAGCTGCCTGAGTGAAGAGACACCTCTACCTCCAATAGGCCAGGAGCAAGAAGCAGAGCTGAAGCCCAAGGTCAAGGGGCTTTCATCCAGGCCCTAAAGCTGGCACTTGGAACTCAGACATCTAGCCTCCCAAATTGTACGAATAAAGCCCTGTCAGCTAAAGTCACTCATTTTTTGGTATTTTTCTGTTAGAGTGGCATGAAGTAACCAAAGCAGATGTCAATTGTCAATCCAATTATTATTAGTCCTTTTTTGGTAACCAGCCTTTTCCTCTGCTTGATTGTTAGAACTTTTTTTTTTTTTTTTTTTGATGTTCTGGAGTTTCAGTGTAATGTGTTTAGGTATAACTTTTTCTTTACTTACATACTTAGGACTCATTATGTTTCCAGAATCTGACGATTCATGTCTTTGAATAGTCTTTCTTTTAGTCTATCCTTTAGTCTCTCTCTAGTTCATTATGGAACTCCGATTAGATGTATATTGGATTTACTTATGCCTTCTTCCTTATGTACTGGCCCTCAGGGATGGCCTCAGAGCCTCGGGCAGTCAGCTGCCCCACCGAAGGCTGGCGGTTCAATCCCACCGGCTGCTCCCCACCAGGTAGCCAGCCCGTCTCTTTGGGAGCTCTGGTAGCATAGTGGCTAAGGCACTTGACTGCTAACCAGAAGGCTGGAGGTTCAAACCCACCAGCCACTCCTCGGATGGAAGATGGGGCAATCTACTTCTGTAGCGATACTGCCTTGGAAACCCAAGGAGGGGTCATTATGAGTTGGGTCCGACTTGACGGCACATTAACAATCTTCTTTATGTGTTGGCCTCTTTGATATTTTTCTTCTCTTTGTCTCTTTGTGCTACATTTTCTCAGCTTTATCTTCTTGTTCACCAATTTTATCTTAAGCTATGCTTATCTGCTAATAGCAAATCTATGGAGACTAATTGTTTCCAATTATTTTACTTTTCTAGAGGTTCTTTTTCACACATACTTGGTCTTTGTTGACAGTGTCTTGATATTTTTCTCATGGTTTTATTACTTTCTTTATGTCTTCAATTAATTTAAACACATTTATTTTATAGCTGTTAGAAAATCAAAAGAGAAGAACACACTTGGCATTTGTTAAGCTGAAAATTCTGAAGAAAAAATTCAAGCCTCAACATGCAATATTGAAGGACTCAATGGGCAAAATATTGAATGATGCAAGAAGTCTTAAAAGAAGATGGAAGCAATACACAGTCACTGTACCAAAAAGAGTTAGTTGGTGTCCAGCCATTTCAAGGAGGTAGTATATGATCAGGAACTAATAGTACTGAAGGAAGAAGTCTAAACTTCACTGAAGGAATTGGCAGAGAACAAGGGTCCAGGAATTGATGGAATACCCATTGAGGTGTTTCAACAAACAGATGCATTTCTAGAGGTGTGCATTCATTTATGCTGAGATATTTGAAATACAGGTACTTGGCCAACCAACTGAAAGAGATTCATATTTGTGCTCATTCCAAAGGTGACCAACAGAATATAGAAATTATTGAATAATATCGTCAATATTACATGTAAGTAAAATTTTGCTGTTGATAATTATAAAACAGTTGCAGCAGTACATAGACAAGGAACTTCTAGAATGTAAAGCTGGATTCAGAAGAGGACGTGGAATGAGGGATATCATTGCTGATGTCAAATAGATCTTGGCTGAAAGCAGAGAATACCAGAAAGATGTTTACCTGTGTTTTATTGACAATGCAAAGGTATCTGACTGTGTGTATCATAACAAAGTATGGATAACACTGTGAAGAATGAGAATTCCAGAACACTTAACTGTGCTTATGAGGAATGCTTATAAAGACCAGGAGGCAGTCATTCAAATAGAACAAGTGGATACTGCATGGTTTCAAATCAGGAAAGGTGTATGTCAGGATTGTATCTTTTCACCATACTTATTCAGTCTGTAAACTGAGCAAATAATCCAAGAAGCTGGATTATATGAAGAAGAATGGTGCATCATGTTTGGGGCAAGACTCATTAACAACCTACTGTATGAACATGGCACAATCTTCCTTGCTGAAAGTGAAGAAGACTTGAAACACTTACTGATGAAGATCAAAGCTTCAGAATGGAATACAGCTCAACACAAAGAAAACAGAAGTCCTCAGAACTGGACCAATAAGGAATATCACAATACATGGAGAAAAGATTGACATTGTCAAGGATTTCATTTTACTTGGATCCACAATCAATGTCCAGGAATCAAAAAATTAAACAACATATTGCATTGGGCAGGTCTGCTGCAAAAGGCCTCTTTAAACTGTTAAAGAGCAGAGATATTACTTTGAAGACGATGGTGCCTCACCCAAGCCATGGTATTTTCAAAGCTTCATATGCCTGTGAAAACTGGACAATGAATAAGGAAGACCGCAGAAGAATTGGTGTGTTTGAATTGTGATGTTGGCAAAGAATACTGAATGCACCATGGACTTCTGGAAGAAGGAACAAATCTGTCCTGGAGGGAGTACATCCAGAATGTTCCTTAGAAACAAGAATGGCCAGACTTCATCTCTCATACTTTGGTCATGTTATCAGAAGGGCCAGTCCCTGGAGAAGGATAGCATGCTTGGCAAAGTAGAGGGTCAGTGAAAAAGGGGAAGCCCCTCAACATGATGGGTTGACACAGTGGCTGTGATGATGGGCTCAAGCATGACAATGATTAGGAAGATGTCACAGGACTGGGCAGTGTTTTATTCTGTTGCACACAGGGTTGCTGTAAGTCAGATCCAACTCAATGGCACCTAACAACAATTTTATAGTCTTTATCTGACTGTTCTAGTATTTGAAAGTCTTGGGGGATCTTTCCTGTTTGTTGTTACTCCTGATTTTCAGTTGTGGTCAATTTCTCCCTTGTTTTGCTTTGTAATTTTGGATTATGAGGTCATTTTCAGAAGGGCTTTATTTGTCAGATGTGGGAATGGTCTAGGTTAAGGGTGTGCCCTTTCATTTTATTTCTGCTGCATATCCCACAAAATATTACTTGCTTATGATCTTTTTTGTTTTTATGTTAAATTATCACCTTTGGGCTTTACAAACCACTTGCTTAACATATTTCCAAGCCTCAGATTCTTGTTTTTATGAGGGAATACCTAAGGGATCCACAGAGATCTAGTTTTTTTCCACCCAAAACCGAGGGAAGGCAATTTTATTTCCTTGTGGTCTTCTTGTTCCAGTTGGTAGATTTTTAGCTGTTGTATATTTTCACCGAGTGTGTAACTCTTCTAAGTTCCTAACTTTATGTGAAGGAGTCTTGGTACCAGCTACACACTTTACACAGGTCCAGAACCTCATCTTTTGTCTCCTTGTAACCATTAAAATCCCAATGCCCTAGCCCTCCTCTTCCTGTAGATAGCTGCACAATCTATTTAGTACTGTAATATGCATTTCACTCTTTGATTTTGGCACTTGTGATCAAACTACTTGCAAATGTCACTTTGGGATGAAAA
>NW_006921651.1:2108411-2109841 GCF_000298275.1 Orycteropus afer afer | reverse complement strand
ATCTGTTTTCTTAGAGAAGTTCTCTGTACTCACAACAGAACATTTTGCAATTAGGAAGATTTTTGGTTGAATTCTGGTGAGAATCAGAACAATATTTAAATAACTATTTAATCTGTTACATGATGAAGAAGCCCTATCATTTCTAAGCAGCAGAAGTGATGGGAAACCTCTTTTTCCCCTACCTCTAGACTATAAGCTCTTTGAGGAAAGGTGCTTCAGAACTCATTTCTCTAACTCCAATGTCTGATACAGTAACAGACACATAGTAAGTGCTCAGTAAGACTGGACAACAGCTCTGCCTAGGAAACTCCTACCTACCTGTTAGTTGTTGTTGTTGTTAGGTGCCGTTGAGTTGGCTCTGACTCATAGTGACCCAGTGTACAACAGAATGAAACACTGCTGGGTCCTGGATCAGCCTCATAATCCTTGCTATACCTGAGCCCATCATTGCAGCCACTGTGTCAAACCTACCTGTTGAGTCTAGCTTGAATGCTTCTTCTTCAGGGAAGCCTTCAGCCCTCTGATGAGGGTAGGTCTTCTGTTATGTTTCCATATCTTAACCTGTCTTCCATACCACTCATCACACCTATAGCATTTAAATAATTGTGTGTGCTTAATGACTCTTTCCCAATTGACCATAAGCTTCACAAAGTCAGTGCCCATATCTGTCACTCCATCTCTGGTTCCTTGCCCACAGTCATCGTGAGTTAAATATTTGTTTGGTGACTGATTAGATGCTGGTCTTTAGTAACTGATATGTCTCACGGTCATTTAAGTTCCGTCTTTGAGCTCAGAGAAGTTACTAGAATTATTTTTCCTATAGCCTTTGCATTTTTTGTTACTAACTTCTAACCTTGCAAGAGTCTGCAGTTTACTGTGAGTTTATGGATGTATAAGCTTGATGCAAACTGTTGGTGTGCTTTTTGCATGCTAAAGTAGACTAATTCATGTGGGCATGCTCAAAGTTCTCCCCTTGATTGGGGTTAACATGAAAAAGTTCTTGAGTCAGACTTTATAGCTTTAGTGGTAAGATGAAGTCTGTATTAGGTCCCAAATCAGACCTTAAGCCCTTCATGGGAAGAATTTATTTTCTTTTGCCAACCACACAATCCCCTCAACAAAGTAAGGGCAATGGAAACATCCCTGAGGTTGTACTTGCTGGTAGTGGGCTGCCTCTATGTTCTTTCCTTTTTTTAAAAAATTATTTTTTAAATTGTGATTTGGGTGAAAGTTTACAGAGAAAATTCAGTTTCCATACATCAGTTCACACACAATTTGTCTCATGACATTGACTACAATTTACCCCAATGTAACAGCTCCCCTCCCACTGCCTCCCGATAGTCACCTCTTCCCTGTGTCCATCCCTCCATGTGCTCCTGCCCCCTGAGCTGCCTCCCTGTGCATAAACAGTCCTTCTTTCTCCCATGATT
>NW_006921651.1:2090573-2102356 GCF_000298275.1 Orycteropus afer afer | reverse complement strand
AAAAAAAAAAAACTGGGGCAGGGCAGGGCAGGGCACTCAGGCTCTGTCTGAGCACAGACTGGGATGGAATTCCTGCTGGCCTAGAAGGTGGGTGGGAGTGAGGGATGGCCAGACCTCCATTCACCAAGAGGGTGTGGGACATAAGAGTAACAAGGGGAATCTTGCGCCTTGCTAGTAGTTCACATCCGGAATGTCCTTGTGGTTTCCAGAAAGTGAAGCCTGTTGTAAAGTCCCTGGAATCTGGGACAACCCTGTCACTTTAAATATCCAGAATGGTCAAAATGCTTGTAAACGTTCAAAATGGCTGCATCCTCCTGTCAGGCAAAAGTCCACAGTTCAGTCTGCCTTCCTCTTCCTTGCTTCCCCTTTTATTCCCCAGCCACCAGAGAAGTCCTCCATGCAGTCCCTGGCTAGCAGGGCTGATTTTTAGGTTAATTCTTAGGTGCTACCACCACTTGGCAATATCCAAGCTGTTTGTTTCTTCAGGATCGCTGCCAGACCGCAGTTCCGTATGTCTCCTTTTTCAGTGTTTTCATGCAGGTTCTTCTAGTAGTTGGAGTTTAGTCCACTTCTGTATCCTTCCTTTTAGAGTTTAGGGCTCCAGGATTATCTTCTATATCTGTGTTAATTGGTTCTCCTTTTCTTTGTTGAAGAGGGTCTGTGCAGTCTTTCTGCCTATTCTGCCATCTTACTGGAACTCTTGCCTCTCTGTTCTTGTTCCCTTTATTCTTCATCCCTTCTAAATCCTTCAGTGTTAATGACTTTTTTTTTAAATGGAATCTATAGATCTGCAGGCATATATGGCACAAGTAATTGCTATCCATTGCTCAATATCATTACATCATCACCATCATCAAAGTCAGAAGTTGTAACCTCTTACTGGGGGCACTAAAAACACTAGTAACAGTTACAGCATCTGGGACTTGTTTCCTGTGCCCCTCCCCAAGTGTTTAAATCAGGGGTGATAAGTTCAAATACACTCACACTCAGGGACAGGCAGGAAAGAGTCAAGTGGATTTATGTATCATGATCACAAATGGTAACTGCCAGGGACCTCAGAGTTAGAGGCAAAAGAGAATGGTGGGGACTGCAGCACAGGGGGCTGTATGTCCCATCTCTGAAAAACCAAACCAAACTCACTGCCATTGAGTTGAATCCAACTCATAGCAACCCCTCCTTAAGCTTCCAAGGCAGTATCACTACAGAAGTAGATTGCCCAACCTTCCTTCTGAGGAGTAGCTGGTGGGTTTAAACCACCAGCCTTCTTGTTAGCAGTCAAGTGCCTTTGGCACTATGCCACCAGAGCTCAGCTAATGCCACCCCAGCTTACTTCAGGCTCATGTCATTAAATCTTCAATTTTTCAAGAATAGCTGTAAATGTGGATTTTATGTTCAGTCTACCGAGTTTTAAACATTGACAGTGAATTAGAATATGCATGGGCCTTCTAGAAACGTGACTGCCAAATATACAAGAACCTTAGGTGGCTAGTTTGCAACCTATTCAAGGCCTGGGGGAAAAACGGTGAAAAGGAAGAGCAGCCACACAGTCAGCTCTACTTGCTTCAGAGACTTTGATGTAGTTCTGTGTTATGGTTCCCTGATGGAAGTGCAGAGCCCAGGAATCAAAAGAGAAAGAGGAGATAGGGAGGGAGGGAGGAGGAGGAGGCTTCAGATGGCATGGCAATGGTGGATGATCAGAGGTGAATGATGCTGGGTCCCTCAGAGGAGACAAGCAAAGAAGCAGAGTTGCCTGGGGTGTGTACTGAGGGCAGTGGTGGGTGGGCTTATTGGAAGATGAGCCTACTTAAGAGTCTTTTCTGATAATGATTCTGCCTTAATTTTATTTCATAGACATTTTTAAAACATAAAAGGACTTTCCTGAATTATAAAAAGACCAAAGATTTTCTCCCACGCTCTAATGCATGGGGCGGCAGAAAGGCCCAGCATTAATAGCGTCTGCTCAACAAGCAGTTACTGAGCACCACCAAAGTGCCAGGGGTGTGCCTGGTGCCAGGGATCCAGGGTGAATGAGACAGACTTGTTTGTACCCTTGAAGGACCTCCTAGTTTTGTAACCACAGAACAGTGTGATAAGGGCTGTTCAGGGGGAAGAAGGGTAGTATGGGATGTAGTTCTGTGTCAATCCATCTTGTTGAGGGTCTTCTTTTTCACTGACCATGTACTTTACCAAGAATGATGTCCTTCTCTCATCACTGGAATCTAAAACAGAGTCACTAACTACTATTCTACATGGCCTGCCCGTAGAGCCAGTAAGCATTTCATTTCCATGACTACTCTCCACCCCTTAACACTTGTTTCCAGTTGCTCAATTATCAAAGAACTGCATTAAGATTTGGAAGGCAGAATTCTAATAGCATGCCCCAGTCTCTCATAACGTAGCCTACATTAAACGTAATTCTTGCCTGCTCGATTAGTGGATTGTCCTCCTCTTAGCCAAGCAGAAATTGGTGAAGATATTCCCTTACTGGAGGTTCTGTTCAAAGCTGAAGCCATCGAACAGTGTGATACAGCTGTGTAAAATGTGATACCATTTTACAGAGGAAGGGCTATAGGATAGTATGGGATGCTAAACAAGACTTTGGAGTGGTCAGTGTCTTGGTTTGGGTCCCCCCAAAGCAGAGACTGAGACAAGGGCTTGGGTTCTTGTAGTTTTGGGGTAGGAGATGGTCCCAGAAAATGGAAGTGAGGAAGCAGATGAGAGAGTCAAGGAAGAAGAAAAAGTCTGCAAAGAAAAGATAGAGAGCTGGTTGCCACTGTGGACATCTGAGCCCCAGTGTCAGTAGGGCTCCTCTGGCGAACCTCAGAAGGGAGGCTGGGACATTGGGTCATGGACTCTCATCCCCCATTGGTTGAGAGTTGCCACTGGGGACAGTATCTCTTCCCTCTTCCACACACAGGCAGCTCTGAATGCAGATTGAGGGGGCTTTACTTGTCTCATCCCCACCTCAAAGGAAGCTGTTCCCTGAGGCAGAGAAGAAGACTCCATGTTCACTTGGGGTTGGGGAGCTGCCAGAGTGTCCAGGAACAGATGACCATCACAGCACCTAGACATTTCAGCTGTAGCTGAAATTTAGAAGTGGGTTGAGGGTGCCCCAAATATCTGCTGCATGAGATCAGGTTTCCTGGCCACCAAACAGAAGGCCCTTGTCCTCCCAGTCACTTACTCCCTTACCTACTCTCTTGGGTTTCCAATTGCCAATCCAGCTTTAGAAAACACCATGACCACTCTGCAGGCCGGGTTCCCATTTGACCTCCATGCATTCCACACGCGTACTGCCATTTCAGTTCATATTCAGCTACTAGACAACACAGCCATACTGTAGTTCTTTTCAGATACAATGCCCTAATCACAGCCATCCTTTATTGAGTGCTTGCTGTATGCCAGGCACTGTGCTTCACTACACACTGACATCAGGGGATGGTGGTGAGGATGCAATGAACATTAGCTCAAAAGATGGTGGGGTGGCATGCCGTGTGATTCAACTGGGCAGATAGGCGATGTTAGGGAAAAGAAACAAACCTGGCCCCCTAGCATGTGAGCACTGGATTATTCTGCCCAAAATTTTCGTTTTACAGATGGAAAATATGGAGGCATTTCCCTTCCTGTGTGAAAGTAGTGCTATGCAGTGTTAATTATTTTTGGGGGTTTTATGCATGGAAGTTCACTCCCTAATCACAGTGACATACTTAAGTGATCTAAATGAGAAAGCCACCTTGATGGAGTTCAGATTCTTGTTGCTCTTGAAAATTGTCACATGCATCCTCAATTGTTGCTTCTGCACATGCCTAGAGGCCCAGGGAATGGGTAAATCCTTCAGATAAATAAACAATGAACTCAACTGGAAGTCTCTGCCTCTCTGGTAGTATCTGGATCTTGCTCTTTCAAGGTGAACTTTCTCTCCAATTTAATTTTATGACTGACTGGATGGAAGTCTGGTTTACTTAAGTGTAAAATGGTTTGAATGATGTCAGCGTGTGAGTGGATCTGTATAAGTTCTTAGCTGTTCAGGGGGAAGAAGCCTCCTATAGCACATTTATTGATAATTCTTTGGTAAGGATCTTCCTTTTTCTTGATCTCCTAATTATCTTACATTTATGAAATGCTTGCTCTGTGTCAGACATTGCTCCATATGCTTTACATATGTGTCACCCCATTTCATCATCCTCACAACCCTGTGAGATAAGAACTGTTACTGTTGCTCTTTATGGACAAGGAAATGTGAGGCACAGAAGTGTCGAATGAATTGCCCACAGCTCCAGGACTGGCACAGGTGGCATGCTGAGTGGAACCTCAGCCATCTGGTTCTGAAGTTTCTGTGTCACCATCACAGCATGCGATGTAGGAACACCATACCCATCAGTTCGTCATGTACAGAACGCTTTAGTCATTCATGGAGAACATTCATGTTTCTACTGCACCTAGAACCTTGCTAGTTGAAGGTGGCCTAGCCTGGGAGCTTGTTCAAAATGCAAAAATCTCAGGGCCTCCCAAGACCTAATGAATCAGAACCTTCATTTTAACAACCTCCCTAAGTGTTGCGGATACTTTTAATCTGAGATGCATAGGTAGGGGGAGGCTAGAGGATGGGCCACCCTTTCTTTGTGGTAGATCTTAGTGCTCAAAGGATGATCCCTGGTTACTATGTGGGTGGCTTTGACTAGTTATTTAAACTTCCTATACTTGCTTTTCCTTCTCTGAAACCTGTATCTCATCATCTTATCAGCATCCTTTGGTTGTTGTGGAGATTAAGGGAAAGCACTTAGCATACTGCTTGAAAATTGGCAGGTGTGTGAAAAATACCATTATTTGTAGTTTGGAGCATGATAAGTCAGCTCACACTCTGAGGTCCTTGGCTTTGGAAATCCAGGGACTAAGAGTATCTAGGAGGAAACTGACTAACACATCCAGAGTCTGAGACATCTTGAAGTCTATTGATGTTAATATGAAAAATCTAGAATGTCTCTTTGTTGATAGAGGCATGAAAACCCTCGATCCTGTTTGATGGTAGTCTGGATGACTTTGGCAGAAGTTGCAGAGAGTTTTGAGGAGTGGAGAGAAATAGCAGTTAAATCTCACATTTATTGAATGCTTAGTACTTATCCAAGGAGCTCTGGCTGGGTAGTGGTTAAAGGAGTTGGCTGCTAACCAAAACGTCAGTGGTTCAAGCCCACTAGCTGCTCCATGGAAGAATGATGAGGTGGTCTCTTTCTGTAAAGATTTACAGCCTTGGAAACCCAATGGAGGTCACTATAGGTTGGAATTGACTTGATGGCAGTGAGGTTTTTTTTGGTTTTTGTTTTTGTTTTTTGAGTACTTACCCAGCCCTGTGTTAAGCATTTGTTGTCAGAGCATCTCAGGAAACCCAGATGAGGTCAATGTTATTATGGTTACCATTTTACAGAGGAAGGGACTGAGGCTTCCAGACAAAAACTGTAAGCAACCGTGATAGCTTATAGCTAAGAAATGCCAGAGCTTGAATTGTCAACCAGGGATTAGTAAACTATGGCCCATGGTGGGTCAAATCGGACTTGACAACTGCTTTTGTGTCCTGCGAACTAAGGTGATGTTTATAATTTAAATTTTTTTTTTTAAATTGTCTTATTGTGGTAAAAATGTATAGAACAAAACATTTGCCAACTCAATGTTTTTTACATTTACAATTCAGTGACATTGATTACATTCACGATGTATAGTCATCAGCAGTATCTGTGTTATGGATTGAATTGTGTTCCCGCAAAATATGCTTTGTAAATCCTAATTCCTATACCCGTGGTTATAATCCCATTTGGGAATGGGGTTTATTTGTTATGTTAATGAGGGAGTATCACTGTAGGGTGTGTCTTAAATTAATCTCTTTGAGATCTAGAAAGAACAGATTGGACAAGCAAGCAGAGATGGGAAAGATAGATGCCACCACATGAGATCAAAGACACAAAAGCCAGAAAGAGGCAAGGACCTTCTTCCAGAGCCATCACAGAGAGAAAGATTTCACCTAGAGCCAGAACCCTGAATTCAGACTTCTCGCCCCCAAACAACCAGGAAATACATTTCCATTTGTTAAAGCCACCTACTCATGGTATTTCTGTTACAGCAACACTGGGTAACTGAGATAGTCTGTTTCAAATTATTTCACTAGATGTTTACATTTTTAAATTGTTATAAGAAAATAAAAAGAACAATAATATTTTGTGCTGTGTGAAAATGATATGAAATTCAAACATCAGTGCCTGTAGAGGAAATTTTACTGACACACAGCCATACTTACTCATTCATGTGTTGCCTATGGCTCCTTTCATGCAACCACGGCAGAAGTGAGTACAGGCATATGTCATTTCATTGTGCTTGGCTCTTACTGCTCTTTGCAGATATGCATTTTTTACAAATTGAAGGTTTGTGGCAACCCTGCATTGAGCAAGTCTGTCGGCATCATTTTTCCAGCAGTATGAGTTCACTTGCTGTCTCTGAGTCACATTTTGGTAATTTCCACAATATTTCAAGCTTTTTCATAATGCTACTGCACATTTACTAGACTACAGTGTAGTGTAAACATAACTTTCATATGCACTGGGAAACCAGAAATTTCATGTGACTTGCTTTATTGCGATATTCGCTTTATGGCAGTGGCCTGGAACCAAACCCACAATATCTCCTAGGTGGGCCAGTATTTGAGACAGAGACCTATGGCTCACAAAGCCTAAAGAAATTACTATCTGGCCGGTCTTTTAACCCTGTTGTTAGGTGCTGTTGAGTTAGTTTTGACTCACAATGCACAAAGGAAAGAACACAGCTGGGTCCTGGGCCATCCTCACAATCGTTGCTGTGCTTGAGCCCTTTGCAACCACTGTGTCAATCCATCTTGTTGAGGGTCTTCTTTTTCACTGACCATGTGCTTTACCAAGAATGATGTCCTTCTCTCATCACTGGAATCTAAAACAGAGTCACTAACTACTACGTACACTTACATGGCCTCCCCGTAGAGCCAGTAAGCATTTCATTTCCATGACTACTCTCCACCCCTTAACACTTGTTTTCAGTTGCTCAATTATCAAAGAACTGCATTAAGATTTGGAAGGCAGAATTCTAATAGCATGCCCCAGTCTCTCATAACGTAGCCTACATTAAACGTTAATTCTTGCCTGCTAGATTAGTGGATTGTCCTCTTCTTAGCCAAGCGGAAATTGGTGAAGATACTCCCTTACTGGATGTTCTGTTCAAAGCTGAAGCCATCGAACAGAAGCCTATCTGTGAGTTTTTGTTCTGTTCTAAAACAAGGGGAAGAAAACAAGATGAGAGGGAAAATTACCTCTGACAGAGCCTTCTCCTCAAAGGATGTTTAACGTACTGGAAATGGTTGAGAAAGGTTGTTTCCCAGTGTGCTTCTTGTGGGCTGCTTTCTCTGCTGCCACGTCTTGCAGGGGGATGCCTGCTTTTGTGCATGGACCTTCTTTTGTCAGGAGGATAGAGGGGGATGGGTTGTTCAGAAAGCTGAATGCTGATGCTAGTCATAAACAGTGAAGTGCCTACATTCTCTTGGCTTGTCTGTGGGATGCTATTTACCTGTCTACTTGGTTTGTCTAAGACAGCCTTAGGGTTATGGTATTTTTTGCAAATAATGTACCCATGCATAAAACTGTGTATAGGAAACTAACAAGAGGGGGTTGTGGGATTTGCAAAAAATGTCTAGCGCATTAAATACAGTAACTCTAAGAGGTCACCTTGCTCATGATTTTCAAATACTTGCAGCAATGTTAAGGCTCTCCCAATTGCTGATCTGAGTGCTGGGAGAATCTGTATGGTCTTAAATCTATTCACTGGGCTGTGACAAAAAGATGTAATAAGGACTGTATAGCATAAAGCTGGTTTTATCTTTCAGTCCCCCTTTCTTACTGTTGGAGATGTAAAATGACATTTATTTTTTTTGAAATGACGTTCTCTTATTTGTTCTGCAGTTTTTTTCCTTTATGAAACGATGGTAAAAGCTCTTGGTGGTTTCCTGTTGGTTGAGACCCCGGGCCCTGTAGCCAGATTGCTGGCGTTCGAATCCTGGCTCTGCCATTAGCTCTGCAACCCTGGGCAGGTTACTTAATCTCTCAGTGGTAGCTCAGTTTGCTCATCTGTAAAATGAGAATAATTTTATCTATCTCATAAGGTTGTTAGGGGGAGATTATATTAGTAAATGTAAAACATTTAGAATTGTCCCTGGCACTTAGTAAACTCAACATAAGTGTTATCTATTATTCTTTAAAAAATTTTTCATGTTAAAAATTAGCAAAAGAAGTTGGCAAGATTCTGTTGGTGCCTCCAAGATTTTGGAGGAATTATATTGGTCCAAGAAGTCTAATCTGGGAACTCCTACTTTATCTCTTAATCCTACAACCACCCTGTTTAATTGATCAGGGAACTAAACTCAGAGACATTTGTGGACCCTCAGTAATGTCACTGCCATTGCTGGCAGCCCCGAGGAAACAGGACCTTGCACAGGACTGTCTAGGGCCCTCTGGTCTTCTTTAAGGAACAGGCTTTTAATATGCAGATATTTTGGACCTTTCTTAAAAATTGTGTTCAGCTTCATTTAAGGTGAATAAGATTCTCAACCTGTGTCCCTTCACACTTGCCTAAGTATATTTAATGTGCTAAATTATTTCATGCCTTCTCATATTCCCTCTCAGTAGTTCTCTATAAATGTGCTGGGAATAACTTTGCATAGCATTGAAGTCCTACAAGCATTAGAAGTTTCTTATGAATAGATTGGCTCCAGTAGGCTCAATTAGGTAGATAGAGGTTAAAAACTAGTTTATACCTTAAACCGTAAATACTTTAGACACTAAAAACTTCAGCCAAGCTAAGGAGAGACACCCTAAGGAGTTCTGGTGGCACAGTGCCTAAGGCATCTGACTGCTAACCAGGAGGTTGGTGGTTCAAACCCGTCAGACAGAGATGACTGCTGGTCTAACTCTTTGATTTGGTTAGGAAGGGTCTTGTTGTGTTAGGCATTTTGAGATAAGTGATTTTCAAAAAAGGCTCTATTGATTAACTTCCTTCTCCTCACCCCATTTTCATTTCAATTCTGAGAGTTGGGGTTGAGACATTTTAGATGGTCAGAAATCCAATAAATGGTGGGTCTGATTCTAGCAGTTTAATTAATAAAGGGCTGGTGTATATTAGGCTTGTAATAGATACGGATCTTCTCCCCACTCCTCCTGGGAACACCTGTTTCATTGGAAGAAAGGAACTGTTACTCAACTTTGCACCTGTTTTTCTAGTCCCCTTCTAAGGCCCCTCTCTTCCTTCCCCCAAGGACTGGAAAAGGAGGAATTGCTTATCTGATGGGTCAGTGTTTTGGTTTCCTAGTGCCGCTCTGACAGGAATATACCACGGATGGGTGGCTTGAACAAACAGGAGTTTATTCTTTTACAGTTTGGAGGCTTTAAGTCTGAGTTCAAAGTGCCAGGCTCTAGGGCTGGGTGAAAGCCCCTCAACCTTGGGCTTTAGCTCTGCCTCCTGCTCCCGGCCCACTGCAGCTGGAGGCTTTTCTTTGCTCAACTGTTGGCTGCTGAGACTGACAAACCCAAGGTCGACAAGTAAAAAAGCACAGCCCCAATGTTACCAAACAACATGACAGGCCGCTTATTCAAATCCAGAAGCCTTAAGATCGGTAGGGCATGGCAGGGTGTTGAACAAAGAGTTGGCTACATGGAGGGTTCAAGCATGCCAAAAAGCTGGAGACCTTCCTCCAAGTTTCTTCTTATGTACTGAAAGCAGCCCACATCCCTAAAGCAGCTACTCAGCTGCTCCAATAGATTATACCATGGAGTTAATTAGCAATCTAACCATGGCGAAAAACTACATCCAGCTGCCCAGTCACTCAACCAGGCCCAGCCAAGTTGACATACAATCTTAACTACCACAGTCAATCTGAGACAGGTCACACTTTGCTGGTGGGTGAGGTTATTGTGTGTTAAACAGCCCCTCCCCTTTTACTGAAGCTGTCTTGGTCTCCTAATCTCTGTGTGGTCAGCAAACTTGGGCAAGACCCACCATATCCGTTGTCCATTCCAACTCTTCTCTGTCTTTGGGTACATTAGTCTTGTTTGACTAGGTGCATTACCTTGTACAAGCCTTTGACTTGGGTACATTTGTTCTGCTTGGCCACCTAAGATTCAAGGGAGAGGGATCTAGGGTTCCAGGCCAGACAATTCCCCAGCCCAATGGACTACAGCAGCCATGAGTGGGAGGTGGCCAGTGGTTATCAAATAGAAAATCATAGTAGTTAAGAGCTCATACTCTTGAGCAAATCAGATCTGTGAGTCCTGGCTCACAACAATGCTTGCTGGGCAATCAGGGCAGGAGGAAGTCTGTTAGGACAATGAGCCAATGTAAGAAAGAGGCAAAAATGGTACCAACTCCTCAATGTTTTTTTTCTTTATGAAATGGCACTGGGTGAGGATAAAGTGGATCAGCTCAGTTAGGGGCAATTGTCTCACTGCTGAGGAGTCCTAAACAAAAGGTTCTGCATCTTTGTGGACCTGTGGTCCAGAGAGGGTGAGAGGAGGAAGGGCTAGGAGTGGGAAGGTACTGAGTCAAAGTGGAGAGCACTGTCTCAGCCACGGCCACTGTTCTGGTTCCCTAGTGCCACTCTGACAGGAAATATACCACAAATGGGATGGTCTTAACAAACAAGAGTTTATTACAATTTGGAGGCTTTAAGTCCAAGTTCAAAGTACCAGGCTCTAGGGGATGGGTAAAAGTCCCTCAACCTTGGGGTCCAGCTCTGCCTCCTGCTCCCAGTCCACTGGAGCTAGAGGCGTTTCTTCACTCAGACAGCTGCTGGCTGCTGAGTCTGAGAAGCCCCAAGGTTGACAAGTCAAAAGGCACAGTCCTGATGTTACCAAACCACACGGCAGGCCATTAACTTAAGTCCATTGTAAGTCTCAAGGTCGGCAGAGCATAGCAGGCTGCTGAGCAACGACACAGCTACATGTAGGGTCCAAGCGTGCCATATGCTGGAGACCATTCCCAAAGCTGCTACTTATACACGGAAAGCAGACCACATCCCAAAGGCAGCCACTCAGCTGCTCACAGTAGATTCCACCAGGGAATTGATTACCATCATCATGGGAAATGCTCCATCCAGCTGCCCAGCCAAACGGACATATAAACTGAACTACCACAGCCACTAATAAGGAGGTCAGGTCTTGGTAGAGATCCCTGCAATATGTTTTAGCCAAGTCTCCCAATAAGGAGGCCTCCAAATGCAGGTGCCTGGGCTGAGAATGCAAATACGTATGTGAGCACGGCTCTCCGGGATGAGTGGGAGGCTTGAACTCTTGACTACAGCTCCCTCCAGAAAATTGCAGTGCACTGGCTGTGCACTAGTTTGGTGTGGGGAGGTAAGTTTCCTTCCCTGAGCAGAAAGCCTAATAATTGCCTGTGACTGGACCTGAAAGATCACACAGGATTTTGGCCTGGTACCAGACTCCTCAATGTTGTGTGACCCTGAGAAAGTTACTTAACCTCCCTGAGCCTCAGTTCTTTATTTGTAAAATGCAGATAATGATAGTACCTTTCTTATAAGGATTAAATCAGATCATCTTTGTGAAGCATGAGCACATGTGCCTGACAGATAGCAAACAGCTAATAGATGCTAGCCGCTATGATTATGGTAGCACACTTTTGATTTACATTTTAGAAGAATCTCCAAAACAGTAGCTTGTTATTGTTGTTGTTGTTAAGTGCTGTCGAGTCGTTTCCGACTCATAGCG
>NW_006921651.1:2063119-2064257 GCF_000298275.1 Orycteropus afer afer | reverse complement strand
GGCACATAACAACAACAACAGCAACAACATACTGTGAATGGGGTTTAAATTGATATAAAGTTTCTCAAAGAGAGTTTAGTAGTATTCATTGAAGGCCTTATAAAGTATGTTGTTGTTATGTGCCGTTGAGTCGGACCCAACTCATAGTGATCCTTCCTTGGGTTTGCAAGGCAATATCACTATGGAAGTATATTGCCCAATCTTCCTTCCAAGAAGTGGCTGGTAGGTTTGAACCATCAGCCTTTTGGTTAGCAGTCAAGTGCCTTAGGCACTACGCTACCAGAGCTCCCTTATAAAGTATAAACTCTGCAAATTCTTTGACTTAAAAATTCTGCTTTAGGAATTAATCCAAAGAAAATAAGTCAGAATTGGGTATGTTCTATGTATGTATACGAAGCTTATTTATGCACTTACTATCATGTTTCTTGCAGTGTTATTTATGCTATAAAGAAAATTAAAGATGCCTCGCAGGGACCAATGATGATAACGTACTATGAAATGAAGACTATGATTAAATCAATCCAAGATTTAAAACCAACAGCAACAACTACAATAAAAAATAAGGATGCAGTTAATTTGAGAAAATTGGGTAGCCCTCCCAAAGTTAATTACTTTGAGCAAGGTGTTGAGGGATGAGAAAGAAAGTATTTGCCAAAGGATGGAAGCAGGAGCTAGGGAAGAATATTCTAGTAAAAAAGATTGGTCAGAGTAAAGGCAAGGAGACTTAAGTGAAAAAAGTAAAAGGCCATTAAAAGGACAGGAAAGAAAGAAAAGACCACACTGGATGCCAGTTAAGAGAACTCAGTCAGATGAAGACTGATAATGATTTAGGGACATGGGCTTCTGGGAACGTGAGGAAGCAGAGCGAAGATGGAGCCCTCTTTCTCCAAACCCATCCCTTAATGTCTTGGTCCTATAATTATTTGGAGTCTTTTTAGGTTTTAATAAAAAATTGAAAATTGAAGTTATTTCAACTTGAGTGTGTAATTCCATCCACCGTCAATTTGTCATACAATTTGTCGTACTGTGGTGGCTTATGTGTTGCTATGATGTTGGAAGCTGTGCTACCAGTGTTGCAAATAGCAGCAGGGTCACCCATGGTAAACAGGTTTCAGCAGAGCATCCAGACTAATACAGA
>NW_006921651.1:2048159-2062504 GCF_000298275.1 Orycteropus afer afer | reverse complement strand
GCCACTGGAAACCTTATGAATAGCAGCAGACCATTGTCTGATACACTGCCAGAAGATGAGCCCATCAGGTTGGAAGATGCTCAAAATACAACTGGGGAAAAGCTGCTTTCTGAAAGTACAGTCAACCTAAATGACGGGGATGGAGTAAAGCTCTCAGGGCCTTCATTTGCTGATGTGGCATGATTCAAAATGAGAAGAAACTGCAACAATCATTAATAATCAAAGACTGGAATGTATGAAGTATGAATCTAGGAAAACTGGAAGTCACCAAAAATGAAATGAAACGCATAAAGATCAATATTCTAGGTATAGTGAGCTGAAATGGACTGCTATTGGCAATTTTGAATCAGACAATTATGTGGTCTACTGTCTTAGGAATGAAAAATTGAAGAGAAATGCCATCACATTCATTGTCTAAAAGAACATATCAAGATCTGTTCTGAAGTACAATGCTACAGTGATAGGAGAATATCTATATGGCTACAAGAAAGAACAATTAATACAATTATTATTCAAATTTATGTAGCAACCGGTGATGCCAAAGATGAAGAAATCAAAGATTTTTACCAACTTCTGCAGTCTGAAATTGATCAAACATGCAATCAAGATACATTAATAATTACTGGTGATTGGTATGCAAACTTGGAGAATAAGAAGGTTCAGTAGTTGGAAAGTATGGTGTTGCCAATAGAAATGATGCCAGCGAATGCATAATAGAATTTTGCAAGACCAGAGACATATTTATTGCAGATACTTTTTTCAACAATATAAACAGTGTCTATACATGTGGACCTTGCCAGATGGAACACACAAGAATCAAATTGATTATGTTTGTGGAAAGAGACTATAGAGAAGTTCAACATCATCAGTCAGAACAAGGCAAGGGCTGACTGGCACAAACCATCCATTGCTCATGTACAGGTTCAAGTTGAAGCTGAAGAAAATTAAAAAAGTCCACAAGAGGCAAAATTAGATCTTGAGTATATCCTACCTGAATTTAGAGACTATCTTAAGAATAGATTTGACATATTGAACACTAATGAGTCAAGACCAGATGAGTTGTGGGAAGATATTGGACGTAAAAAAAGTAAAAGGTCATTAAAAGAGCAGGAAAGAAAAAAAAGATCAAACTGTATGCCAGAAGAGACGCTGAAACTTGCTGTTGAATATAGAGTAGTTAAAATGAGTGGAAGAAATGGTGAGGGAAAAGAACTGAACAGATTTCAAAGAGCAGCTCGAGAAGACAAAGTAAAGTATTATAATGAAATGTGCAAAGATCTGGAGTTAGAAAACCAAAAGGGAAGAACATGCTCATCATTTCTCAGGCTGAAAAAGTGGAAGAAAAATGTCAAGCCTCAAGTTGAAATATTAAAAGATTCTGTGGGCAAAATATTGAACAATGTGGAAAACCAAACTCACTGTCATCACACGTCAATTCTGACTCATGGTTACCCTATAGAATGGAGTAGAACTGCCCCATAGAGTTTGTAAGGTTGTAAATCTTTACAGAAGTAGATTGCCTCATTTTCCTCCCATGGAGTAACTTGTGGGTTTGAACTGCTGACCTTTTGATTAGCAGCTGAATGCCTTAACCTCTGCACCACCAGAGCTCCTTTGAACAATGCAGAAAGCATCAAAAGAAGATGGAAGCAATACAAAGAGTCATTGTACCAAAGAGAATTGGTTGACATTCAACCATTTCAAAAGGTAGCATATGATCAAGAATCGATGGTACTGAAGGAAGAAGTCCAAGTTGCACTGAAGGAATTGGTGAAAAACAAGACTCCAGGAATTAACATATACCAATTGAGATGTTTCAACAACTGTGCAAGGCTGGAAGTGCTCACTCACGTATACCAAGACTTTTGGAAGACAGGTACCTCGCCAACTGACTGGAAGAGATTCATATTTATTCCCATTCCAAAGAAAGGTGATCCAACAGAATGCAGAGATTATCAAACAGTATCATTAATATTACATGCAAGTAAAGTTTTGCTGAGGATAATTCAAATATGGTTGCAGGCGTACATCATCAGGGAACTGCCAGAAATTCATCTGATTCAAAAGAGGATGTGGAACAAAGGATATCATTGCTGATATCAGATGGATCTGGCCTGAAAGCAGAGAATACCAGAAAGATGTTTACCTGTGTTTTATTGACTGCAAAGGAATTCAACTGTGTGGGTCATAACGAATTATGGTTAACATTGCAATAGGATTTCCAGAACACATAATTGTGTTCATGTGGAACCTATATGTAGACCAAGAGGCAGCTGTTTGAACAGAACAAGGGGTACTGCATGGTTTAAAATCAGGAAAGGTATGTGTCAGGGTTGTATTCTTTCACCATACTTATTCAATCTGTATGCTGAGCAAATAATCTGAAAAGCTGGACTATATGAAGAAGAATGCAGCATCAGGATTGGAGCAAGGCTCATTAACAACCTGTGATATGCAGATGACACAACCTTACTTGTTGAAAGTGAAGAGGACATGAAGCTCTTACTGATGAAGATCAAAGACTATATAGCCTTCAGTGTGGATTACACCTGAATGTAAAGAAAAAAAAAAAATCCTCACAACTGGACTGATAAGCAGCATCATGATAAGTGGAGAAAATGTTGAAGTTATCAAGAATTTCATTTTATTTGGATCCACAATCAACACTCATGGAAGCAGCAGTCAAGAAATAAAATAACATATTGTGTTGGGCAAATCTGCTGCAAAAGATCTCTTTAAAGTGTCAAAAAAACATAGATGTCTCTTTCAGGACTAAGATGCACTTGATCCAAGCCGTGGTATTTTCAGCCACCTCATGTGTATATGAAAGCTTGACAATGAATTAGGAAGACAAGAAGAATTGGTGTCTTTGAATTATGCTTTTAGTAAAGCATATTGAATATACACCATGGACTTCCTGAAGAATGAATAAATCTGTCTTGGAAGAAGTACAGCCAGAATGCTCCTTTGAAGCATGGATGTCCTTTGTCTCATGAACTCTGGACATGTTATCAGGAGGGACCAGAGAAAAAAGAGAAAGACCCTCAATGAGGCAGAATGACATGGTAGCTGCAACAATGGACTCAAATATAGCAACAGTTGTGAGAATGGTGTAGGACCGGGCAGTGTTCGTTCTGTTGTATATAGGGTCACTGTGAGTTGGAAACAACTCGATGGTACCTAACAAAAACATGTAATTTCATCAGAGTGTCTCTTGTTTTTAAAATTTAACTTGATTTATTCAGAACTTTGTACTCTTGCAAAGATTGGCTCTGTTGGGTATTTTTATAACTTAGCTGCATAAGGTCTTCTCCCTATGCAGCTATCATTGTCAATGCACAGTTGATGGTTGTTTTGCTCCCTCCTGAATCCTCACTGCCTTGGCTTTCCCTCTGATTTGGCTAGTGACTGATAGTCGTAGAGAGAGGGAGGATATTTGTCAACAAATGGCAACAAATTGGGAGAGACCAAGTGTGTTTGTATATGCATGGTAACAGTTTGAATCCTGACTTGTATGCTTGGGCAATTTACTTAGCCTCTTGAGCTGTGGTTTCCTCATCTGTGGAATGGTGTTGATTTGTGAAGATTGCATGAATAAGGTCAACAGAATGGTTTTCAGAGTTTGTGGTATGTGTTTAATGGATACTAGCCACTATTATCATTACTATTTTGGGAATGTTGGAATCATCCTGCCTTCTCCTACTAATCTCCAGGGGATCATTCATACTACAGGCCTAATTAACTATTTATGGTTCTAGAATTTTCCTTATGTTTCCTATCTTAGTGGCACCTCGGTGAGAGGAAGCTGGAGTTTATTGTCTGGGCTGACTCTTGGACCCAGACTTCAAGGAGAAAAGTATAGGAGACCTCAAGTTCTCCTAAATTAGACAATTTAGACAGCCCCTTTTAGGACAAAGAAACATGAGCTTAATTGAAGCACAGAGGTTATCTCTCTGGAACCCCAGCATTCTTGTATCCTGGCTTACCTACCTCTAGGATAAGAGGCTCAGGGAAAAGAAAGATTATGGATCCAGCCAGGAGGCCTTTGAAGATGAACTCCTTAAACCCTTGGGAAGTGATAGGCCATTATTGGTGACCAGAGGGGACTTTCTTTTCAGGAATGACCTTTTGCTGAGTCTTATGACACCATTTGTGCCTCTCTAGAATTGCTTTTATCACAACATACTGTTGAGTTTCTTGTCTGTCTCTCCCACTAGGCTCTAAATGCCCTAAGAACCACACTCTGCAGGAAGGAACATGATATTTTGGAATTCGGTTTGCCTTAAAGCTCTAACACTATTGAGCTTCGTCAAGTTACTTAACCTCTCTGAACCTCTTTCCTCATCTGTAATATGGAGATAAGCTTGTGAACTATGAGAACAACCATGACAACAGTAATAATGTCAGAATGTAGCATGGTGCCTGTTGCATCTGTCAGAACACACTGAATGGGGAGATGGGTGATTGTTTGGTGAATGAATGAATGGATGTTTACACAGATGAATAAATGATTTCAGTGGGCTGATCTCAACCCCAGTCCTTCTCGACCTCAACCACATTTGACACTATTAAACATATTCTCTTATCTTCCAGGGCTCAGAAGTTTGCTGATTTTTGTCCCTCTGGCTGTTCTTTCTTTCTTCTTGCCTCTAAATGTTAATCATTCCCCAAAGCATATCCTTGAACATTGCTTTTACGACTCTCTTTAGGGTCTCATTCTTTACTAAGGCTTCAATTATCACCTTTATGTTGATAGAGTTGAGATGGCTTATCTAGGCTTCCTTCATTCTGGGCTCATATTTCTTAATACCTGTTTTGTGAAATGGATATCCTGTTGACATCTTAAGATTGAACTCATTGTCTTCTGCCTGGAGACAGCTCTCTCTGTGATTTGGTGTATGCATGCATGTTCATGGTAAATAAACTTTTCTAGGCATTATGGGCATTTGACTACTAACCAGAGGGTTGACAGTTCAAACCCACCAGCCACTACTCGGAAGGAAGACTGGGCAATCTACTTCCATAGATATACTGCCTCAGAAACCCAAAGAGGGGTCGCTATGAGTCGGATTCAACTTGACAGCAGTGAGTTTGAGTTGTTTATAGGCTTGAGATGTATCTCTCTGTCTCTTTCATCCTTCTGCCACGCCTATCCTACTCAGTTTTCAAGTCATGTAAATTCTATCTTCACATGCTCTTGCATCTGTTTCTCACCTCTCGCCTCAGCTACTGTTTTGATTCAGGTCCACAGTACTATTATCTGAGATCAGTGCTGAACAAAATGGAGAACCTAAGACAATCTACAGAGTGTTAGAAGAAAAAATATATACCAAAACCAAACCAAACCTACTGCTGCCGAGTCAGACCCGACTCATAGCGACCCCTCCTTGGTTTCCGAGGTGTATCACTACAGGAGTAGATTGCCCAACCTTCCTTCCGAGGAGTGGCTGGTGGGTTTGAACCACCAGCCTTCTGGTTAGCAGTCAAGTGCCTTAGCCTCTATGCCACCATACATACGTAAAATATATATTGTATGAATTTCATATCAATATTAGAAATATTCTATTTTATATATGGCTTTTAATGTAAATAATGTATTAGAGCAGTATATGGATATAATATATAAAATAACATATATTTGGGGGTATACTAAAAAAATTGTTTTACTCATGGATGTGTTTGATTTAAAAACATGTGTACACTAGTGACTTGCATTACAGCAGTTGTCTTCTTGTCGATGTCCTTGTTTTTCCTCTTCCCATTTTAATTCATTCTATACAGCAATGCCAGATTAATCTCTCTAAAATGTAACTATGATTACTTATCCACCAAGAAACCCTCAGTGGCTTCCTATTGTCTGACATGTTGAAAACAAACTCATATGCTTATCATTCAAGACACATAGAGTCCTCCTTCCTAGTCTAGGAAGGCAGTCCCTTCTGACCTCCCTTGTGTATACTGTAGGCTCTAGCTAAATCTGGGTACTTACTAGATGCATTTGTGCTCTCATTCCCCACCCACCCCCATCTTTGTTTATACTGTTTTCTTCTCTTGTTTGTCACTTGCTATATGAAGCTGTCTGTACAGTGGTTAAGAGCAAGGATTTACAGTCCTCTAGATAATAGGTTCAAGTTTTGATTCCACTACTTCTAGTTATCTCACTTGGGCAAGTCATGTACCCTTCTGAGCCTCAACTTCTGTGTCTGGAAAACAGAGATAATAACAATCACCTCTCATGTTTGTGTGATGAGTTACTAAATTAAATGTGTGTTCAGCTTAACACCAAGGCTGGTACATATATAATACATATTCTGTGATTCAGAGCTGCTGCTACTTTTCTGTTACTCGCTCCAAGTATTCTTGTCCAAGTCTCTCAAATTGTGAGAGTGTTCAGGAAAGTGAACTTTGTTACAACATAAAAATATTCACCAATGCACTTGCCACTTAAATAACTATTCCTCACTCAGACACCCCTTCTAGCATCATTTAACTAGCTCCTGCCTGTTAGGTTTCGAATGCCGAAGAGAACAAGACCAGGGTGAATTGTTAGAAAAATAAGTTTTATTGAATCATCCATCCAGCGGATGGGCTGAGGCTTAGAGTAGCATCAGTCCCAATGCTGTCTCCGCAGGGTACTTAAGTAGTGTTTTGATGCAGGAAGGTCATTGCCTATTTCAAAAGAACCAACCCTAAGTGTTGAAGAGAAACTAAATGCAAGGGAGGGCAGGGACAGAGACAAAGGATCCAAGGGGAAACTGAGAGTGGGGGTGGGGGGGGTGCTGCTTCACAGCCGGGTGGGGGGGAGGGGGGAGTGAACAAAGAACTCCACCAGATACTGGGGATTTGGGGGCAGGGCACCTGAATGGGGGCAGAGAGTCCTGAGAGAGAGAGAGAGAGAGAGAGAGAGAGAGAGACAGAAACTGTAGATACTGACAGTCTATGTAGAGGATGAAGGATTCATCTATCACTGCCCATCTTGACATCATTGGTATCTTTCTTGGTAGGATTGTTCAGTGTTGCTAATATCCAACAGTACAATGCCAAACAATTGTAAACTTTGCAAAAGATGCCAGATATCATGAAGTCAACAAGAGTGACACTAGAAAAATGCTGGAATTATATACAAAGCCAAAGACAAATGAGGATTAGACAGAAAAGGAAGACTGAACAAGTATGAAAACAGGCATCTCAAAAGAGAATGTTATAAATATTAAAGGATTAAACTTCATATGTTTAATGAAGTCTTTGAATATTTCTGCTGAAAGAAATCTTTTAAAAATAATTGTCTTAAATAAGATATAAAAAACATGAACCTGAAAAAATTATGGATCCTGGTGCATTAAAATTCAGCGTGTCACTTCCCCAAAAGAAATCGTAAAGAAAGTAATCTTTGTATCTTTGTATATCCAGAACATATAATGATTTAAAAATCAATATGAAATAGACAACCCAATAGAAAAATATATATGTGTGAGCAGTTCTTTCTCAGAAGAGGAAACACAGAGGGTGAATAAACTTGAAAAAAAAAATCAACTATATTTTATAGTCAGGGAAATGAAAAACTAGACCACAATGCGACACCATTTTACACTTTCTAGAGGGACACAAGTTAAGATGTCTGCATTATCTTTTGTTTGGTTGCACAAACATAGCAGCTTAAAACAACACACATTTATTATCTCATAGTTTCTGGACCAGGCTTAGCTGGATCCTCTGCTTAGGAATGCCTGACAATACTAAGCAACAGTGAGGGTGCAGGTCTATGGGAGGTTTCATACAACAGTTTAGAAGATAATTTTAGAAAATATTTTTGGAAATTTTAGAAATAAGTTGGAAAATAATCTAGAAAATAATCTGGTATTATCTTGTAAAGTTGAACATTCACGTTTTTCAGACAAGCAATTCCACTAGTAGATCTATGTTCTAGAGAGACTTGTATGTCCTAGAGAGACATGCACAGGAATGTTCATAGCAGTATTACACATAAAAACAAAACTCTGGAAATAACTCAAATGTCCAGTGACAAGATAATGAGTAAATTGTGGAATTTTCACCCAGTAGAGACTCAAATGAATTACAGGTCCAGAAACACACACAACATTGAAAACTCTTGAAACCATAATACTGAGAAAAACAAGCGAGTCTCAGACAAGTAGATACACTCAAATATATTTTTCTAAAGCTCAAAATGTAGTACCCAGGCTGTAAAGGAGAAGCTCGGAAGAGAAGAATATGCCAACCCACGACAATGCAAATGCAATAGGACAGTTTATTAGCTAACTTAAGTTACGGTCTTTGCCCTTACCAGGTCAGTGGCTTAAGCAAAAGACCCTGTACCCCGTTTCTTTCACCAATTTATGGAACAATATGGGGAGGGGCAGCACGGGGGCGAGGGGGTACAGGTGATTGGTTGTTGCTAAGGGATTTAGGGCAGTGATCTAAGATGTTGGGGGACGTAAAGAAACTCCCCCCCCCCGGCTCCAAAGTTCACTTAGGAAAATATTATCTAGGGAGGATGCGGCTCAGATATGTGGGAGACTTTCAGGAGTCGAGCAAATCTCTGATACGTGCTGAATCCGGATGGCTTTTGTGATGCGTGCTGAGTTCTGAGGAAGTTCCTTGATACCTGCTGAGACTGGAGGGCAGATAAAGGCCCTAAGGAGTGTTTAGAATTACAAAAGTTCTGTTAGCACTACTGACACTAAAAGGTTTCTGGTTAAAGATTTTCCTGGAGGCTGCTAGAACTCTGGCTTCAGATTGACTCACAAAAACAATGCAAAACTAAATAATAGGTGATAAAGTTATATGAAAAAAATCAAGGGAATGATAATAACAGGATTCAGCACAGTGCTTACTTTGGCAGATGGTAGCAAGTACTGAAGCACAGGGCTGGGATGGGGAAGGAAGTACACAGGGAGTTTAAAGTATCGATAATATTCTCCTTTTGGGTGATGGGTTCTTGAGCACTCATTTCATTAGCATGCCTTATAGCTATATACACCCTATTGTATGATTTTTTTTATTGATGTATATATATATATATATATATATATATATATATACATACATATATGTTTGTTGTTTTTATGGTATACAACATATATGTACAACACAATATATATATACATATATATGTACATATATAGGATACCCACCAGCCACTCCTTGGAAGGCAGATTGGGCAATCTACTTCTGTAGTGATACGGCCTCAGAAACCCAAGGAGGGGTTGCTATGAGTTGATCCAACTTGATGGCAGCACATTTGGTTTTGGTTACATGCATATATATCACACTCAACATTTTTCACGTGTCCAATTTAATGACATAGTTACATTAATCATGTGCAACCATCACCAGCATCCATTGCCAATTTTCCATCACCATAAGCAGATTTCAATGCTTCCTAAACAATACTTCCCCTCCTCCCGCCCATCCTTAGTAACCACTAAAAACTTCGGTCTCTATACAATTGCCTGTTCTAGATATTTCATATAAAACCAAAAAAAAAAAAAACCCCACCCAAACCCACTGCCATCAAGTCAATTCTAACTCATAGTGACCACATGGGGTTGCTGAGGTGGTAAATCTTTATGGAAGTAGATTGCCCCATCTTCCTTTCATGGAGCGGCTGGTAGGTTTGAACCATCAACCTTCTGGTTAGCAGTCAAATGTCTTAGGCACTATGCCACCAGACCTCCTTTATATTCCATAAGTGGGATTATATAATATTTGTCATTTTCTGATTGATTTACTTCACTCATTATAATGTTTTCAAATTTCACTCATGTTATACTATATACGAAGATTTTATTTCTCTATATGAGTAATATTCCTTTTGTATGTTTTTTACATAATAAAAATACAGGCAAATGTATTGAGGAAGTCAGGTACATGAAGGAAGTCAAATTATTTTCAGTTATGTAAAAAGAAAAAAACCCAGCTAACATTTCACTAATTCTTTGTTCTAATAAGTAGTACGTTATTACAATTGAAATGTAATTTTATAAATTATAAGATAAAATAAACTTCCCCTTGGGAATTTTAAATTACTTTTTTTCAAGAGAAAAAAAAAGGCTCATTCAAACTTCTCTCCTACTATTCATTATGAAAATTGGTTGCCATTTTAAGTGGATTGACTTCAGGTGAACTTTGTTACATTTGTCCTTTGATAGTGAAACCTTTCTCTGATTTCTAAATACAACTATTGGTGCTGCTACTGCTATTCCCATCCAGATCAAAATCTGGACTATTTCCTTCCCTATGAACCCTGCTTGGTCCATCTAATGGATATTAATAGATAAATCCTTTACTCTCTACCCAGCCTGCCAGTATCTACTAAGTTTCTGTCTCTCTCTCTTAGCACTCTCCTAGTTTCCACCCCCTAATTTCTGCTTAGACTCTTTGTGTCGTTTCCCACCATTCAGGTACCCCCGCCCCCAAACTCCCAGTTTCCGGTGAGGTTCTTTGTCTGCTTTTCGCGTTGTGAATCCGCCCCCCCATCCCCCTCAGTTTCCACTTGGATCCTTTTTCTCTCTTCCCAGCCTTATCTTGTCCGTGCCCTCCCTTGCATTTAGTTCCTCTTCAACACTTAGGATTGGTTCCTTTGAAATAGGCAATCGACTTCCTACATTAAAACACTACTTAAGAACCCTGCGGAGACAGGATCGGGGCTGATGCTACCTTAACCCTCAGCCCATCTGCCAGATAGATGATTCAATAAAACTTATTTTTCTAACGATTCACCCTGGTCTTGTTCCTCTTGGCATTTGACACCTAACAGATATCACCTCTACCTTTGAACCTCCTCACAAACTGCACCCTCCTCATAGTCTCTCTTTGGGGACCAAGAAGGATTCTGTCTTGTTTTATGACTTAGCTATTTGTTTTTCCTCAACTGGTAGTAAATTTCTTTAAATATACTCTGAGGTAGGGCCTTAGGTATCTTTGTTTAAACTAGCACAATGACATGCACAGTGATTGTCCTAACTATTAGTTGACTTGAATCTCTCGGGACCTGTTTCCTTATAAGCTTTAAGAAAATTCAACACTGTCAATATTGGATCTGTGCAAATTCTTCACATTCATTAAGCAGCTAGACAATGTGCAGAGGTCAAACAAGCAATCAGCCTTGGTAATGACGTTCGGGTCAGTCTAGGGAATTATGTACTTTGTACAGGATTTCACAAACACATATAACAGCATTTTGGAAAGAAAATCCCTTGTGAAAAGATCTCTGAAGAAAATTTGTGTTGCTTTTGTCAGAAAGCACCAAAAGCTTTCTTCCTATTGTTACAAAATGGTGAAGGTTAGCGCATGCAAATTTCTCATATGCCTCATAAAACACTTAATCATCTACATCTGAAACTAGGAACCACTGTGTAACCAACTAGTTCCCTGCTCATAAGGAACTTGGGTGTGTAATTCTGTTTCATCCCCAATTCTAGCATCTCCCATCCTCTCAAGGGGGCTTTACCATTTCATGACATCATAAACAAGATGGGTCCAGAGTTCAGTGTAGCTGACATTTTCGTTATAAAGCCAATAAACAAGAAAGCCCCAAGGTATTAGCTGTTATTTTTTCTTTTTCCAAAGCAAGATAGAAATGTAATATGTTTACAGTTTCTAATTTATTTTCCTACTAATGAAAATAGCCATTTTCAGATGAATTAGGTAATATTCTGGGGTTGCCTTGATATATGACAGAAGCAATCTTATTTAACATTTTAAAGCTAGTCTTTTGTTAAGAATTATGGTTGGAGTTGTGGGATGGAGAAAGGACTGAAACTTAGCAAAGGGGCAAATATGTATTGCTTTTTTTTTTTAATTCTGAAGAGTTATGCATGCAATTAAATTTTTTATGCTTATGGATTCTGTTTAAAAAGCCAACACATTATTTAGTTGAGGAATACAGTTTACGAGTTATGCTTGCATCTTCGTACTTCTACGTATCAGCATGTACAAGTACATACAAGCCGAGATTCCAGAGCCAATTAATTTGAATACATTTGCAAACCTTAGGAATTAAAAAAGCATTTGAATTCCTCTGAACCTCTAAAACATCTCAATAAACATTTAACTGAGAGATAAAAGTTGTACTTCAGCTATTTCCTCAGGTTTAAGCACAGTGAAAAAATTTAGCTCAAAAATTACAGCACAAATTCACTAGGGTGAGTTATACAAGCTCTGCTAAAGGAAGATGCTAATCAATGGTTTAATTCAATTAAAAGTTCTTAACACAAATGTATCTGTATCTCTACTGATGTATTCTTCTAAAATATGATGAGCATAATAAGCTGATATTACAAATCGCTATAAGAAAGTTATTGAGCACCTAGGGTGAATAGACCATAATGGCAAGTCTGAGATGTATATGGAGAGAGCCCTTCATGGTGCTGACCTTAATGACTCATAATTGAATTAGAGAGGAAGAAATGGATTCATAGAAATTAAATACTGGAGTAACATGCATGACCTCTTTTGACATTTTGGGAAAGAGATTTTTCTGAATATTCTGTGAAGTAGACACTCTCCTAAATGGAGTTTATGGGATTATTTTTACTTTTTAAATCAACCTTATTTTGAACCCATCAGATGAGGCTAGAAAAGATGGCGTCTCCTTCCTTGGAGTACATTTTCTCCAAGCAGCTGAATAACTGTTGTCCTTATGGGTTTAGATAGGTGTAGGCCTTCAGACTAAGGAGCTCTAATGCACAGTGCCGAGGGCATTGGACTGCTGACCAGAAGGTTGGCGATTCAAACCCACCAGCCACTCCATGGAAGGACGATGGAACATTCTACTTCTGTAAAGATTTATTGCCTTGGAAACCCAGTGTGTGTGGGGGGTCACTATGAGTCAGAATTGACTTGATGGCAGTGGGAAGCATTTGGACTAGGAGAAAGCTGCCTGTCACGTGATTCAGCTATTACAGTGAGTGAGGCAATTATCCCTAATTCGAGCCCAAGCAAATTGATGGATCCAGGGTGAGCAGAATCAATGCACTGGCATTTGCCAAACGCAGATTCAGATTAAAACAGAATAAATTAGTTCCTCTCAGTCAGTTATTGCTTAGAGTAGGCAAGCTGGGAAAGAAGAGGTGTTAAGGTGCACACTGAATGTAAACTACCTCCTGTTTTCAGTTGAAGATGCAAAAGGAGTATGAATAGACAGTGAATAGAAAACTGTGGGTTGGTGAGGAAAGGAGTCTGGGAGCAACTCAGTTTCTTCCTCTGAATTGTAGTCAGATGACTCTTATTTGCATATACTGTTCAGAATGTAGACTTGTAATTTATTGTTAGATAAAATACAAGCACCTGAAGTCTTGAGTGACTCTGAATCTGGAGTTTCCTATATGGGATTACAAATTGTCACTATGTAATGACGGCATTATTTGAAGCTAATACTGTAATTAATTTCTTACCATGCCGCTGTACTCAGCCCATATTGACAATGCATAACTTGGCAGAGAGTCTTGTAGTAAACTAATCCATAATAATGCCTGATAGTCTGTCCAACCAAGAGAAAGGGATGTCTAGGAAGGAAAAGAATAGTTCAAGGATGACATAGTATGGCTAATGCTTGGAAGACATGCTTAGCTAAGAGACTCTCAGTGGTAATAGTCCAGCTTTATTCCTGTATAGCTGTTTCATAAAATAATTTAAAGAGTGAAGTATGCTGCAGAGCAATAGTAATGTGTGTTGTGAACAAACTGGAATAAATAAAGAAATGCCAACCTGAAGATGCAAGCTTGTATTGGTAGGGAAATGATAAACTATTCATGATTTTCTTATGATGTTTCACTGACATATGGTGCTTCTAACCCAGTGACAAATTAATTGAGTAGGTTTAAAAAGAAATGGATGTGGCTTAATGAAGAAGGACAGGATATGTATTACAAGGCAGCTGGTTCTGCCACTGCTGGCTTATGGAGACAGTATACATTGGACAGCTAATGAGTCTCTGTTGCATAAGATAGATTCTCTTTATAATAGAATTGCACGCTTTGTCTCTAAATGGGGTTATTATACACACCATTGCACAATGTTTGAAGAGCTTGGTTGGACCTTGTAGAGGGTTAGGAGAGAAATAAATTGGAAAACAATCATACTTAAGACCTTCAATCCATCAAACACTCCATATTTATCTAAATTACCAGCACGTTCTCCCAAAATACAAAATTGTATGATACACACAGCTAGAATGTTAATGTTGACCAGCCTTCATGTTGGTTTTATCAGTTAGGTTTTCCACTGTAAGCATAGACCAAAATTCATGTGCATTGAAGGCTGGCAATGCATCCCAACTCCCCTGCCCCACCACCCCAACAATTCTCTTTCCCGCTGCTCTT
>NW_006921651.1:2043503-2047354 GCF_000298275.1 Orycteropus afer afer | reverse complement strand
TTGGGATTCTCACCTATGAGGTGAGGTAACAATATTTACTGCTTCTAGCCTGTCTTTGTATTTCTCTGCTCCATACTCACCAGGAGCAATTGAATAGAATTATGCCTGTGAAACATTTTAAGGTTCTTGGGGTAAGATGGTCTTTTCAGTTTAAGACATTATTATATCCCAAACAAGATTGCTCCTTTTTTATCATTGTGGGTTCCTGACTTTTCAAGTCTATCTGTATTTCGGTGCAGAGAAGGGTAAACTGAAGGAAATGGACACAATGGTTTCATGGGCTTCTCCACATATTTATTACGTCTCCAAATTGAATCTTGAAGCCTTGTCAGAGTGTTATTTTTCTAACAGAGCAGGCGTTAAGTGGCTATAGAAAATAAACTCACCTTCTGATATCTTTCTTATTGCTTGCTACATCCACTTACTGTGAAGATTATATTGTAAGGTGCGACAGGAGATGTTGTGCGGCAAAAGAGACTCACCACTTCGTAATTCTGTTTGTTCAAGTTTACTTCTTTTGCATGGGCTTTTGGGTTTCCTTGTCATTTCTGAAATGCTTTAGTAAATGTTGGGTATTATTTTTATGTGTATCTCTACAAGCTGATTCTATCCAACTGATTTGTAAGTTGCGTACACTTTTTTTGTAGTAAAATTCTGCTATTTGTAGTACAATTTCTATAATTCAGCCAGGGAAAAGGGAAACCTCCAAGAAATGGCTAACAATTGCTAGTAAATGAATTGTCTTTTACCTATTTTTTAATGATTGTAATGTCCTCTGGCAAAATCAGATTGTTTGATAAGGGTAAGGTTATTGAGCTCTAGATAAAAGATAGCTTCCATTTGACTGCATGTTTCATTAACGAGAGCGCTAGTACCAGTCACATTTTTTTTTTCCTTAACATAATTACTTTAAGGAAATACAGAGACAAATGAGTAAACACTAGTCTTTAACAATGTTTGTTCAGATTATTGCAGTTTAGAGATATGGGAATCTGGAATTGAGATGGCTTAGAAATAAATCTTTGCTTATATGTAACACCTTTAGTTCAAAGATTTGAAAACACACAAACTTTAGAGGAAGAATGGGAATTCTGTTTCGCTTATTGTTTGTTAAGTTAATTTAAGTTCCTAGAAAGTCCTTTTTATTTCTACAAATTCACATGCCCTAGTTTTCCTGGAATTTACCTACCCTTCAAATTGTTTCAGATCTCTTCCTGTGTCATGTTTCTTAAAAGATTCACTTTCTTTACTTCCTCATTCTGATTTGTTCTGTAACTGATGTGGCTTTTGTTCTTCTTTCTGAGGTCAGCAGTGACATCCTAATAACTCATCCCAATGGCTATTTTTCTGTCCTTCTGTTGTTTCTTCTCTTTACCCAAGTTGATGTCACTGACCACTAAACTCATTCCTCCCTTCTTGAACGTCTGCCTTTTTGAGGACATATAATCACACTTGCTCTTTTCTCTGGATCTTCCCTTCTTCCTTGTATACTTATATAATTTTATATACTGGTCTTTCTAAATATCTCATTTTCCTGGTCCACCAGGTAACCAACTCCTCCCTGGCTGATGGATCCATTCCAGTGGCTCCAATCATGATTTATCTTTAGTTCCATCTAGTGCCTTGGTTCTCAACTCTGGTCCTATATTTTCAACTCCTCCTCTAGATATCCCTCGGGCCTCAGATGCAATATGTTCTGAACTTGCTGATTCTCAGAAGAGGATGCAGTCATGGTTCCCTTCCCCCACATCGGCTCCTCTTGTAGCTTCCCTGCCTCCATTGCCGCCATCTTCTGCCCAGGTCAGAGACGTTCAAGTCATTTTGTCTCCTGCCCCTTCCTTCCTCTCTTGTCTTGTCATTTGCCAGATCCTGCTGGTTCTGCTCCAGATGTGTTCAGACCTATCCACTGTCTATCCTCATTGCCTTAGGTCCAGCTTTCTCCTCCCTGTAGTAGTGCCTTCATCAATCTCTTCTCTTCTCAGCTTTGTGCTGGGATTTTTCCTCTAACAGACAAACACAAGCATAACTTTTCCCTGGCTCTTCATTGGCTAAAGATGTGGACCCAAACCCTTATGTGTGATATACACAGTCTGGTCCTACTCCATGAGTCCAGTCTTTTTTCTGTGCTTCTCCCCTCCTGCTTGCCCTGTGCATCACTGAAATGAACTTATATAGCTCTGGTGGCATAGTGCTTACGGCATTTGACTGCTAACCAGAAGGCTGGCGGTTCAAACCTACCAGCCACTCCTTGGAAGGAAGATTGGGCAATCTACTTCCGTAGAGATTCTGCCTCCGAAACCCAAGGAGGGGTCCCTAGGAGTTGGATTCGACTCGACGGCAGTGAGTTTAGTGAGTCCATCACTGAACTTTTGCCTTAAAAGCTTTTCTAACCCTACTTGGGGGAAATTTCTATTCATTAAGGGACAATTCAAATGACATGTTTGTGAAATCTTCCCAACTCATCCAAGCAGAGCTGGTCCCTCCCTGTTTTTACTGGCTACAACCCTGTTGATCTCTTCTATCACTACCTTAGCCTCACAGTCATGTAATCATATGTTTAGGCAGAGAGGGACTTTCTCTTATTTGTTACTCTTATTATTTGTATTCAGATGCTGGATACCAACTAGGCACTTGATAAGGGTTGATGTGGTGAATGATGGCATGCATCTGTGAGTGATTGTGCACACTGTGAGTGGGGAAGCAACATAGGATGGCCCGGAATCATCCTGGCTGTGCTGTTAAGGACACGTTCTTGCTTGGATGTGACTGTTTACCTCCCCTTGTGGTTATGCTCTCCACCAGGAAAAAGAGAAACTGTATGTGGAACTCAAGCACATCTTGGCCCGGCAGCCTGGGCCCGAGGCTGCAGAACAGCTACAGCTCTACCGACACACGCTGCAGGAGAAGACCAAGCAGCTTAAAGTAAGTGGTGGCCTCTGGTCTTGCCTGGCTGAGGAAAGGCCACATTCTGGGGAGCACACCGGACAAGTCCACTGCCTTGGCCCCATGAGCCAGCCTCTCAAATGCCACACTCCACTGAGGTCAGTCTCTTTAGAACCCCAGTCCCAGGAGGAGCAGGCAGATCTCAGAGCTTTCCTTCTCCTCCCAGACCGTTGCCCTCCGTGATTCTCAATTTCCGGAAATGGCTGGGTGAGCATGTGAGAAAGGAGTTGGAGAAAGGGTGATGGCAATAGAATGAAAATTGAGGGATAGAGTTTGCTTGGGTGGTCTCAAGATAATTTAGAGAACTTGGGTGGTGGGGAGGAGCAGAGGAAATATTTGAACATTATTGCCTGATAGAAGCAGACCACTGTGTTAGAGCAGGTTACACAAAACATAGCCTATGCTCCAGCCCCAGGGCCTTGTTTAATTGTCACATATTAAGGAAGTAGCCACAAAAGGTAAGTAAATTCTAAATGTTTGTTAGCATAAGTTCTCTTCCATGGGATGTAAGAACACCTCAGTTGGGAAGTGGGGTGTCTTAACATATGTCTCTTTAAAGTCTTCTGAAAAACTATGTGTGCACACTATTTTGAGCTTTACATCAGAGACGTCTACACACACACACACACACACACACTCAGTGCAGCACTCAGCACCTGAAGTCTGGTGCTTATTGTGCAGTGAGGGCAATGATCATTGCCTTTCTGCCTCAGGTAAAGTGGATGCCATGTTACTGGTATAGTATGGACCCTATCACAACAACGATTTTGTAAAATCACATCATTTTACATTAAAAAGGCAGAGAAGACAGAAGTGTAATTAGAATCTTAATTTTCAACTTATTACTCTAAGTGTTCATTTCACATGAGTGTCCTGAGACATAATTCAAGTTTTGCACGAGGCATGAG
>NW_006921651.1:2031002-2042158 GCF_000298275.1 Orycteropus afer afer | reverse complement strand
TTGAACCGCCAGCCTTCTGGTTAGCAGTCAAGTGCCTTAGGCACTATGCTACCAAACCCAGGCATGGCTTTGTATTTCTAGCTCCACTGAAGTAATGATGAAAGAATGATGAAAAAAAAAAATTTGGAAAAAGATATGGTCTTACTGAGTATCTTATGTTAATGCTGCCTTTTTTGCAATGTTAGGTTTTGTCTGCAGAACTGAACATGTATGAATCACAGAGCCAAGAATATAAGTATGAGATTGAGAGACTCACCAGTGAACTGATGAATATAAAGAAGAAATACCTCGCTCAGAAACGTAAAGAGCAAATTCACAAGTAAGCTTTAGTCCAATGTTCTAATTTTGTTGTGTCTATTAACCTTCTGATAAGAAACTATTTGGCAGTTACAGTCATGGAGTTGCATTTTTCATTGTTTTAACTAAGTCACCAGGAGCCACAGTGGTGCAAAGGTTAAGCACTTGGCTGCTAACCAGAAGGTAGATGGTTGGAACCTACCCAGCGGTTCTGCAGGGGAAAGACCTGGCAGTCTGCTTCTGTGAATATTGCAACCCAGGAAACCCTATGGGATATTTCTGCTCTGTCCTCTAGGGTAGTTATGAGTCAAAATTGACTAGATGGCATACAGCAATAAAAACACTGAAGTACATCATAAGGTCAGTATCTTATCTGATATTGAGGACTGTCCTTAGGGTCCTAACAGGGTTTCATTAGTATCTGCTCATGGAAGGGCTTAACAGAGAGTGGAGGAAACAATGCAATTCTTTCCCCCTATTCGTGTTTTGGAGATAGTCTTTCCGTACTGTATTTGCAAATGAAGCTCAAAATCAGCCTTGTGCAAAGTGAAGCAAATTCACATTGAAAAGTACATGTAATTTTATTAAGGAGGCAGGCTTGATAAAGCTGATGGTTCTAATAATGCAGCTGTATACTGTAATAATTTGCAGTTCACAAGTGATTTCTACCTATGTTTTGGATAAACTGTCTCTGAACCATCTCTGTGTCTAGTAACTGACTACATTGTCTGCTGTCGGATATTGACATATGTCCTTGACTTAACTTCTAGGAAATGACAATGCAGGTGTCAGGGTGACATTTTCATTTGCCTGATCCCAGGTTGAAAGAGGGGTTCCCAAATGAATCCGTGGACTTGAAACTTGTTTTGGCCGTGGCTGTGTGACATTGACAAAACCAACTAGTTAATTCTCTCGTGACTTCCATCATGGGTTAAAAGGCGTGTTTGGTATTTCATCTACGTGGGCATTTCAGGTTATGGTGAGAGATGGTTTGACTGCGTCTGTCTGTGATTCTAGAGCAGAAAACAACTAGATAGAATAACTCATTTGCCAGTGAAAACCTGCCCTTCTTATAAATCAGAATATTTCCCCCTTCCACATTTAGATGCAGTTCCTTGTAAAATAAAATCCTGCTCTAATTTATACGAGTCTTTCTTAATGTGTGGGTCTTACAACCCTCTGATTCAGAATCACTGGTGAGGTGTGTTAAACATGCAGGTTCCCGGGCCTCAGTTCCAGGCATTGAGATTCAGCAGGCTCTGGACAGGCTTCCGAAAGCTGGAATTTCATAGACCCCTCATGAAAATGCGCATTAAAGTTTGAAAGTCATTGATGTGAATTAAATGAACTTCAGAGTGCTAACATTATAGCTTTCTTTTAGGACACCAAAGTTATGCTTATAAAATGTCAACATGTCTAGTTTTCAAATGAGGCAGGTATCTAGTGGAAGGGCCTTTTGAACTTTCTTGATGGCATACCCTTATTAGTGAAACATTTTTGTATCACTCAATATACATCACCTTTTTATTTTAGAGTAGTTTTAGATTTACACCCAGTAACTTAACTTATAATATGCAAATACTGTTGTCAATTTGTGAGTAACTTTGGTTAGATACCATCAAGTCAGCTCAAGCCCATGGCAGCCTTATGTATAACAGAAGGAAATATTGCTTGGTTCTATGCTGTCTTCATGACTGTGGGTTTGTTTGAGTTCATTGTTGTGGCTAACGAACGTATCAGTCCATCTCATTGAAGGTTCCCCTAGTTTTCATTGGCCGTCTACTTTACCAACATGATGTCCTAGCCTTACAATTGGCCTTTCCTGATGATATGTCCTAAATAAGCTAGTCAAAGTCTTGCTATCCTTGTTTCTAAGGAGCATTCTGTTATACTTCTATTGTAATTATTAGAAAAGCATCCTTTATAATTTTTAAAGACAGGAGTATAAATAGAATCTCTGATATATTATTTCTACCCCAGTGGATCATCTGACTCACCTTCCAGAGTTCATGTACTCCATTTTGGAGACCACTGATGATCTAGTTTACAAAGTTACAAACAGCTACCTTGGCTGTTATGAGTTATCTTTCTATAGCTGATTAACTTCCATGCTTTGACTCTGGGGTTGGCCTAGTCTCCTTAGACCTTTCTGATCTCCAGTTGTTTGCTGGACACAGAGATGTGATGAGCCTCCACTCTGGTTCCTATGGCCCATTCTCTAGAACTGCACTTGTCCCCTACGCACTACCGCATGCCATACTTGTGGCTATTCAAATCGAAATGAACTGAAATTAAATCAAATGAAACATTCAGTTCCTTAGCTGGTACACCTTCACGTGCTTCATAGCCACAGGTGGCTCTGGCATCGGTTAGCACAGATGTTTCCACTGTCACAGAAATTTCTTAGGGATAGGGCTGCTTTAGCATCTTGGCCTTACCTGTCCTCCTCTTGCCCTTCAGTGCTTATTACTTACAGTCATTCTGGCCTGGTTAGAGTTTCATAGGTGGTTCCATTTAGTTGGGAATCCATAAACTGGAGGTAGACAGAATGATGAGTTCATAGGAGAATAGCAAGGAAGATTAAGGAGCTGAATAGAAATATGCGGAGCTAAGAACAAAATTGCTGAGATGGTTTAGACTGGAAGGAAGAAGGCTGAAGGGAGCCATTATAATGGTCTATAAATACATTAAAAAGATAATATAAAGGAGACATTACTCCCATTAGTCAGCTTAGACCAAGCCAGAAGCATTAAGCTAAAGTTCCTTCAGAAAGGAAAATTTAGGTTATTTAAGGCAAGAGAGGGCAGGGTGGAGGGGGAGCAGTGCTGCATCTAACAACAGTCAGGAGCCAGACGAGTTGCCAAAGTACATGGAGGAATCCTCTTTGCTGGATCCACTCAAGGCGAAGCTTTTGTCCTATTTCTGGAGCATAGTTTTCTGTAATAATGAAATCAATTCTGCTAAAAGACAGCTGGATTGATTAACCAATTCTCTACAGATTCTTTCCAAATGGAATAATTTAGAATAATCTCTGCGGATGTCCTGCCCGCACATGCCCTTTATAAAATAGCAATTCTTACCATTTTTTTTTACTGTTTTGCCTTTTTTCAAGCACCCTTTTCATCATGCTCAGATCCCAATCTGCACCCTATCTGTCCTCAACTCCCCTTCCCTAGGCCCCCAGACTGGTCACGTGTCTGCAGTAACAGTCAGGTTCGTTACCCAAAGGTGGCATTCAGTCCCCTAAGTTGATCATTTGTCATCCTCAAGTACAGTTGCTTTTGGTCTTAGCCATTTGCTTCTTATTTTTTAAAAGGTATTCCACAGATGTTTTCCATAAGACCACTTATTACACAATGGGTAGCTTGTATAAACCTAAGCTACCTCTGCAGGAAACCTGAATGTGTGTGTATGTCTGTATGTGGATGTGTGTGTGTATTTAAAGGAGATCTATATAGAAGACATAATGTAGATTTTAGGGTAGAATTCCCTCTCTCTGTTGTCAAATACAAGGAGCTCTGGTGGTATAGTGGTTAAGGCATTTGGCTGCTACCAGAAGGTTGCTGGTTTGAACCCACTAGCCACTCCTTGGAAGAAAGATGGGGCAGTCTGCTTGAGTAAAGATTTACAGCTTGGAAACCCCAATGAGGGTTACTATGAGTAGGAATTAACTTGATGGCAATGAATTTAGTTTTGATTTATTGTCAGATATACTACCTTATTTATCTTTTTAAGATCTTCTTGTTTCTTAAGTGTTTCCAGTAATAAATGCTACTTGTTTAAAGTCACACTATTTTATAAATGTCCAGGTTTGATGAAGATATCGTGTGTGTGGTAAATCCATGTTTCCATGGGAACTCTGGAATATAAATGTTGATTAATGAATTAGTTATATTTGAGCCCAGAGAAAGATGCTGCTGACTGATCTTTGGGCATAAACAAATAGTTTCTAAAACAAGAAGATGATTATAAGTTAGAAGCCAGCAAGTTCACAGTGTTTGAGTTATAATGAGGTCTTCTTCTGTCCATAGTTAGATCAGCAGTGGGAGTCACACTTTAATTGTCTCTTTTCCTAATTCTATGTGTTATCAGCAAATACCTAATGAGGTTTAAACAACCACCTTACCTAGAACTAGAAGCTTTAATCAAAGCAGTTTTCAGTGGCTAATTCATTCTAGGAACTTAGAGAACATCAAACTTAGAAGAGGAAAAAGATGTCAAGAAAACTCACTTTCTTCCTGTCTTCTTACAGAAACAAGGACAGAATACCCTTGGAGAACACCTTCTCTGTGACTAAACCAACTGTCCCTCGTTTTACTGGGGGTGGATTTTCCCTCAACAAGTCCTTCAAGGTGAAGTCCTAACTTGAAGCCCCTGGCTGGGTCCAGTTGAACAGGTCATGAAATTGGCTCTGGAACATTTTAGAGGAATCTCTTTTCAAAATCTTTTGGATTACAGATTTTTTTGAAGGAAAATCAGTGCTCATATTCCAGGATGGAAAGAAAGGCAGAACTATCATAGTCGTGTACATGTGTGAGTAATGAAGTTTTACTCAGTCCCTGTGGATATTAACAGATTGTAATTATAGCTATTCAATTAGGCTGACCCATTGCATGAGGCTGATCTTTTGTTACCACATGTGGACTGATTTGAAACACACCAGCTCTAGATACTCCATATGGATGAAGCTTTGGATATTAATTTCGATATTACAAACATCAGTGCACTGAAGGTCTTATATTAAAAAAATATTTTTGAAATGCAATGCATCCCCTCTAACCTTATTATAAGAAACTATTTTAATTATTTCTCCTTAACAAGTCATTACATGAGATGAGAAAGAAGGACAACTCTCAAGTATTTTGAGTATTTTGAGAATGATTTCTATGTGGAATTTGTTTTCAGGCCTGGAGGAGGAAAATCTATTCCAAAGAGACATACTAATAAATACTTCATCATAAAAAATAAAAAAATAACTTTTGTAGATATTTTGATCTTTGCTTTGGTAGAGTATGTAATTAAAGTTTAAACCATTAAAAGTGTTTAACAAGAATTTGATTCAGAGGAACTGAGTGTATAAAATTAGGAGTTCCAGCTGGTATATCCTCCAAAGGCCAGCATTTTGAGCCATTGAATCCATTGTGTTTTCTTTTTGTTGAAGGCATGGTTATTTGGGCATCATTTCAATGTTCTCTTATTAAGAGTCTTTATTCACTAATATTGTGTGAAGATACTCTGGCCATCTCTCTCTCATGATAACTCAACCTACAAAAAAAAAAAAAATATATATATATATATATATATACACACACACATTGAGGAGTAAGTAGCTCAGGGATGAACAAGGATAATGTAAGTGGATTTTAAAAATATTCTAGTTGTGCTAAGGGACCAAGATTTCCCCTGTGAAGAGCAGGAGTGATAAAGATCTCTGAGATGTTTGTTCAGATCATTTAAGGGGGTGGGACTTCAGAGGGGTCTTCTGGGTGTTCTGTTGCCCCTTGCAGTTTACCAAGGGCCAGTGTCCTGTCTTAGATGGGGATAACCAGAAGCAGACCTAAGATGATGATGACCATGAAAGTGATTTATTATGAAGTGATCCCTAGAAAATGAGTAAGAGAGTGAGGAAGTGGGTTAGAGAAGGGAAGATGGTCAAGCAAAGGTGTGCTATCAAGCCAAGTTCCGCGGAGGGAAGCTTCGGCTGGATCCTGTAGAGGGGAGTGTGATCACATCTCAGGGTTGTTCTCATCAGGAGCGAGGGAACTGTGGTATTTCTATCCCCCATGCTATCAGTCATTGGTCAAGGACAGCTCTGGAGGGACACTTCTGACTTCCCTTGCCTGCAGGCAAAGCAGGCTCTGGTAACCTGAGGGCAGCCCTCAAACATAAAGACTGCAGATACTGACTGTTGGAAAGGAAAATGGTTAAGGGCTCAGAAGGAAATGGGGGGTGCAGTGACATCTTTTGCTGCACCTCTCAAACTGGTCTTGTGAGAGAACTACAGATGGAATTCAACCTCCGGTGTAGCTGGCAACCCAATGGTGAGGTATAACCATCAGCTCTTTGGGCACCATATAGGGAGGATGGAGCTATGGGTGTATACTCTAGAGAATTCATCTGGAGGATTTTAAATGTAAAGAATCACAATGGACCATTTCCATTTTTGAATCACTGATGGTACCTTCCCCCAGAGACAACCATGTTCTCTTTAGAACAAATGATTTTACAGATAAGACAGTTATAACACATCTACAACACTGAAGAAGGTCCTGTCCCTCCAGGGACATTTTGAGGTATAAGTAGAACCACCTTCCTTCAGAATCCTTGGGTGGCTTTATAAGAGGTTCACTTCTCCAGGAAAATGGGGCCTATGATTTTTGATCTTAGTGTGGCATGGTGTTGCTGAGCAAGTGTTCTGGAGACAGATTCTGGATTCAAATCCTGGCTCATCAAAACAGTGGGTTGCAATGAGTATTAAGTGAGTTGATACATATAACATGGTTAGAACAATCCCAGGCACATAGTAATTGTTCAAAAAAATATTGCCATTGTTATGATTAAATAAGAAGATGCCTAACATTTTGATATTAGAGAATAAAAGGTGTCCCACAGTACTTGGTTGTTTGATCAACTCTAAGAGTGTTTCTAATCTTCATTTAGAGGGTGGATGGCACTGAAGTGTCTAGTGAAGCTGGATTTGGTAATGTAATTTATAATTGAATATCTTAGAAATACCACATTGAGTACTTGTTCTTGTTGTTGTTGTTAGGTGCCATTGAGTCAGCTCCAACTCGTAGTGACCTTTGGACAACAGAACAAAACATTGCCTGGTCCTGTACCAGCCCCACAATCCTTGCTATGCCTGAGTGCATTGTTGCAACCACTGTGTTGTGCTTCCTAGTGACATCCATATATTTTTCTTAGAGCTGTGGTCTGTGCACTATTTGACTCTTCACATTTGGAAGTCATCAGTCTGTCTCAGTCTTTCTCCATTCACCAGAGGGAGAGACCTTGGTGTCCTTTAGCTGCCACCATCTTCCTGTTTTTCTCCATGTGGTGGAACAGTGTGGTTGGCCTCTTCTGATGACAAAGGTCCCATGAGCGAGAATTGTTGAGGGCTCTGGGAGCTGACACAGCGGCCCTATTAGGCTCAGTACACTTACATTCAATTGGAAGAGGAGGGAGTTAAGGGTAGGAAAGGTGGAGATAGCATTGCTGCCTCTCATTTACTGGGCATCCTGACAGCCCAGGGTATTATAAGCAGTTACGATTTAGGTGCAGGGGTTACCACCATAGCCAAAGCACAAAAATGAGCTGTTAAAAAACACCAAGATTTGCAAATCATTAAAAATAACTGTGCACTCACCAACCTTTGGACCAAGATGCCTTAAAAATCACGAATTTGAGCAGCATCGTAAAGCAACATTAAGAGATTGTACAGTAGCATAATTTTACCCTGGGGTTTTCAGAGTTTCCAAAAGGAGTCATGCTGCTAAATCATCTCTGACTCCTGAGTGGGTTGATAGGAAGCTGGTATGGCTTCTCTGTTGATAGAGAGAAACATGATAAAGGGGACTCCCTGGTCATCATTTGCTCAGCATGTGCTCCTGTAGCCAGGCTTTTATTATGCTTCCCTCTGAAGAACTGTTTAGAGCAAAGGTTGGTTACTGGGATAAGCACAAATAGAGGCAGTGGGAGTTGTGCTGAGAAGGTGGCAGCAACTCTCCTTGTCATGGGCCATAATTTTTCTATAAAAATGAATCCAGGGTTGACAATTAGCATCTGGTTTTCTGACTTGCTTGGCCAGATTCTGAAGTTTGACCTAGGCCAAGATATCCAACAGAAATGTAATGAATTTTGAGCAGTTACGGCATTTCAGAGCTTGAACAATTTGAGGAAAGATATTCTCTCTTTTAAACATAATCAATTATATGGAAATCTGTTTAAAATATTAAAGTGGTAAAATGATTTAAAATATATATTTCACTATTTTCTTTGTAGTAGATGGGAAATATTTTTATAGCATTATCCATTTTTAACTTCTAATTCAATGCTGTTTTAGTATACCATTTCTCATATCTATTATTTAAAAGTTCCATTAGGGTTTTGAGACCCATTAGAATTTTATAACAGTATGAAATGTGGTATCAACAGGATGCCATTTTTCTTTTTTATAATTAAAAATAGATTTTTTCCCTCATTTTAAAGTACTGATCGTTACAGAAAATGAGAAAATACAGATAAGCAAAAAGAAGATAAAAGTCATTAATAACCTCACCGCCCACTGAAAACTACACTCATCTCATTCACGTGGGTGGTTGTACCAGCTGTATAGCCCCGCCATTTGTTCTGATTGGTTGATCCTTGTGCTTACCAGTTGTTCACTATTTGAATATCACCTTTGAATACCAATCCTTTACTTTTGAGTGTATCTCTCTGCATCTTTAATAACATGTACATATGGAAAATCAACTTCATTGAGATACAATTTACATACACTAAAACACTATTTTAACCATCCAGTTTGGTAAGTTTTGACCAATGCATATCATATGCCCAAGTAACTGCTGCCACAATCATCAACCCCTAAAATTCCCTATGCTCCTTTGCAGTCAATCTCTCCTGCCCTCATTGTGCCCAAGCAACTATGAATCTGATGGCCGTCATTGTATGTTGATTTTGTCTTTTCTAGAATTTCACATAAATGGCATAATACATTATGTACTTTTTTGTGACTGGCTTTTTTTTCACCTAGCATAATGTTTTTGAGGTTTTTCAATGTTGTTGTGTGTTTTAGTAGTTCATTCATTTTTATTGCTGAGTAATATTCCATTATATGGAAATAAAACAATTTGCTTATTGATTTACCTGTTCATATACATTTGGGTGGTTTCCAGTTTTTAGCTATTATGAAGACAGTTGCTATGAACAATTATGTACAAGTCTTCATATGGACATATGATTTCTTTTGGGTAAATACGTTGAGTAGAATTGCAAGATCAGAGGACAAGTGTATATTTAAGAAACTGACAAACCCTTCACCAAACTAATTGTACCATTTTATGTTCTTACTAGCAACGTGGTTCTAGTGGGTGTATAGTGATACCTTATTATGGCTTCAATTTGTATATCCTGATGACTAACAACATTGAACACCTTTTCATGTGCATTTTGGCCATTTCTAGGTCTTATTTTGGAAAGTATCTTCAAATATTTTGTTTTCTTATTATTTATTTATTTATTATTTTTACTATTGTTAGTCATAAATTGTGAAAGTTCTTTGTAGGTTCAAGATACAAGACCTTTCTTTGTTGGATATAAGTATTGGAAATAATTTCACTCAGTCTGTGGCTTACCTTTTCATTTTCTTAATGATCTGTTCTGAAGAGAAGACATTAAAAATTTTAATTAAGTCCAATTTATCCTAATTTTTACTACGTGATTTTTATTTTCTTTATCGTAAGTCATTTTTGCCTGTTCCAAGAATGTGGTGTTTTTTTCTACAAGTTTTATAGTTTTAGCTTTTATGTTTAGATTTATGATCTATATAGAGCTAATTTTTTGAATGACATGAGTTTATTATGATGGTGGTTAATTTTTGTTCCATATAGATTTCCAATTGTTTAGCACTGTTTGCTGAAATACTGTCCATTTCCCATTGAATTACTGTGGCACACTTGTAAAAAATCAATTGACTATGTTTGAGTATGTCTCTCTCTAAACTCTCCATTCTGCTCCGTAATTCTACATCTGTCCTGTCTTGATATAACTATGGCTTTATAATGAGTCTTGAAATTGGATAGTGTAAAATCTCCAACTTCTTTTCTTCTTTAAAATTATTTTTGATATTATAGGTCCTTGGCATACTTATGTACAGTTAGAATTGGCTTGTCAATTGCTGAAAAAAAAAAAAAACCTTCTGGGATTTTGGTTGTCATTGCTTTGGATCTATAGATAAATTTGGGGAAATTTGGCATTTTAACAATATTGAGAATTTTAATCCATGAATATGACATATATCCCTATCTATTTACATTTTTTTTTAAAATTTCAGCACCCTTTTGTAGTTTTTAGTGTACAGAGATTCTATATATTTTGTTAATTTTGTGCCTAAGTATTTTACATTGTCTGATGCTATTATAAATGGTATTGTTTTAAATTTTATTTTCTAATTGTTGCTAATATGTAGAAATACAATTGATTTTTGTATATTCACCTTGTATTCTATGTCATCACAAAATTAAGTTATTAATTTTATAGCTTTTTATACTATTTAGGATTTTCTATGTGCATAATTATGTTTTCTACAAATAAAGATAGCTCTTGGTTTCCATTTGGTATGCCTTTTATTACTTGTTTATTGTTTGTCATCTTACTTGCACTGGCTAGGATTTCTAATGCCATATTAGATTAAGTGGTGGAGGTAACATCTTTGCCTTACTTTTGATCTTAGGGGGAAAGCATCAAATCTTTATCATGAAGTATGATGTTAGCTGTAGGATTTTCGTAGATGTCCTTTATTAGGTCAGGGAAGTTTCCTTCTATTTGTTGTTTGTTGATAGTTTTCAGTCATGTATGGATGTTGAATTTCATCAGAGCCTTTGCTGCATGTATTGAGATAATGATGTGGCTTTTCTCTTTTGTTGATATGGTGATTACTTTGATTTTCAAATATTAAACCAACTTTGCAGTCTTTGGGTAAACCCCATTTGATCATAACATTACCATTTGTATTTGTTGCTGGATTACATTTTTTTTCCTGACTAAATATGTAAAATATGTTTCTAGATAGAATGGCCAACTCAGTCACTTATTGCTGATCTCCACAGCAGAGCAATTCACAGAGGTGAAAAACGTGC
>NW_006921651.1:2029153-2029842 GCF_000298275.1 Orycteropus afer afer | reverse complement strand
CTGGGCGGTGTTTCGTTCTGCTGTGCATGGGGTCGCTATGAGTCAGACACGACTCGACGGCACCTAACAAGAACAGCCATGAAGAATATTGATGTGTAATTATCTTTTTTAGTGATGTCTTTGCCTGGTTTTGGTATCAGGGCCATGCTGACTTCATAGAATGAATTAGGGACCATTCCTTCCTCTTGATATATTTTTGAAGAGTTTGAGTAGAATTGATGTCAACTCTTCTTTGAAGGTTTGATAAAATTCCCTGGTGCAGCCGTCTGGTCATGGGCTTTTGTTGGTGGTGGTGTTTTTTTTTTTTTAACATCTTCAATCTTTTCTTTTGTTATGGATCTGTTTAGATTTTCTACCTCTATTGGTGTTAGGTAGGTAGGTAGTGTGTTTCTAGGAGTTTATCCATTCTATCTAGGTTTTCAAATTTATTGGAGCATTGAATTAGACTTGCTAATAACTTGTTAAGGACTTTTACAACAATATCCAATAGGGACATTGGTCTGTAGTTTATTTTCTTTGGTTTTGGCATTACGATTTTGCTGGCCTCATAAACTAAATTGAGAAATAGTCTCTCTCCTATATTTCCTGAAATGCTTTGTGTAGGGTTGGTATTATTTATTTCTAAATGTTTGATAGAATTTGCCATTAAAGCCATCTGAAATTAACATTGCTTTTTTTTTTTTTTTTTT
>NW_006921651.1:1992773-2011930 GCF_000298275.1 Orycteropus afer afer | reverse complement strand
GATATATATATATATATATGTATATAATAATATAAAGAAGCACTGGTGACATAGTGCCTAAGGCATTTGACTGCTAACCCAGAGGTTGGCAGTTCAAACCCACCAGCCACTCCACAGAAGGAAGACTGGACAATCTACTTCCATGAAGACTTACCACCTATGAAGTAAAGAATACTGTAAAGTGTTTGAAGTATGAAAGCTCCAAGAAATGATGGTAAGAAATGAACAGAGGTATTGGAAGAAAACTGGGTGGCAGGAGAAGGAGATGGCATCACCAATAGCTCGCACTTGGTTCTGCAGGAGAGAGAGGGTTGAGGGGCAGTGGCAGAATGATCCAGGTAGGACCATCATGCTCACCATTAGGCTGACTGAATGCATGGATTTCATTTCCTGCCTGAGCTGTCTGGGCTTTTTTGAAATACAAGGAAAGCCACATATAGTATAAAATGTCTGCATACCTCATAAAGATGGTGTTTTAGGGTGTTACATAGACTGATGGCAGTATGGTTTTGGGGGACAGCTATCACCCTAGAATTTAGCCACTTCTTTAGTCGGGAGCTCTATTGGCATAGTGCCTAAGACATTGGACTGCTAACCAGAAGGCTGGCGGTTCAAACCCTCTAGCCACTCCTCAGAAGGAAGGTTGGGCAATCTACTTCCATAGAGATACTGCCTGGAAACCCAAGGAAGGGTCACTATGAGTTGGATCTGACTCTATGGTGGTGAGTTTGTTTTTTTGGGTCTAGTCTAGTCTGTTACTGTCAGATTGTTTTAACTTGGCCCTGAATGATAGGCCTAACTGTTGGTGTCCTTGCTGGTTTTAGCCATTTTTATGTTATGTTACAGAAAGTTAAGTGTTTTGGTATAAGGCTGTTTTTGTTTACTGATGTGAGGATTTGCTGAGGAGGCATTTTACCTGTGTGGCTCTTTTTGTTTATGAAGAGAACTTGGGAAAACCATTCAGAAGTGAAGATGGGATATTGTGTTATCAAATCAAGACAGGCAGAGCTCGCATGTCCATCCAGTGGTCTTATTACCCCCAACGTGCCATAGACTAATTTTCTGGTGTCAGTGGTGTTTGAGATGAGGAAGGAATTCTTGTAGCAGCTAATTATATCTCCCTGTATTAATTACCATGTTAAGTGACATTTTTGTTCACACCTTGCTGTTTTTATTATGGAAAAAAGCAAAAGAACAATTTTGTGCAGTTCTCTGAAGGTTTGGAGCAGGAATCTTGGCTCTTGTTCTTAACAGATTTCAGATGGAAGTAAGGAGAGGAGAGAACCGTTCCATTTGTGCGTGGTGGCTTAATAGAAAAAAAATTAATGACTTTCATCTTATTTCAGCTCAGATGCCTACCTGGACTCATCTGAAATGAGTTTTCTATCCGGGACTCCTTTTGCTGAAGACCTGGAGATTTGTCAATTATCTCACAACAACAGAGAACATGGCTCAGTACAATGAGACACAGCTGCTGTTTGCTTCTCCAAAGAACCTCACGTCTTCTTAACTTCCCTAGATTTAAACAGTATTTGTTCTTCATAAACCCCAGTGTGTATCCAAGTCCTCTTGTTATTGTAAAGAACAACAAGAAAAGCCATACTCTCAATAAGCCAGTCTCGTTTCCTATAAACCTCTAAAGAAAGATTTGTTCTTTACCCAGTCTGAGCTTAGAAGAAATAAACCCAGTTTGCCCAGCCCCTCTCCCAGAAGGTGATATCTGAGAACAGGCCCTGGGGCCCTGTAATTTTCCAAGCACGAACATGGAGGACTCACAAAGTGGCTAGAGTGAATTTGTCCCTACCTCCTCTTGAAAGGAGGCAGCAACTCACATTTATGTTTGTCTTTCTGGAACATGAGTGTGTCATGCTGTTATTTAGTCAGTGATAGTTTTGCTATTTCCTTATGGGATTTATAACCACAGGGTTTATTTCCCTGCTGACATTTGCTGTTACATTTTAGAATTATGCCCACCTGACGCATTGGGAAATTTCCTGTGGAGAAGTTGTATTTAAGCCAGAAATGCCCAAGCTTGGCCAGAACCTGTGGCTCGGCTGCTACATTCTATGCAGTGGAAAAGGGACCCAAAGTGATTTTACTCTCACTCAGAGTTAACATACCTTCTGTTTCCCTTTTCCATTTTTTTTTTTTCCTCACTTGAGATCCTTTTCATTGCCTGTAAGTTGGTAGGTAGGGGATGCAGAGATTGTGGCACCCAAGCATTGTACATGTTGAACATTTGTGTGGTGCTTGTGGGTATACACACTGTGTGCACGTGTCGTTGGGGTGTTGCTGACAAGGGGACATGGTGTCATGGAAAATGGGGGACAAGAGTCACAACAGATTTGGGGTCAATCCTCAGTTCTTCCAATTACTAGTCTTGCGTGTTAACTTCCCATGTTTAAAAATGTAGGGTTTTTGTAAGGTACTTGAAACAACACATGTAAATCATAGAAGAGGAACAGTACATGTTACATATTTCTGATTAATAACCGTTTTCCTTGGAAAGTATATCACATTCAGAATTATGTGAACATTATATAGGTAGCTTGGTGTATAGTCAGTCATTTAACGGTCTCAGATCTAAGAAGCACCAATATCCTTTAATCAGTTTATTCTTTACTTGGTTAGAAATCCTACCTCTTCCAAGACAAGTGTGGGTATAAACGTTTAAAGTACTTTTGACTGACATAGTGTGTATCTTGATATCTGCGACAAAGGACTCCATGAGAAATGCTGTACTATACCAAAGCACTTTGATCCTATTTGAAATGTTAAGATCTAAGTTGAAGCTATTTCAAAGGTCTGGTAATTTCCACTTCTATTCCCAACATAGAAATGACTTGTTATGATACCTCCAATCCCAGCAGGAACCTCTCTGCCTTTGTTCCCAGGGATGTTGCCTCCATTTCATGCCCAGTGTGAACAGTCACTGATGGCACCAAGGAACTACCCCCCTGCTAATGAATAATTGGCTTCAAATGTGGCCAGCTACCACAGGGCTATTGTAAGCAGGCAAATGCTTCTATCCTCCTGAGCCTTGTGGATGCTGCCATCACGTTGGGCTGAGAGGAGCCCACCTATTGGGCTTGCACTTTGTGAGCAAGCTCTTAGGAGGTTCCCCCATCCAACACCTAGAAACAACTTGATGAACTAGCATGGGTCTGTATTATTACTATTATTATTGAAAATAGCTACTGAGTGTCTGGTTGGTCTGTCCATTCTCTGTTCAGTGGGAAAGTTGACTAGAAACCAATTTAAGTCCCAAAAGATTGTTTGGTGCATGTAGACATAGTAACAAGATTAAGATATTTTTTTTTTTTTTCCTTTTAAAGATTACACATCAATACATTTTCATGGCAGAAAAATTATAAAATATGATGTAAATAAAGAAAAAAAGGAGCTACACATACCACTTATAGATAATCAGTGTTAATATTTTAATGTGTTTCCTTCCAGACCTTTCTATGTATCCTTATTGAGTCTCACAGACTTTAGGGCTTCAAGTAGTATGTTCTTTTAGAAACTTGGGGTGCTGCAAAAGCAATTGCTAGTTGGCTGGATGAAAGGAGGAGGAATAGATAGATTAATGGAATATATGCATCAAGACAAGTCAATGGGATGCAGTTTGAAGTAGTATGGCTTATAGATGGATATATCATTTTTGTCTGCAACATCATCCTATCCTTGGGAGAAATCCCCTCTCTTTTACTCATTATTGTTGTTGTTGTTGTTGTTGTTGTTGTTATATGCCGTCGAGTCGGCCCCGACTCATATAGTCTGGTTAATTCCCAGACCTCCTAGCCACAGAGGTGGCCATGTTAGGCTGAGCAGATGGTATTCTTGCAGCCCCTTGGATATAATGATTAATTCAGGGATGAGCATGTGATCCAAACAGAGCTAACAGAGGCTTGATATTGGTATATGTTGACTGAGATTGATACATGAACACTAGAAGAAAAGCCTCCCTTTATATTGAGGTAGCTCATTGGGCAACAAGGGAAGCCTGATGCCTTGTTATCTGTGGTGTGGAATAGAGCTTGTATGAGAGCAGGGGCCAGCAGTGCAAAGAAAAAGAGAATAGAACACAGTTGGCCTTGTTTGAGCTCCTGAATCCAGCCATCATTAAATTCCTAGTTATGTTAATCAACTAATCTTGATTTTTACTTAAAGTAGTTCAAGTTAGTCTTGGTCAAATGCAATGAAGAGTCATGACCAATGTACTTCTCCAACTCCTTGGGGACAGGGGTCCTATCTAACCTAGTCACTTAGTACACAGCCTGGTAAATGACCCACTTGACTCACCATGACCCCATGTACAACAGAACGAAAAATTGCCTGGTTCTATACCATCTCCACGACTGTGGGTATGTTGGAGTCTATTATTAGGGCTTATTGTGTAGTGTCTTCCAACTGAGAAGGTGCTCTGGAGGCATAGTGGGTAAGGCATTTGGCTGCTAACCAGAAGGTTGGTAGTTCTAAACCTACCAGCTGCTCCTTGGGTGGAACATGAGGTAATCTACTTCCATAAAGATTTACAGCCTTAGAAAACTTGTGGGGTCACTGGGAGTCAGCATCTACTCAATGGCAATGGGTTTGGTTTTGTTTTGGTTCAACTGAGGGGGCTCATCTTACAACACAGTACTAGACAATATTCTGTTGTGATCCCTAATATTTTCATTGGTTTATTTTCTAAAGTATATTGCCAGGTCTTTCTTCCTAGTCTACCTGGAAGCTCCACTGAAACCTATCCACCATGGATGACTCTCCTGGTGTTTGAAATACTGATGAATAACTTCTGGTGTCATGTCAACATACAAGCCATCGTAGTATGACAACCTGACAGGCTGGCGGTGGTTGACTGACTGGGTTATATCTTTTTGGTGTGGTCAAGATAGAGTTTTCTCCCTTTCTTTCTGCCTTGAAAATTTCAGCTTCCAGCTCTGCATTCACTATGGTATTGGGCCATTTTCTTCCTGGGGAAAGAGGAGCCCAAAACACCCTTTTGACACTCAGTGTAAGGATGGGACCTGTGACTTCCCTGACAGCTGATGGGGTCAGATGGATAGAGCAGACCCAGGTTTGATTAATATGCCTATAAAATGGAATTCTGGGACTGACCTCCACTCAACTCAAGCAACACAAAGATAATTGACCTTTGGAAACTGCCTTTGGCAGTCTTTTTATTATTTTTATAGGAAAGTCCTGCAAACCAATTACATCTCACAATGGGCCTTTTATGGTGCTATTAGTTTAATGCAGCTTTCAGAGAAATTAGCCCTCAGGGAGCCTGAAATCCTAGAAAAAAAAAGCCCTCCATGGACTTATTTGACTTTTGGATTAGCAGGAAAGATGGATCTTAGCAGGCTATTCCCTACAGTAACTGTTGGCATTTTTGAGCCACCTGACCAAGGTACCAAATTCATATTTGGGTCCCTCTGTGTCTGCCCCAAGAAAAGAGAAAAAATAAATTTAAAAAAGAACAAGTTGTGTCTCTAAAGAACTTGGCCTACAAATCAAAGAAGGTGTATCCCCCTTTTAGTCAGAGGCTAAGAGAAAATAGGAGTGAGAAAATTGAAATAGTCTTGGGTTTTTCCAAATGGGAAATTACAGGTGTCTGTGTCAGATCCTCGGGTTGGCTTCGACACCTCTCACCTGGCCACAGTTATTTGCAAAGTGGACAGCTCTGGGGCCACTGTTGCAGGGTCAGGCTGTGTGCCTGCACTGGAGAAAGAGGGGCTGTCATCTCAGCAAAAGCTCCCTGTCCTTGTCCAGGGAGCAGGTCTATGAGGAGTCCTGCTGGACAGAAACTAGGTAAGGCCAAGGACTTTCAGGAACCCTTCCATTTCCTGGGGTCTGGTCCCAGGTTGGCCTGCCAGCTGATCCCCGGGTGAGGGAAGGGGCTGTGGAGCAGGTCGATGAGGGGCACAGGACTTCAAACCCCCAGCCCTGCCTCTGTGGTCAGCGGCCAGGCTGTACCAACGGGCTCACGGAGCTCCTGTCCTCTCTGCAGTCCTGGACTCCAGCCGTGTCTTTACACTCTTTCCCTGCCAGTCATTTGTTGCTCTGGCTCTGACCTTGCAGTGCTTGCCCACGTGCCCTGGGCACAACAACCAGGGCTTTTTTCTGCCAGCATCTGGGACTGTCTGCCTCTGGGCTTCCTCTGGCTGTAGGAGCTTGCTTTGTCTGAGCACGGAGGACAGGGCCGGAATGCTGGTGTGAATGCAGGTGGGAGCAGCCCTCCGCTATTAACCAGGGTGTCTAATAGGGTCATTCTGGTCTGACCCCCTGCTGAGAACTTGCATTCTATAAGAATCACCTGGGGAACTTGTTAAACTAGATTCTGATTCAGTATTTCTGGGGTGGAAATGCAAATTCTCCACAGGGGAATGAAGAAACAGTTGGAAGCCCTCCTATTAACCTGAGCAAGTTGATGGGCAAATACTCCAGCTCCCTAACCCTTCAGGTGGGACAGCTCTGAAGTATGTTCTACATAATTTCCCAGAGGTCCCCAGTTGGATCAAGCTCCAATTGCCCTACGTGAACTTATTCATGTACTCTGTTTTTGCTTCCTCCCTTTCCTTCTCTCTTCAAATTCTGCTGCTTGGAATCACCTCCCAAATAAACCACTCAGGCTGCATCTTTGTCTCAGATCCTGCTTCTGGTATAACTCACTCTAGGCCAGACCTCACTCCTTGTGTCCTTTCTCTGCCCTGATTCTCCCCTTGGATTTAATGCCCCATGTGGCTGCCCTTGTTCTGGCACTGACCTTTGCTCCCTTCCTCACCTTGAATTTGTATGACTTCTCTGGCCATATCTGCTCTGGGTTTGCAATGATCTGGCTTGACTTCCGGAACCCTCCTGTGGCCCATGTAGCTGGTATTCCTGCTGGTTTGGGCCTGGCTGTTGAAAGGAAGGAATGGAATTTTCTTTTTATGGGAGAAAGTCTCTCTCTTGAAGAAGAGAAGGAGAGAACACAGAAAGGGCTGTGGTATGTGGTGAGATGTTACTGGAGCCAATGGAGAGCTGGGTTCACCACCCACTGGGGCTGCTCTGTGTCGTGTTATGAGTTTGTGGGCCTGGGGCTTGAAATGGGCAGTGGGTTGGCTTTATTAGAAAGTGAGACTGGGTTCCTCTCCTCATAGTGGCTCCTGTGAGAGCAGTAGCATCTTGCCTGCAAAGCAGAAAGCTCTGGCTGCATCTACTGCTTGTGTGATGTTCGGCAAGGTGTTTCATCTCACTAGAGCTCTGTGTCCTTAATGGGAATAGAGGCTGGCCATGTACCACCTCATAGGATAGTTGCAAGGAGTAAAGAAGAAAAAGGTAAAGACGTGCTTGGCAGAATACCTGACACATAGTAAGAGCTCAATGATGCTGGTTGTTATCACTAGCCTAGCCTGGCCTGCCTGCTTCTGTTCATTATTTTTTTTTAATTTTATCTCCCTGAAGGCAGGAGGCACGTGGTAGCATGGCGTCTATAGGCTGTGTATATAGTAAATGTGTGAAACTAAAAACCAAAATCATTGGCATCAAGTCAATTCTGACTCATAGCAACCCCTATTGAGTTTTCAAGGCTGTAAATCTTTATGGAAGCACACTTCCTCATCTTTCTTCCATAGAGTGGCTGGTGGGTTCAAACCACCAACTTCTGGTTAGCAGTCAAATGCCTTAGGCACTATGCCACCAGAGCTCCTTTAATGTGCGAAAGGCTACACCTATTCAGGAGCCAAGGTAGGTTAACATCCTACTGGCTGGTCCTTGTTCTTCGCTCCTGTCTTCCAAGCATGACACAGCTATTCTATTGCAGAATAATTCCAGTTACACAGAAGCCAAACAAGCCCTAGGGGATTGTCAAAAATACCCTCCTGTCCCCTGAGGCCCCCTGGAGGTCAGGAGGCAAGTGAAAGGGGCAGTTCTAGTTCTGGTCAGGGAATCAGCCCCACCTCTGGGCTCCTAAGGGATGCAGCCTTGTTATGATTGAACTGTTTCATCGACAACCCCTCTTTATCATGCTTCAGACCTAAAGATGCTGCAGGGCTTGTTCCCCAGGAAGGACCCATGCATCCGTGGGGTAGCTCACGTTCTGGAGGTGCACAAGTATTTAAGCTGAACAAGTTGCTTAAATAACAGCATTATCTGTGGCTTTCTGTTCAGTGTTCCAGGCAGATAAAGATAAAATAGCTGAGATAATTGTGGAGATGGAGTGTCAAGCAAATGATCTGAGCACAAAGACCATTTCCAGAGACCGATGGAGTGGAGGCTCCAGTAATTTTTCTTGAATCATGTTTAAAGTGGCATAGTCTGAAAACCAATTCAGCAGGAGTGCTACTTGGAGGGTCTGGGACCACCTGGACTCAGAAACGATTAAAGCCCAGTGAAGCTCACCGGTGATAAAAAGAGATGCTATTCCTCAAACAGTTGGGCGTAGAAGCAGGTTGGTGGAGGGAGCTTGATGGCCACCCTAGGGAGTTCCACACCGGGTGCAGATTACCGATGTGTAGTTACTAGTAAATCTGGCCAAACTGCCATCTGGGTTTACCTGGCTTGGCTCCACACAGGGAAGTGATCATAGAGACACGAGTGGGACCACCTGAGTCCTTGGAGAGAATTCCTCATTTGTTAATTTGGTTTGTTTGAAGGTATCAAGGCCAATGAAGTCCAGGAGCCTGGAACTTTGGAAGTCAGATGTGCTGGCAACGTCCTTGAGCCCAGTGCCAGCTCCCAGGTGGGAGGGGGAACAGGGTAAGCTCCCTTCAACTCACTCTCTACTTGCTAATTAAGGAAGTAATGGGCTCTGAAGATAAAATGACATCTTATGGAACTGTTTGCAGTCATTGAAAACCATGTTGTTGAAAACTATCTAATGACTTGGGAATGGTTCATGATATATAACTAAGGGGGAAAAGCAGATGTGAAACAGCCTGCCAAGTATGCTCCTGGTTATTAAAATTTTTACATATACAGAAAAAAATGACTGAGAAGATAGCTACAATATTATTATTATTTAAAATTTCCACCTTTATATCTTTCTACATTTCCCAAGTTTTCTACAATGGACATGCATTGCTTTTGTAATTACATAAAGAGATACTAAAATTACATCTTACATTCATATAGTATTCATAGCTTTTAAAGGTTTTTTACATACATAATTTCAGCCTCATTATAGTTCTGGGAATTAGGTGGAGAAATTGTTCCCATTTGTCAGATGAGGAAACTGAGGCTCAATGCAAATCAGGAATTGGTATAATGTTGCCTGGCTAACAAGATACTGAACCAGGGCTAGAACTCAAGTCTGTGTAGTATTCTTTCCCCTGTGTACAAGGGGATTGGAGGTAAATCAACAGTATTTGCCCCTTTGTCCTTGAGATCCTAACCTATGTCACTTCCCCCAGAAGGCTTCCCCTGATCCTCTAGTTGAGACAGGTTCACTGTTATGTGCTCTCAGAACAGAGTTCATTCTTTTCTGTGCTGTCCAAGATGGAAGCTCCTAGGCACCTGTGGTACTGACATTTGAGTTTATGATAATAAAAATGAAAATTTGGGTTCCTTAGTTGCACTAGTCACAATCTAAGTACCCACTGTCTCCGTGTGGCTAGTGACTGTGTAGATGTAGAACATTTCTATCACCACAAGAAGGACCTGGCAGCGCTGTTCTAGGTTACTTATCTCCCTGTATGATGTGTATTTGTTCAGTTATTATTGGAGCCATGTGTGTTCCCTGCACTAGACCGTAAAGTCGTGAGGGCAAGGATTATGACTGTTTTCCTGCCCTCTGTATCCACAGTATCCAGCCCAGTCTTGAGACATAGCAGTTCCTTAATAAATATGAGCTGAGTTTTTCCCACTGCTTGAGGATAAAGTATAGTATGCTTTAGTGTGACTTCCTAGGTCCTGAATGAGTGGTCTGGCCAGTGGTCTGGACTCCTTATCAAGCTCTTACCCTTTCCTTGTCCTAACCATCTTGTCACCTCAAATTTCTTTGCATTCTCTCTTGCCAGTTGCAAAAAGGACATGGGAGTGGCACCCACTTACCTCCTCTGACTTCAGCAGGGGGAGAGAGTAAGATCAACAGCAACAACCCAAAGTTGATTCCTATGAGGTGAAAGTCAGACATGCAGCCACCCCAAATTTTTACCAACTCTGACACCAACCATCCCTCCCACAGCACTATCTATTTCTCGGATGGGTATGAAAATTCGTTGCAGTGGTCAGGCAGAACTCACAGACAATACTCACAATTATGAGGTTTATTAGGGAAGTAACAGGTTATAATTCAGGTTCAAGGATGGACTCAGAATGCAATGCTTCCATCAGGATAATCTGCTCTCTGCTATGCCTGCAAGCACTCCTCGCTTTGGCTCTTGGCCTCTCAGCCTCTCAGCCTCTCAGCCTCTCAGCTAGGCTTCTGCTTCTGCTCTGCTCAGGCAAGTATTATTAAGGTATTTTAGCTCTGCCAATAGTGTCTAGGTAAACCCCACTCTGCCAGCAAGCCTCCTGCCCCAAGGCACCCAGCTTTCTCACTCTGTGGGCCAGCAAGCCTGCTGCTCTGTCTCATGCCAGTCTCTTGGTTCTGCTGTCATTGTTTCTCTGCTGATCTTTCTGCCAAGGAGGTCTAGCACAGGGATCTTGAGTCCAAAGACATGCTCTGCCATCAACTCTCTCTTTTCTACCTCGGGAGGGCTTATTTTAATCCTAGAAAAATAACAGAATTTATCAATCCCCACATTAGGGTTCTATACCCCTTATTTTCATGGTTTCACCCCCACAAGCCACCAACCTCTCCTCAGAAGGAAGGTTGGGCAATCTACTTCCATAGTGATACCGCCTCGGAAACCCAAGGAGGAGTCACTATGAGTCGGGTCTGACTCTAGGGCACATAACAACAACAACACCCCCACAAGGACACCATGTACCTTATTTACATTACTAACAAGCTACCCAATCCTCTTGGTGGACCAGAAGCACTTCACATTTACATAGTTCCATCCAGTCATCTGGTGAATACTACAAAGACCATGGCTAAAAGAGCCATACCAAGTAATCTCCTGCATTACACCACTGAACCTTCACATATGCTGTTCCCTCTGCCTTAGTTTATTATATTATTAATTATTATAGTTGTTGTTATTGTTAGGTGCCATTGAGTTGTTGCCAACTCATAGCAACCATATGCACAGCAGAACAAAACACTGGCCGGTCTTGTGTCAGTCTCACAATCCTTGCTATACCTGAGCCCATTGTTGCAGCCACTGTGTCTATCCATCTCATTGAGGGCCTTCCTCTTCCTTGACCATGTACTTTACTAACAATGATTTCTTTTTCTCAGGGAATGATTTCTTCTGACAACATGACCAAAGTAGGTGAGATGAAGTCTGGCCATTCTCGCTTCCAAGGAGCATTCTAGCTGCACTTCTTCCAGGACAGATTTGTTAGTCCTTTTAGCAGACCATGGTACTCTTAGCATTCTTCTCCAGCACCACAACTCAAAAGCATCAACTCTTCTTTGGTCTTCCTTATTCATTGTCCAGCTCTCACATGCATGAGAGGCAATTGAAAATACCATGACCTTAGACACACACCCTGGAGAGAACAATCATGGGAGAAGGAAGGGCTGCTTATGCACAGGGAGACAGCTCAGGGTGCAGAAGAGTATGGAGGGATGGACACTGGGAAGAGGTAACGATGGGGAGGAAGTGGGAGGGGAGCTGTTGCATTGTAAATTTTGGTCAATGACATGAGACAAAGTATATGTGAACTGCTGTATGAAAAGTGAATTTACTCTGTAAATCTTCACCCAAATCAAAATAAAATTAAAAAAAAAAAAAAAAGAAAAGAAAATACCATGACTTGTGTCAGGTGCACCTTAGTCTTCAAGGAGACATCTTTGCTCTTCATCACTTGAAAGAGGTCTTTTGCAGTAGATTTGCCCAATGCAATACATTGTCTGATGTCTTGACTGCTTCTTCCATTGGTGTTGATTATAGAACCAAGTAATATGAAATCCTTGAAAATTTCAATCTTTTCTCCATCCACTGTGAAGCTGTTTGTTGGACCAGTTGTGAGGATTTTTGTTTTCTTCACATTCAGGTGTAATCCATACTGCAGACTGTAGTCTTTAATCTTCATCAGTAAGTGCTTCAAGTCATCCTCACTTTCAGCAAGCAAAGTTGTGTCATCCGCATGTCACAGGCTGTTAATGAGTCTTCCTCTAATCCTGATGCCATGTTCTTCTTCATATAGTCCAGCTTCTTGGATTATTTGCTCAGCATGCAAGTTGAATAAGTATGGTAAAAGGATACAACCTTGAAACACTCCCTTCTTGATTTAGAACCATGCAGTATTCCCTTGTTCTGTTTGAACGACAGCCTCCTGATCTATGTACAGGTTCCTCATGAGTACAATCAAGTGTTCTGGAATTCCCATTCTTCTCAATGTTATCTATAAATTGTTGTGATCCACACAATCAAATGCTTTTACATAGTCAATAAAACACAAGTAAACATCTTTCTGGTATTCTTTGCTTTCAGCTAAGATCCATCTGATATCAGCAATGATATCCCTTGTTCCATGTCCTCTACTGAATCAAGCTCGCATTTCTGGAAGCTCTCTGTCAATATACTGCTCCAACCATTTTTGAATGACCTTTAGTAAGATTTTACTTGCATGTGATATTAATGATATTGTTCAATAATTTCCACATCCTGTGGGATCACCTTTCTTTGGAATGGGTACAAATATGGATCTCTTCCAGCCAGTTAGCCAGGTAGCTGTCTTCCAAATCTTTTGGCATAACTGAGTGAGTGCCTCCAGCAGGACATCTGTTTGTTGAAATGTCTCAGTGGGTATTCCATCAATTCCTGGAGCCTTGTTCTTCAGCAATTCCTTCAGTGCAGCTTCAACTTCGTCCTTCAATACCATTGGTTCTTGATCATGTGCCACCTCCTGAAATGGATGAACATTGACCAATTTTTTTTGGTACAGTAACTCTGTTCCATATTCCTTCCATCTTCTTTTGATGCTTCCTGCATCATTCAATATTTTGCCCATAGAATCTTTCAATATTGCTACTTGAGGCTTAATTTTTTTCCTCAATTCTTTCAGCTTGAGAAATGCTGAGTGTGTTCTTCTCTTCTGTTTTTCTAACTTCAGGTCTTTGCACATTTCCTTATAGTAATTGGCTTTGTCTGCTTGAGCTGCTCTTTGAAATCTTCTTTTCAGCTCTTTTATCTTGTATTTCTTCCATTTGCTTTAGCTACTCTCTGTTCAAGGGCAAGTTTCAGAATCTCTTTTGACATCCATTTGTTCTTTCTTTTTTGTCTTTTTAATGACCTCTTGCTTTCTTCATGGATGATGTTCTTGATGTCATCCCATAATTCCTCTGGTTTCTGGTCACTGATGTTCAATGCATCAAATCTGTTTGTTAGATGGTTTCTAAATTCAGGTGGGTCATATTTTCATATATCAAGGTCATATTTTGGCTCTCATGAACTTGTTTTAATTGTCTTCAACTTCAAGTTGAACTTGCATATGAGCAGTTGATGTTCTGTCCACAATCAGCTCCTGGCCTTGTTTTGGCTGCCAACCCTTGCCTCTTGCCACAGATGTAGTCAATCTGATTCCTGTGTGTTCCATCTGGTGAAGTCTATGTGTATAGCCACTGTTTGTGTAGTTGAAAAAATGTATTTGCAATGAATAAGTTGTTGGTCTTGCAAAATTCTATTATGTGATCTCCAGCATTATTTCTATCTCCAAGGTCATATTTTCCAACTACTGGTAACTCTTCTTTGTTTCCAACTTTTGCATTCCAGTCACCAGTGATAATCAACACATCTTGATTGCATGTTTGGTCAATTTAAGACTGCAGGAGTTGGTTCAATTTCCTCATCTTTGTCCTTGTCCTTGGTGGTTGGTGCATAAATTTGAATAATAATAGTATTAACTGGTCTTCCTTGTAGGCTTATGGATATTATCCTATCACTGACAGTGTTGTACTTCAGCACAGATCTTGAAATGGTTTTTGTGACGTTGAATGCCACACCATTCCTCTTCAATTTGTCATTGCATTGCTGGCATAGTAGATCATATGGTTATCTGATTCAAAATGGACCAAACTGGTCCATTTCAGCTCACTAAAGCCTAGCATATTGATCTCTATGCATTCCACTTCATTTTTTGACCACTTCCCATTTTCCTAGATTCATACTTTGTACATTCCATATTCCAATTATTAATGGATGTTTGCATCTGTTTCTACTCATTTTGAGTCATACCACATCAGCCAATGGAGGTCTTAAAAGCTTTACTCTATCCATATTGTTAAGATTGTCTCTACTCTGAGGAGTCAGCTCTTCCGCAGTCAAACTTCGAGTGCCTTTTTCCGGCACTATATTGGAAAATGTTTCAGGGTTATTCATAAAGTTTGCCAGTAATATATCAGACAGTGTTTCACTGCTATTCATATGGTTTTCACTGGCCAATTCTTTGAGACGTGGATGGCCTCTTCCTTCTTCTGAGTCTGTCTTAGCCCAGAAGCTCCACTGAAACCTGTCCACCATGGGTAACCCTACTGGCATTTTGCAACACAGTGGCATAGCCACGTAGCCTCCAACCTTACAGCAACATGTAAGCCACCAAAGGATGACAAACTGACAGACAAGTTCATCTCCCTTATTTGTTCCTAACCCCTCTGCACCTGCCTACCTTGGCAATGGCCTTAAAATAGAGCCACCCACAAATGAAAGCAGTCTCCAAACCCCAGGCCTCCCTACTTCAGGCCCCAGGCTTAATATAGCACCACCCCAAGTGAAAAGCAGCCCCCAGCCCAGGACTTGCCTACCTGTGCCCTGGCCTTAATATAAAGCCACACCTAAGTGAAAAACAGCCTCCAAGCCCTAGGCCCACCTACCTCAGGCTCCAGCCTTAATAAAGAGCTGCCCCCAAGCAAAAAACCAGCCCCAACCCCAGGCCCACCTATCTTAAATAGAGCTATTCCCAAGCAAAACGTAGCCTCTAAGCCCTGGGCCCACCTACCTTGGCCCCACCTTAATATAGAGCCACCCCCAAGTGAAAAAGAGCCTCCAAGCCCCAGGCCTGTCTACCTCAGGTCCCGGCATTAATAAAGAGCCATCCAAAGCAAAAAGCAGCCCCCAGCCCTGGGCTGTCTACCCCGGGCCTTGGACTTAAAATAGAGGCACAGCCAAGTGAAAAGCAGCCTCCAAGCCCTGATTCCGCCTACCCGGGCCTGGCCTTAATACAGAGCTACCCCTAATTGAAAAATGGCCTCCAAGCCCTGATTCCTACCTTAAGGTTCCAGCCTTAATAAAGAGCTGCCCCCAAGCGAAACGCAGACCTCACCCCTGAGCCCACCTACTTTGAGCGCCAACCTTAAAATAGAGCCACCCTCAAGTGAAAAGCAGGCTCCAAGGCCTGGGGCTGCCTACCTCGGGCCCTGGCCTTAATATTGAGCCACACTCAAGAGAAAAGTGAAATTATTATACCAAAAAACACAAACTTATACTGCCATCGAGTTGGACCCAACTCATAGCGACCCCTCCTTGGGTTTCCGAGACAGTATCACTATGGAAGTACATTGCCCAACCTTCCTTCTGAGGAGTCTCTGGTGGGTTTGAACCACCAGCCTTTCGGTTAGCAGTCAAATGCCTTAGGCAGTATGCCACCAGAACTCCTAAAATTATTATAGTATGTTATTAAATTAATAATATATTAAATTATACTATATTATGTTGTTGTTGTTGTTATGTGCCGTTGAGTTGGACCTGACTCATAGCGACCCCTTCTTGGGTTTCTGAGGCAGCATCACTATGGAAGTAGATTGCCCCGTCTTCCTTCCGAGGAGTGGTTGGTGGTTTTGAACCACCAGCCTTCTGGTTAGCAGCCAAGTGCCTTAGCCACTATGCTACCAGATGTCCCTTCCTCCAGGAAGCCTTCCCTGGCTGCCCAAGTCTGGGTCTGGTGATCTTCCCATAAACTCTCATTGCACCTACATTGTCCCCATCCTTTGCTTTGTATGCATAGTGTAATGGACCATTAATGTCTTTCTCTCTCTGGCTAGACTGTAAGCCTCATGGTGCAGAGGCTGTGTCTCTCACCATCAAATCCCCTGGTACCTAGATCAGTGTCTGGCACAAAGTCAACTGGTCAAAAATATTTATTGGGAACCCATTATGTACCAGGGCCATACCAGGCACTGGGAATATGTTAGTGGGTGAAATAGACATGGTCCTGACCTTGAGAAGCCTCCTCATGAATGAATAAAGGACTGAAGCTGGGTCTGACAAGAATGACCTGTCTCAGGAGGTGGTGATTTCTCTCTCCCTGGAGCTACTGGAAGGCGCTCTGGTGGCTAGTGCCTAAGGTATTTTACTGCTAACCAGGAGGTTGGCAGTTTAAACCTACCAGCCACTCCTCAGAAGGAAGACTGGGCAATCTACTTCTGTAGAGAAACCTCCTTGGAAACCCAAGGAGGGGTTGCTATGAGTCGGATCCATCTCGACAGCAGTGAGTTTGGTTTTTGGTTTGGAGCTACTGGGACCCTCTGGGCAGTTCTACTCTGTCCTATAGGGTTGCTGGGAGTCATAATTGACTTGATGGCAAGGGGTTTGGTTTTTGGTCTGGAGCTACTGAAGCTGTCATGAATGTATAGGTGAGGTCTCTGTGTCAGCTACATTCTAGTCTCTAGGGAAGTGTTTTACATTGTGAGGTGTGGGGGAGACAGGGGAGAAGCATCACCTAAACAGTGTGTGACCAAATGTCTTATGAGTCTCTTTGAGGAGTCCCTGGGTGGCCCAAATGGTCATGTGCTTGGTTATTAACTTAAAGGCTGGCATTTTAAATCTGCTCAGAGGTACCTCAGAAGAAAAACCTGGCAATCTCTTTCCAACAGGTCATGAAAATCCTACATGACACATGGGGTCACCATGGGTCAGTATCAACTCCATGTGTATATGTGAACTTTCAAACTAAGGCACTGACATAATTGAAATGCGAGACTCCAGGCCTAAATTAAAACTCCATTCTAAATTAAATTGAAAATTTCACTTTTATTGTTCTAAAAAGACAACTCAGCCTCTTTGTAAAAGCTTAACTACTCATAATACAGAGAGCCGGAGTCAAGATTTCTAGCTTGGATAAAAAATTATTTGTTAAACAAGTGTCTGTTGGGAATGTTTACGTAGCTGGCCTTAAGAGAAGATGCCTCAGTCAACAGGAGTTTAGGAAATAAAATTGCTAATGTGAAGATGGAGCCTGTAGCTGCCTTATAATTCTGCAACTAAAACGAGGTAAATGTCAATTAACCAAGTCTTAATCAAACTTCATTTTCACTCACTGGGACCACCGGCTCCATTTTCTGCTGACTCTATGTAAACCTATAACTGAGATAAAGACATAAGCTTGTTACATTAAGATAAGAGGAGAGGCAGACATACAGCTGTGACTGACTGTGTTCGTAAAGAATGAGTAGTTAAAGCTCAGGATGTCACAATCCCAGGATATCATGGGTAAATTTAACCATTGTTAAATGTTGAAGATTGTAGTTTAACAAAAACCTTGCCAATGTAATTCCCCAATGTGCACCTGTAAGCATATTCTTTGCTTATTTCACCTGATTCAAAGCTGCACTCTCTCCCTGCAATGTGGAACAACACTGCAGCATCCTGCTTGGATGCCTGTCTGTCTCCCAGTTTCATGGAAGGTTCTATCCTTCAATAGCAAAAAACCCAAAACCAAACCCACTGCCATTGAGTTGATTCTAACTCATAGCAAACCCCGTTGAGTTTCCAAGGTGGTAAATCTTTACGGAAGTAGACTGCCCAGTCTTCCTTCTGTGGAGCGGCTGGTGGGTTGGAATCGCCAACCTTCTGGTAGGCACTCAAGTGCCTTAGGCACCACCAGTGCGCCTTCCTTCAATAAGAGTCATTATTTTTATTTCTAGCAGAGTGTAAGTCTGGTGCTTCACTATGATACTGGCAGTTGATTTGATGTTTTTTGTGGTGTCTTCTTGAGATTTTATTCCCTGGCTGAGAATCATTGCTATAGTGTTCCTGATGATGGTGATGATAATGATGATGATGATGCTAGCCATTGTTTGTTGCACACTGAGTATCTGTCAGACCCTGTTCTAAATGCTTTACACACACAAACTCATTTCATCCTCTTAACCATTCCATGGGGGCAGAACATTTATCATTTTATAGATGAGGAACAGAGAGGTCAAACAGCTTGCCCAAAGCCACCCAGCTAGTAAGTGTCAGAGCTAGAATTTGAACCTTGTATCCTGAGTGTATGCTTTTACTTACTAAGCTAGCCTGATGAGAAGGTACTGCATGTTTCAGGTGGTTGGGACAGAAAATTAAAAAAAAAAAAAAGACATTGAGAGCCACTAGAGTGGAGAGTTGGACCAGAGCTGGAGATTCCCTCCATTGTTAAGGCTTGAATGTTCTTGAGTTTCCATTAGTTGAGGAGACATGACTGCTATCACCATGACTGCTATGAAATCAGCCAGGAATATTCCAAAGGAGGGTACAATCAAGTGTTTTTATCTGAAAGAAAGGAACATGTTTCTCAGAGAGTATATAACAAAGGGATCTCACCAGGACTGGCTAGGGGCAAAGAGGCAGGGAGCCAAGCTTCTCCTCAGAAGTATTGTTTAAGCTGCTGTGTGAGTGATGAATTGGAGTTACTTGACTCAAGCAGATGGTGAGAGAGATCCCAGGTGCAAGAACCAGCAAGTGCAAAGGTCCTGTGGTGGGAAGGAGCACAAGGCATCCTGGGAGACGAAGACAAGGCCAGCATGGCTGGTATGTGGAGCAAAACAGCAAAGCAGCCCAGGATTAATTGGAGAGAGAGATTGAGGACAAGATCATGCAGGGTCTTTGTGTAGGATGACCATAGATCTCAATTTGACTGGGACAGTCCTGATTGGTTTATTCCTATTTCCCTGGTGTGGTAGTTATATTTGTGTGTCAACTTGGCTGGGCCTGGTTGAGTGGCTGGGCGGTAGTTATTCCACATGATGAGACTGGCAATCAACTCCATGTGGGATCTACTACAAGCAGCTGAGTAGCTGCCTTTGGGATGTGGTCTGCTTCCTGTATATAAGGAGAAGCTTTGAGAATGGTCTCTAGCCTATGGCA
>NW_006921651.1:1986115-1992346 GCF_000298275.1 Orycteropus afer afer | reverse complement strand
AGTGTCTTGGTTTGCATGACAGAATCTATTGTCAGCCTCTTAGGCCATGCTAAGGATTTAGGTCTTATTTTAAGACAAAGGAAATCACTAAAGGGTTCTTACATATGAAATCCTCCTCTGAGGAGTTGGATTTAAGTTTCATAGACACTTCTCTGGCTGAAACCAAGAGAATAGATTGGAGAAGCAAGTGTGCTGGTGGGAAGTTGGTTCAGAGGCCCTTGCCTCAGGGATGGAGGCAAGCAAGGTTGGCTTTCATTGTTCGTCACCAATGGTGACAACTATTCTCTTCCACTTGGCCTTCCCAAGGAAAGTTTCAGAACTCAGGTTTAGAGGAGAACCACTCTCTACCCCTGAGTTGGCCAGCTGAAGACAACATCAATAGGTCCTGTGGTGTCTCACTGCCAGGGGACCTATCGATCTTGTGACATGGAGTCTGTGGGTCTTGGGGTTTCCTGAACTTTCATGACTGTTCTGGAAAAAAAGACACACAGATTCCCCAAAATGTCACCCACAGACCAGCTGGCAGGTGGCTGAGGTGGGCATTCCTCTGAGGCACCAGCTGTTGTCATTTTATGCCATTTCAGGGCTGCTGTATGGGTTTTGCTGATAGGAGGTGATGGGCCCTGTTTCTCCTAGAGCCTGTCTTGGATTTCAGGTGAGTTAGAGAAAGATGCTCAGACCTACTCCTCTGCACCCATTCTCTCGGTCTCTTTCTGTCTCTCCCTCTCTCTATCCTCCCTGGAGCTTTGACTTTTTTGAAATGTGTACCCACCTGCTACCCTATCAAAACAGCCTGAGCTTGGCTACTTTTTCAAAGCATCTCAGGCCTTTTCTCTTGCTTGGTAAAATGAAAACAAAATTATTCTAGCAGAAAATTTTACATTAGATGCGATCTGAACAAACCACTTACAGAGCTCAGGGCTCATTTGGAAGCAGTCAGGGCGTGGAGGTGAGAGAGGGGGCAAGGGAGAGCAAGACAGTGCCTGGGAGGAGCACTTTCTTAGCAGGGCAGGGAGGAAAGAGCCAAGGCTGTAAATGCCTCCAGGAGCTTGGGTGGCACTGCTATAAGTCACAACACAAACTGATGACTGTTTTTCGGTGTCCTCTCCCCCCAGGGTTTTAATTTTCTTTTCTTTAGTCCAGAATTATGCAGCTCTTTAACAGGGCGCCTCTCTTTCCACCTCCTTTTATCTTCCCCATCCTGCCTCCTCTTAATGGTGTTTTTTTTTTTTTTTTTTTTAACTCTGAGTTTTTAGTGCTTGCCTGGTCTCAGCCAGTAATTTTTTCTCTGACACCCACCTACCATGCATCTTTGGGTTGTAAATGAACCATCACAGCAAGAAACAAAGGTTTCTAGCTCATCTCTGTCTTAGTCCTGGGAGTTTTCAGCTTGGCTTGCCTCTAGTAGGAAATGGAGGACGTGAGCAGCTCTGAACAATGACTGGGCCCTTGGGTCATCACGTGCGGCTCTATTCCCAACCCAACCAGACAGTCACTGACTCTGTGTTAGGACAAATTAGCACCAAAGCAAGCCTCTGAGTTCCTCTCCAACCGTTTCAATTCATAGGAGAAGAAATTGGAGTCCAGGGGGTGACATGGGGGACAATGAATTCACGCACCCCAATGTCAGACTCCCAACCCAGTGTTCTTCTATTGGAGAAGAAAAGGTGTCTGGAGATCACCTGGACCTCTTCTTGAGGCACCATCCTGGACTTCACAAGCCCTTAGGATCCCACAGGACTCATGCTGTTTGTCTTCTTACTGAATAAGAGCCAGTGGAGGGAAAGAATTTGTGTAGGAAAGTAACTGAGTAGAGGCTCTAGACCAGATACTGTAGATGCCAGTAGGGTCAGGCAAGCCACAAAAATGGGAGCAGCAGGCCAAGGATACAGCAATAGGGAATGGTGGGGACTATGGCAATCTGGGTGGTGCAAATGGTTAAGCATTGGACTACTAACCGAAAAGACAGTGGTTCAAACCCACCCAGAGACACCTTGGAAGATAGGTCCAGTGATCTGGACAGCCTTGAAAATTCTAGGGAACAATTCTACTCAGGACACATGGGTTTGTCATGAAGTAGAATTCACTCGATGGCAACTAACAACAACAATGTGGCAAACTGAAGGATCCATGCTTCAATTAAAGAGGCAGCTGACACAGGGAACCCAGAGGAAGGAGGGCCCTGGCTAGCCTGTTTCCTAACTTTTCAAGAGGGGTCAGGAATCTGGATTTTTTAAATTGTAAAATCTGATTTTAAAAAATGTTAGCTGCATTAGACTATAGTCAGACAAAACATCCTGTGTGCATTCAGTTCAGGCTCTGCTCATGATATGCCAATGGATCTGGGTGATTTGATGGGTGAGGTAGTTAAGGTCATATGTCAACTAGGCTTGGCCTGGTTTGAGTGGCTGGGCAGCTTGTTGTAGTTATTCCCCGTGATGAGACTGGTAATGAACTCCATGGTAGAATCTTCAGTGAGCAGCTGAGTAGCTGCCTTAGGGATGTGGTCTGCTTCCGGTATATAAGGAGAAGTTGAGAAAGGTTTCTGAGCTTTTGGCCCATCTGGATCCTGCATTTGGCCGAGTCTTCATCTCAATGGCCTGCCATGTTGTCTGCCAATCTTGGGACTGTTAATGGACTTGAATTAGCAGCCTGCCATGTTGCTTGATAATTTTGGGACTCTGCCATTTTACTTGTTGAACTTGGGTTTGGCACTTCAGCAGCCAGCAGCTGTCCGAGTTAAGAGGTGCCCCCAGCTTCAGTGGGCCGGGAGCAAGAGGCAGAGCTGAAGCCCAAGGTCGAGAGGCCTTCACCCACACCCTAGGGCTGGCACTTTGAACTCAGACTTCTAGCCTTCTAAACTGTAAGAGAATAAATCCCTGTTTGTTCAAGCCATACCCTTGTGGTATCTTCTGTTAGAGCAGCACTAGAGGAATGAAACAATGGGGGACAGTGTGGTGGAGGTGGGGGGGTGGAAAGTGCTGAGATAAATATTGAGCTGTTCCTACTGATTCCTCTTCTGTCACTCTTCTTGACCAGCTTTTCTGTGAAGGAAAAGACATTATACTGGGAGAACAATGTGGGGTGTCTGCTTATAAGAGCAGAGGGCTGGGCTGAACAATGGTAGAACTTTCTATCCTACCCAGACAGCAAGCAGATAGGATGAATCTTGTTTTAGGACCTGACAGGACTCCCTGCATCCCTCATACCTTTTTTTTTTAAAAAAAGAGAGATGCTGCTTATTATGGAGAGGTTACTATACGCCAGGCATTATGCCTTAGGTCAGGTGCCCTGGCGGCACAGTAGTTAAGCATTCAGCTGCTAAGCAAAAGATCGGTGCTTTCAACCCACGAGCTACTCTATGGGAGAAACAGGTGGCAATCTGCTTTCATAAAGATTAAACTCACTGCCACCAATTCAATTCTGACTCACAGTGACTCTATAGGACAGAGTAGAACTGCCTTGTAAGGCATCCTAGGCTACAATCTTTATGGGAGCAGATGGCCAGGTCTTTTCTCCTATATTGCTGCTGGTGGGTTTGAACTGCCAACGTTTTGGATAGCAGCCAAGTGCTTAAGCACTGCTCCACCAGTGCCCCTTCACAACAATCATATGGGCAGATACTGTTATTAGCTGCCTCTGAGTCGGCCCCCAGCTTGTGGCAACCCCATGTGCAAAGGTCTGCAAGATCTCTTTGGTTGATTTTTCAGAAGTACATCACTGGCCTTTCTTCCTAGTCTTAGTCTGGACTAAATCTTTTTTTTTTTTTTTAATGGTTGGGGAGATTGAGGCTCAGAGAAGTTAAGCGGCCTGTTCAAAGACACACAGTAAGTGGTTCTCTCTAACACTATGCTATGCTGCCTTATTTTTCCAGAGTTATTCTAGAAAAAAGCATGTGTGCACACACAGACACATCGTGCTCTTTATATACAGACACATAAAGCTTTCAAAAGTTATTCTCTTTTGGCTCCCTAAGGCTCCTATAAAAAAGCTATTTGCATGTCTTTCACAGTTTTTCGTTAGTGAGACTGTTCTTGGATGAGATCACCTTTCCCGTGAACTGCAGTTTATTGGCTTGGCAAAGGGGTCAGAGAGGGTTTGGTTGTGGCTTGATTTTCCTTCCCAGTCCCCGCAGAAGCAGCATTCAGCCTCAGAAACAGCACAGCCCATCTTCGTGGCGGCCAGAAAGCTGACGGCAAGCGAGGAGCAAGCATGGGATGAAAGTTGACTCTTGTTTCTCTCTCCCCTTCCCTTTGGACCTCGTCCAGGCTTTCTGCTTCCACTCCTGCCCTTTCCCTCCATGGTATAAAAAAAGAAAAGAAAGCAAAGCAACCAAAACCGAGCTTGTTGCTATCAAGTCAACTCCGACTCATGGCAACCCCATGGGTTTCAGAGTAGAACTGCACTCCACAGCGTTTTTGTGGCTGTAATTTTTATGAAAGCAGTTCACCAGGCCTTTCTTCCATGGTGCTGCTGGGTAGATGGGAACAGCTAACCTTCAGGTCAGCAGCTGATCACAAACTGCTTGCCCTGCCCAGGAGACCTCCCCCAGTGATAAACCCACTGCCATCAAGTTGATTCCAACTCATAGCAACCCCCATAATATTTCCAAGGCTATAACCTTTATGGAAGCAGACTGCATCATCTTTCTTCCGTGGAACAGCTGGTGGGTTTGAACCACCAACCTTTTGGTTAGCAGGCAAATGTCTTACCACTGCACCACCATCATTCTTTCTTTCCCAGGCTCAGCCACAAGCCCAGCACCAGGTCAGGGGTGTGGTAGGAGCTCTGCACCCACCTGCTTGGTAGAGTGTGTGATGATGCTCCCTATATAGTTGAGCTCAGGAGAGGACATTTGTCATATTTTTGGGAAAGAGTTACTTTTTTTCTACAAGCAAAAGCAAATTATGCTGGGGATCATACATTTGCTAGAAACAGAAGTCCCTGGAGTTAGCTTAAGTATATTCTAATGCTAACAGCCTATAGGAATCTAAGGAAAATTCAGACAATTACCTACTGGAAAGATGGGAATCAGATCTCCCCAGGAAGATAGCGGCAGGATTTCCTGACTCTGGAATTAGGCCTTTCTTCTGAGGTGCCTTTGTGTGAGTCTGAATCCTCAACCTTTTGGCCATTGACATGACTTAGCTAAACACCATATTTCAGTGTGTTTTTGGTCTGCTCCCAAGTGCAGCCAAATATCAATGTCCCCAGGTCAAATGTGTGGGAGAGGCATATCAAAAGCCCATTGTTGATCCAGTGAGCTGTGAACAGCTGCCCTAGAACATTCTTCCATAGTGTTGTTATTTTACTACAGAATTATTACTGTTATTGCTAAGATTAGATCAGAAACCCCCAGAAGCGGTGAAGTCACCCTCTATTAAAACCCACCTGTCGGTTGGTTGTACAGTGGTGCTTGCATGTGGCTGTGATGCTGGAAGCGATGCCACTGGTAGTTCAAGCATCAGCAGGATCACTTAGGGTGGACACGTTTCAGCGGAGCTTCCAAACTAAGAGAGAACAGGCAGAAGGACCTGGCCATCTGCTTTTGAAAAATTTGTCCAGTGAAAACCTTATGAATAGCAGTGGAACCTCATGTGATGCAGTGCCAGAAGATGAGCCCCTCAGGTCGAAAAGCACTGAAAATATAACTGGGGAAGAGCTGCCTCCTCAAATAAGAGTTGACCTTAATGACATGGATGGAATAAAGCTTTCAGGACCTTCATTTGCTGATGTGGCCTGACTCAGATTGAGAAAAAAACAGATGCAAACGTCCATTAGTAATCAGAAAGTGGAACATACTAAGTATGAATCCAGGAAAATTGGAAGTCGTCAAAATGAAATGGAACATTTGAAGATCAATATCCTAGGCATTAGTGAGATGAAATGGACTGGTATTGACCCTTTTGAATCAGACAATCATATAGTCTACTATACCTGGAATGACAAATTGAAGAGGAACAGCATTGCATTCATTGTTAAAAAGAACATTTCAAGATCTATCCTGAAGTACAATGCTGTCAGTGATAGGATAATATCCGTACTCCTACAAGGAAGATTCAATTCTCAAGTTGCAATATTGATGGATTCTATAGGCAAAAAGTTGAATGATACAGGAAACATCAAAAGAAGATGGAAAGTACACAAATAGTCATTGTACCAAAAAAGAGTTGGTTGACATTCAGCCATTTCAGGAGGTAGCATATGATCAAGAACCAATGATACTGAAGG
>NW_006921651.1:1942306-1985210 GCF_000298275.1 Orycteropus afer afer | reverse complement strand
CACCACACATTTACATAGTTCCACCAAGTAATCTGGTGGGAGTCACAAAGACTATGGCTAGGAGAGCCATACCAAGTAATTCACTGCATGACAATGGAATACCAATGGAAATGTTTTAACAATGGATGCAATGCAAAAAGTGCACACACTTATCTGTGCCAAGAACTTTGGAAGACAGCTATCTGGCCAACTAACTGGAGGAGATCCATATTTGTGTCCATTTCAAAGAAAGGTGATAGTTTCCTGTAGAAATTATTGAACAATGTCATCAATTATATAATAAATGACAATATAATATAATTTATTATAATATCAATGATATCATTATTGTGTTTTATCGACTGCAAAGGCATCTGACTGAGTGAATCCTAACAAATTATGGATAACATTGTGAAGAATGGGAATTCAAGAACACTTAATTGTGCTCATGTGGAACCTGTACATAAACCAAGAAGCAGTCATTTGAACAGAACGAGGGGATACTGTATGGTTTAAAATCAGGAAAGGTATGTGTTGGAGTTGTATCCTTTCACCATACTTAAAATCTGTATACTGAGCAAATAATCTGAGAAGCTGGACTATATGAAGAAGAACTTGGCATCAGTATTAGAGGAAGACTCATTAACAACCTGTGATATGCAGAGGACACATCCTTGCTTGCTGCAGGTGAAGAGGACTTAAAGCAAATATTAATGAAGATCAAAGACTATAGACTTCAATGTGGATTACCCCTCAACATAAAGAAAACAAAACTCCTCACAACTGGACCAATAAGCAACATAATGATAAATGGAGATTGCCACTGTTAATCATTTCCTTTTACTTAGATTCACAATCAACGCCCATGGAAGCAGCAGTCATGAAATCAAAGGACATATTGCATTGGGAAAATTTACTGCAAAAGACATCTTTAAAGTGTTGAAAAGCAAAGATGTCACTTGAGGACTAAGGTGTGCTTGACCCAAGCCATAGTATTTTCAATAACTTCATTTGCATGCGAAAGCTGAACAATGAATAAGGAAGACTGAAGAAGAATTGATGCCTTTGACTTATGGTGCTGGCCAAGAATACTGAATATACCACAGACCGCCAGAAGAATGAACACATCTGTCTTGGAAGAAGTGCAGCCAGAATTCTTCTTAGAAGTGACGATGTTGAGCCTTCATCTCACGTACGTTGGACATATCATCAGGAAGGATCAGTTCCTAGAGAAAGACATCCTGCTTCGTAAAGTAGCAGGTCAGAAAGAGGTAGACCTTGCAACAGATGGATTGCCACAGTGGCTACAACAAAGGGCTCACACTAACAATGATTGTGAAGACAGGGCAAGACCCAGCTGTGTTTTGTTCTGTTGTACAAAGGGTTGCTATGAGTCAGAACCAACTTGATGGTGTCTAACCACCACAACAACATCAAATTTGAGTATCTGTGAACTTTCCCTTTTCAATGCTTGGACTCAAATACTTCTGCTCTGAATTTTTTAAAAATGTGAAATTTTAATTTATTTTTAATGCAATTTGTACATGCTAGTGCTGCAACCATGTTGTTTCCCTCCATGGGACAAAAAATGAACCTGGGAGGAAATTGGAGGCCAGAGTGTCAAATCATTGATGTGGCGAGAATAGAAGACGTCAGGGTTTAGGTCTCAAATCAGAGCCTGGGCTGTCCTAATTTTTTTTTTTTTTTTTTGAAAGAATGATGACAAAGATGTAAAATGTGGGACATTTTTGCAGTAGACCTCTGAAACTAGAAGAGCAATGCCCCTGTAATAAGGTAGTTAAACACCCAGGATAAGGGTTGGCACCTAAACATAATAGATGCTCAGTAAATGGTAATATGGATTGTGATCAACTCCTGAAGTCAGGAATCACCATGTACCTAGAACAAAGTGTAAAATGAAGGTCGTCAAGTAAGTAACTGTGACCCACAATAGCCAATCAAAAGCAGAAAGTGGCCTGAATGGAGAAGACTTGGTGAAAGAAGAACAGAGACAGCCTGGATAGATGGAAAAAGAGATGGAAAGAAGCTTAAAAAATACAAATGACACCATTGAAGACTAATAAGTAAGAATGTCTGGGGTGAGGCTTGGGAGCCAGTCTGTTGTTTGAAACACTCTTTGAGTGCTTTTAATATACAGCCAGTGTTGAAACCGCTGAACTTCACAAATACTCTGAATCTCTGGTTATGTTCTTTGAGCAAATCAATTAACTTCTAGGGGTTTGTGATTTTCCTGAACCTGGAGGTATTGGAAAGCCACTACTTCAATGTGGATTTAAAAATTGTCACCCTTTAGTGGATTTATCCTAATGATCCAAAAACCCATTGTAGCCTAGTTGAATTCCCACTCACAGCGACCCTATAGGACACAGTACAATTGTCTTCATAGGATTTCCAAGGCTTCAGGGAAGCAGACTGTGACTTCTTTCTCCGTGGACCCGTTGGTGGGTTTGAAACTCCAACCTTCTGGTTCACTGCCAGGCGCTTAACCACTGCACCACCAAGGGTCCTGTCTTGATGATCAGTGACCAGAAATGCATGGTATTTCTGGTTAAGCACTTGACTGCTAGCCAAAACATCAGTGCTTCAAACCCACTAGCTGCTCCACAGGAGAAAAACGTAGCAATGTCCCTTTGTGAAGATTATAGTCTTGGAAACCTTATGGGGTGGTTCTGCTCTGTCTACAGGGTTGCTATGAGTCAGAATTTGACTTGAAGGCAACAGATTTGGTTTGTTTTTCTGACATCTGAGTGAAAGGAGGAAGTGAATTGGTTGGTAGAAAAAGTTCCATTACTGAGCTCTGCATGGCTAGGCCTGAGCTGAAAGGCCAGCGTCCAGACTTCAGCCAATGCTCATATTAACCCTTTGGGGCTACACAGACCAAGATTATTTATTGGTGAGGAAATGGAGGCTAAGGTGATTAACGAAGCTGGAGACCTTGGTTAAGATCACCCCATCAATCTATCTTCTATGAGAAGGAGTGAGAGGTGGGTGTTAGGCTGGAGGTCATCCTAAATGCAAAATAAATACTGTGATTATGAGCTTGGAAAATCTCAGTGTCTCAGAGCTTCAGAAGAGCCCTCTCAAATAGTCCAAAGTAGTCTTTTTACAAAAAGCTACCATCACAGGAAACTTCCCTGGAGAGGTGTCATGCTGTGCTTTCCTGTATCTTGGGGAGATGAGACGGGTGGGTGTGGGGCCTGAGCAGGCCCAGGCAGAGTGGGCCAGGAAGTATGGGATTCCTATGAGATTCCTGCGGGGAGGCATGTTGCTGGGAGCTTGAACTCCCTAGGAGAGAGCATCTGCGTGGGCAGGAGGCAGAGGGCTGGGCCTGGAGTTCAGGGTAATAGCTTTATTCTCCAGGAAGAGTCAAGGTGGGGACAATGGTCAAGTTCAGAAATTCTGGCCCAGGGGTGAGGAGCCCTAGTGGCACACTTGGCTGCTAACCAAAAGATTGGTGGTTTGAACTCACCAGTCACTTGGCGGGAGAAAGATGTGGTAACTGGTTTCTGTAAAGATTATAGCCTTGGAGACCGTATGGGCAGTTCTATTCTGTGCTATAGGGTCACTATTAGTTGGATTTGACTTGGCATCAATGTGTTTGGTTTGGTTTGGCTTGGTTTTGGCCCAAGGTTTCCTGCAGTATAACACTGGGGAGTGGTCCTCCCATTCCAACAGGCCTCTGTGCCTGAGGGAGTGTCGCTTTTACACTTGACACAGGGAAGAGGCAGAAGTACACTCAGATCCCAGCTCTGCCTTGCATTATCTATAAACCTTGGGCATATATCTTTCTGAACCTCGGTTTTTGTCATCTGTAAAATGGAAATAAAAATGAGATATGTGTAAAAGTTTGATGAATATCAGCCAGCATTGTTAAACAGCAAACCTCTCAAGGGCAGAAACCACATTTCCTCTCTCTGTTGATCTCTCCAGGGTAGCTCAGCACAGTCTTGACATACTTGACTGATGGGTAGAACAACATCCATATTTTTGTCTGCAAATCTGAAAAATGGTCACCTATTGCTACTTTCTAGGAGCTCTGGTGGCGTAGTACCTAAGGCACTTGACCGCTAACCAGAAGGCAGTTAGTTCAAACCCACCAGCCACTCCTCAGAAGGAAGATTGGGCAATCTACTTCTGTAGAGACACCGCCTTGGAAACCCAAAGAGAGGTTGCTATGAGGCAGGATCAACTTGACAGCACTGAGTATACTATAAGTAGGAGTCTCCGCTGCTGCAATTAGGTGGCAACTACTAGCTAAATGGTGGGTGGTTAGAACCCACCCAGAGGCACCTTGGAAAACAGACCTGCCAATCTGTTTCTGAAAGGTGACATATGTCTTGAAAACCCTATGGAGAAGTTCTGCTCTGCCCATATGGGGTTGCCATGAGTCATAACCAGCTTGCTGGCAAACAACAACAACAACATATTATAAGTTCTCAAGCATTAATTATTGTCATTCTTTAAATGTAGGGGGTTGTAAATGCAAACATCTATGGGGGCAAGACAAACAATAGAAATGAATAAAACAGGCTGATGTATGCAAAATTGGAAGGCAAACCTGATGGGAAATGAATGGCACTGGGCTCTAAGTTTATAAGCTGGGGAGCAAGCAGGGAGTGATTGCTGTGGGCTGGTCTCTCTAAAGGGGCAGTGGCTTTGCAGGTGATTGTTGCCACATGGACATTGCCAGATTTGGTTTTTCAAGAGAAGGTGAACTCAGGATTTTTATGTGAGCTTTTCCAGTTATTAACTCTTGGAAAACCCATTCCATTACTTTAACATCATGGTGAGGGCCAAACAAAACATCTCCAGGTGCTCTCTCATCCGCCAGCTCATAACTTCTACTTTGGTGTTGTGCTTTGTGTCCCAAGCCTCTTCCATTTGTCTTTTCTCCTTGTTATTGCATCGTGAGTAGGTTCAATACAGATTATTAAGTATCTGCTATGTGTCTGGGCTGAGGGGACTTCAAAGAGGGAGTAAGATGCAGGTAATTCACTCTGAATGTTCAGGCGTTCCCATTGTCTACACAACATCCATCCAGAACTTTGCCCACCTATGAGCAATGTCTGCTGAATGAATGAACGAGGTAAGCAAACCCAGAAGCCAATCTTCTCTGTGCAATTGACTTGATGTGGTGAAACAAGAAAGGCTTAGTGAGCTGGATCTTGTCACCATCTCTTCTTGCTGTACGACCTTGGGTGAGTTTTTTAATATTCTGTTACTGAGTTTCCAGCACCTGTAAAATGAGAATGGGATTATCCCTCCTGGGAGGGTAGTTGTGAGGTTTAGATACAACAGGGTGTGAAAATTGTTTACAATTATGTTTGAGCCCATTTCCTCTCAGGAAATGATGCCCATGCCTCATAGGTGATTCAGAGGGATTTTTGCACAACAAATGAGTGTGTAATATAAGGCAGTGGGTTATAAGTACCAAAGCAGTCTGGTGATGTTTAGTGCAAGAGCAAAAATCCCAGTACACAGCAATAGCCCCTGAGTGCAACCTGGTATTATAGCTTAGCATGGTGATTCAATTTGTATCTTGGTGATCCTGGTTTGGTGAGGAAGTAATTCTATTTCAAGTGATATTAAGAAGTCAGGGAAAACTGCAAAATATTTTAGAAAGATTGCCATCAAATGATATTAACTTATTAACATTAAAATGGGAGAGTTTTCAGTCAATGTAGAAAGTTTGTATGGGATGCAGGTCATTCCTCATCTCTGATATGCAAATGAGGTGCTGCTTGTGCCTAGAGATGTGGTTGATGATGGTCTGTGCCTGGTAAACTCCTGAGGTGGCTTCCTCTCCCATCCTATGGGCCAGTAAGGCCCAGAGGTCTGGAAGCTACTGAGATACACTTACACATTCAAGCACACAGTTACGTTTATGAGTCCAGACCAGCTGCTGAGTCAATTCCGACTCGTGGCGATCTCGTGTGTGTCAGAGTAGAACTATGCTCCACAGAGCTATCAATGGCTATTTTTTTTTTTTTGAAGCAGATTATCAGGTCTTTCTTCCAAGGCTCATCAGAGTGGACTTGAACCTCCAACCTTTTTGTTAGCAGCTCAGTGTGTTATGATTTGCATAACCCAGGGCCAGCAGTTGTGGAGGCTGACTGAAATCCATGGATCACTCTCACATGCCCTGATTTTTAAATTATATGTAGTTGCTCTTGTGAGTCACAAAATATATATTTATTTGAAAGTGTTATTAAATGCAGAGTAGCTATTTTCCCTAAGTATTTTTCCTAACGGATAAAAAGTAGGGGATTTATGAAGATTGACTTAGAGGTTAGGAACTCTGTCTTGTGTAAAATTCTCTGTATTAATAATAATAGTAATAGAAACAAGAATTTTCTGGGCATACCCACTTTGTGGGGCATAAGTACTGAGTCACATAATACTTAATGCTATCCTATGACATGGGAAGTAAAGATTCCCCCCTTTATCACAGATGAGAGAAATGAGATCTAGAGAGTTAGTTGAAGATTTTCTGTCTGGTCAGGGATGGGGCTGATGTGCTATTAGGTTTTTGAATGATGCTAAAATACCAGTTAGGAGTGCTGGTAGCATAGTGGCTAAGGCACTTGACTGCTAACGAGAAGGCTGGCGGTTCAAACCCACCAGCCACTCCTCTGAAGGAAGGTTGGGCAATCTACTTCCTAGTGATAATGCCTTGGCAACACAAAGAGGGGTCGCCTATGAGTTGGGTCCAACTCGATGGCAAATAACAACAACAAAAATTATCAGTTAAAGTGGACAGGTGGGGGTGTATCATTTATGTACTAAGTACCTACCAGGCCTTAGGTGCTGAGCTAAGTGTTTTTACATACTTTATTTCATTTCATCTCCCCACAGTGAGATTCCACTCTATCATCCCAAAGGACCTCAGGTTGGCTGGGTTACCCCAGTGTAGCTAGGAAATAAGGGCCTTTCTTGTCAACCTGCTTCCCTTCAGATCCTGCCCTTGGAGGCGTTCAAGGATCCTAGCTGAGTTCCAGGAGTCAGAGGTTTGCAGGTTAGGGCCACCCATAGGGTTAGGTCCAGAGGCATGCTCCTTCGGTTCAGATAGAGTGAGCAGGGCAGAGAGGTTGCAGAGGGCCCCTTTAGGGTACCAGTGTGGGTTTGCTCAGCTCTCCAGAATCCCGTCCAGGTGTGTAGTGAGTGCAGCTGCCTAATTAAGCTGAAACCAGCAGTAAGGAGCCCAGGGAGGAAATGAAGACATCTGTTCCCCACCGATTCTCAGTTGGCTCCTTTGCATTGCTTCCTTTAAGAATCCATCTTCGTCCTCCCAGCTGCAGAGTCAGAAGGAGTCATCTCAATAGCAGTGGGTTTTTAGTGGGTCCTGAATAAGGTGAGCTACTGCCACTGCCCCATCCAATAGGAGGACCAAGGTCACGGTTTGGATTACTGAAGGGGATCAGGAAAACAACACTTGACACAACACTCTGGCCTCGGGTGCCTGGGTGACTCAGACCAGTGTACTCAGATGTAAGCACAGATGGGCTTTTCTCAGGCACAACTAACGCAAGAGCCATGGGAAGACACCAATTATGTTCTTTGGCGTTGTGGTGAAGTCAGAGATTGGACCCACATCTCCATTACCCGTTAGTATTCCAGGCTCTCTTCTGTTACCTGGCTAGGGACAGAAGAGGAAGCGGGAGGAAGGTAAATAACCTGCATATTGAACACTTTTAATGGCATTTGGTGAGCACTCAGTTCTATATCTTTTTAGTTTTATTATTGTTAATAATAAAGGCTTATGTGTATGAAGTACTTATCTATGGCAGGCATTGTTCTAAGCACTTTTTAATTTCGCCTCCAATTCAAAGGATAACTTCAAGGGCACATCCTTGAACTGAGTCTCTGACCTCAGTTCCACGTTTTTAGCACAACGCTATATTGTGTATTCCATTTTACGTATTTTAAGTGAGTTACCTCATGATACGTAACCCTCAAACTAATGGCTTTTTCTGTCAATCTCTTTTACAGTTTAGGATACTAAGAAACCAAAAAATCAAACCCACTGCCGTGGAATCGGATCTGACTCATAGCGACCCCTCCTTGAGTTTCTGAGGTGGTATCACTACGGAAGTAGATTGCCCGACCTTTCTTCCAAGGAGTGCCTGATGTGTTTGAACCACCAGCCTTCTGGTTAGGAGTCAAGTGCCTTACGCACTATGCCACCAGAGCTCCTGACTCCAGAAAGATGAAGTGAATTAATAGGCTACTATTACTGTTAACAGTCCCTCTGGGGCACAGTCTGCGCTGGCTTTCTAACCTCCAGGTTGGCGGGTTTCTGAAATGGTGAATCCTTATGAAAGTAGATTAACCCATCTTTCTTCACATGAGGTGGCTTGTGGGTTTGAACCTCCAACCTTCTAGTTAGCAGTCAAATGCCTTGGGCACTGCACCACCAGAACTCCTTTTAAGGATTATCTGGGAACAAACTGACAATAGTACCTCAAAAAGTCAGGCAGAAAGCTTAGGGGACAGTGATTTTATGTTAATGGAGGAGGAAAATTCTGAAAAGAGGGGTGAGAATGGTTATACAACTTGAAGAATGTAATTAACGTCACTGTATTGTACATGCAGAAACTCTTGAACTGGTGTATGTTTTGCTGTGTATATTTCCAACAAGGACAAAAATTATTTAAAAAAACAACTTCACCTCATTGATTCCAGGAAGTAAAAAAATAAAAAAATAAACAAAAAGCAACAAATACTTCAGAGCAATTTTACTCTGTAACACATAGATTGCCATGAGTTGGAATTGACTCAATGGCAGTGGGTTTGGTTTTGTTTTTCTGGTACCAACGTTACCATCACTCTGCTGCTGCTATCACGAGTGTAACATTGACAGTTCATGGAAGAATCCATTTGCATTTGGTCTGTTACTCCTTGAGAGCTTGGCTTTTTGACTATTTTGTTCAATATTGGGCTTCCAGTGCCTGAAACAGTAACCCGTCATGATAGCTAACTGTTGAACAGATGAATTCCAAAGCGGTTACTTTCTGCTTCTACATGTGGTTTCATAACTTAGCCTGTAGGCCGGGCTGTCTAAGCAGGAAGACTTCCAGTGCTCCAGGGATGGCTCTACCACTGATACTTGGCCCAATACCCCTGCAAGACTCTTCTCCCTCAGCAGCCTCTAGACCTCACTTTCATTGCTCACACTTTATCTTTCACTTTGGAAGAAGTGCAAGACAATGAATGAAATACAGCTATGCAGTGAAGTAAAAACTCACCGATGCTTCATATATTTTGATCTTCAGAAATACCTGGAAATCATTATAATTTAACATTTCCACCAAGACCCAGAAAATGTGTGTATATATTTATGAATTCTAAATCAGCTTTTCACACCTGGTAGGCTTCTGTGATGAACTAAGTCAAAACACATCAAAGGAAAGTGTATTATAAGAAATGAAAAATTAAGAAGTATTTTGTTTTCTGTGTAACCCAGTGTCCACCATACCTGATTACCAATGTTTAAGGGCAGTGTTTGTTTATTTCAGAGTTCCTTGTGCTCCGTGGTCAGGGCCAGCTCACATCTCTCCAGGTGCCACAGCTTTTAGGATGCTGAGTGTGACCTGTTCCTCTGTGGGCCTAACACTGTCTGCCAGACAGTAGTCTCTCTCCGTTTGCCAGGGTAACCTCTGTGCTCTCAGGGAAACCTGGGAAATAATTGAGGAGTCTAAATGCCTCCCTGGGAGCTCTGGTAGCATAGTGCCTAAGGCACTTGACGGCTAACCAGAAGGCTGGAGATTCAAACCCACCAGCCACTCCTCGGAAGGAAGGTTTGGCAATCTACTTCCGTAGTGATACTGCCTCGGAAACCCAAAGAGGGGTCGCTATGAGTCAGGTCTGACTCAACGGCAAACAAGAACAAACAACAAGAAATGCCTCCCTAGTCTGACAGGGTTTTAGCCTCTCCTGGCTGCCTTCCTGAATGGAGTATGGAATCAGACCAACTTAGTTTATGCTTCCAGCTTCACCAGCTGGAAGAATAGACAGGTTGTTATTGTTGTTGTCATTGCTAGTTGCTGTCCAGCCAATTCCAACTCGTGGTGACCCCTATGTGCAGAATAGAACTGCTCTGTAGGGTTTCCAAGGCTGTGAGTTTTTGGAAGCAGATCACCCACTTGTCTTCTGAGGCACCTCTGGTGGGTTCAGACCACCAACCTTTCAAGTCAGTAATTGAGCCCTTGACCAATTGCTGCATCCAGGGACTCTGGGAAAATCATTAGCCATCTTTTTCTTTTTCAATTTGAGAAAGAGATACTGAAATACAAACATTAGGGTTGCTAGACAAAGATGAAAAGTAAAAATGTATTCTGCTTTTCCACTGATGTATGCCTGACTCCAGAGGACACTGACAATGTTCTCCAGGGAACTGTGGGTGCACTGTCCTAACCCCAAAGCCTTCTGTTCTACAAAGAACATTCCTGCAGAGTCTGCATTTTAAATCAGAATATGCTCGTGTTTGTTTTATGTAGGATACTTGCTGTCACTACTCCATTTCTTTACCTCAAGGTTTGCCACTTCAGAATGGTGTTGTATTGTGAACCTCCTGTGACATCGCATAACCCCTGGCACCAGCTGCCTGTCCCAACCACCCACTCCTGTCTCGACAGCATAGCCGTCTAAGAGAGAAAGGAGCAGCACAGAGTGTGTGCGTGGTCAGGCTCAGGGAATGTAGCTTTAGAATAATCTCTAGAATGAAGGCTGAAGAAAGCACCAGGTAAAGGGCTCCTTAGAGAACGCTTGTCTGCTCCACCTCTGCCCCTAGACTTACTGAGTACTTGATGTCTTTCCAGCTCCCCCTGGGGTCCAGGTACTTGTTGTTCATCGAGTTTATCAGCATTTCTCCCAGGGATCTCAGACTGACTAATTAGTCTCCCCTGCCTGGTTGTGGAAGCCAGAGGGTACCACCACACTAGCACTTTTTTACTTGCATCTGTTGGGGAAAGCCAAAAAACAAACAACAACAAAACCCACAAAAACTCACTGCCATTGAGTCAGTCTGGACTCATAATGACCCCTCCCTGGGTTTCCACGGTAGTATCTCTAAGGAAGTAGATTGCCCAGTCTTTCTTCTGAGGAGTGCTGGTGGGTTTGAACCGCCTGTCTTCTGTTTAGCAGTCAAATGCCTTAGGCACTACGCCACCATTAACCCTACCCCTGTGACTCTTTGGGTGGGGTTATGTTGTGTATGTAGAGGGGTATGGATGGACTTGTGTGTAGGTAGGAGCTGGGTATATACACCCATGGGCTTGAACCATGGGTTTGAAGGATTTCGGTGTGGATTCTGATCATGAAATCAATAGATGTTTTCCTGGATGGTCAGGGCTGGTCAGAATGAAATAGGACCAAACACGGGTCTCTGCCTGGTGCGCAGTCAGGCCAAAACAGTTTATACACTGAGTGATTAAGAGGAGAGAAAATTATTTATTGCAAGCGGCAATGCAAGGAGTAGGGGTACCCCCATACCCAGATCTGACTCACCGAAACTCCATTGAATTACAGTTTTGTAGGTTTCAGAAGAGAGGGTTATGCATATTCATAAAAATGTCAGGAATTTGGGCGTGAGATGGTTGACGATTGGCTGAAATTTCCTTCCCCTCGGTCTAAAGGGACAGAAGTATTTTGAATCAGTGCGCCTGCAGACTGGAGGAGTCACACCTGCTTCCTGTCATCAGCTGATTGGGGCTTAGGCAGAGGGGAGAGTGTTAGTTCCCTGTAACTTTGTTCCTCTCTGCCCCACTGCGCATGTCCATGGGCCAGAGTTAATTTTCAAGTTGTTTTCTAAGACACATTAACATGTTTACCACTTGTGCCTAAGGAAATAGCAGGAAAGATTTTTTTTTCCCATTCAGTTCTTAAGGAACTGAGCTTATTGTCTACTCATCTATCTCCAACCAGTCCAGGGTGGGGAAATAGTTGAGGGTAATTAAGTTTACTTATCTATTCCCATCTGGGGCCCTATCTCTTCTAATTATCTTCTTAACCAGGGTGGGGGAAATAGTTTTGATTTTACTCGGTTTCAAGGACAGTGGGAAAGGCTTAAGCCCAAGACTCATTGATAAACCTGTCTCGGCTGAGTGTATTGTAACTCATAGTGACCCTATAGGACAGAGTAGAAGTGCCCTATAGGGTTTTCCAGGCTGTAAACTTTATAGAAGCAGATTTCTGGGTCTTTTCTCCTATTGAACTGCTGGTGTGTTCAAACCACTGACCTTTCCGTCAGCAGGCAAGTAAGTATTTAACCACTGGCCACCATGGCTCCTTATTCTCATGAATATTAATATTATGGAGATGGGGTTAGGTAACAACTATTACCTTGATTTTTGATGCAATTTTTTTTCCCACTTAACTGGAGCTTTTGGTCTAAAGTCAGAGTGTCAAAAAACAAAACAAAACAAACAAAAAAAAAAACGGTCAGTTTGGTGATAAGTTCTTTCTTCCTCTCATATGCATTTAACATCAGTTTCCTCAGGCTGTTGCAGCCTGAGGGTGAAAACAGGATGTGTCATGAGTAATCACCTGTGTTTTTCCAGCTCTTATCCCCTCCTGCTAATGCAGGACCCCAATCCTTGACAAATGCCTCTCAAGTGTTTCTGGGAGTTCATAAATAAGGTAGGCTGAGGCCACTGCCTCCTGGAAGTTGCATGCAAATCTGCTTTGAGCAAGAGTGAAGGACTTATGCACATCCCACGCTTGAGACCTCCATGTTTAGACATATATACATATATGTGTGTGTATATACATATATATATATGTGTATATATGTATATAATATTTGTATCTGTTGTTTAGGCACGCACACACACACACACACACACACATGTTGTTGGGTGCTGAATCATAGTTGGTTCTGAATCATAGTGACCCCACGAACAACAGAACAAAACTGCCCAGTCCTGTGCCGTCCTCACAGTCATTGCTACATTTGAGCCCATTGTTGCAGCCACTGTGTCAATCCATCTTGTAGAGGGTCTCCCTCTTTTTCACTGACCCTCTACTTTACCAAGTACCAGGATGTACTTCTCTAGAGACTGGTCCCTCCTGATAACATGTCTGAGTACATGAGACAAAGTTTCACCAATCTTGCTTCTAAGGAGTATTCTGGCTATACTTCTCCCAAGATGAATTTGTTCATTCTTCTGGCAGTCCATGGTATATTCAATATTCTTCACCAACACCATAATTCAAAAGCATCAATTCTTCTCTGATCTTCCTTATTCATATGTCTAGCACATGAGGTGATTGAAAATACTATGGCTTGGATCAGGTAACCTATTCCTCAAAGTGTCATCTTTTTTTTTTTTTTAACAGTTAATAAAGGTCTTTTGCAGCAGATTTGCCCAATGCAATATATTGTTTGATTTCTTGACTGCTGATTCCATGAGCGTTGATTGTGGATCCAAGTAAATGAAATCCTTGACAACTTCAGTCTTTTCTCCCTTTATCATGATGTTGCATATGGTGCAGTTGTGAGGATTTTTGTTTTCTTTATGTTGAGGAGGAGGTATCCATACTGAAGACTGTAGTGTTTGATCTTCATTGGTAAGTGCTTCAAATCGTCTTCACTTTCAGCAAGCAAGGTTCTGTCACTGCATATCACAAGTTTTTAATGACTTCCTCCCATTTTTATGCTGTGTTCTTCTTCATATAGTCCAGCTTCTTGGATTATGTTTTCAGCATATATAATGAATAAATATAGTGAAAAGATACAACCCTGACTCACACCTTTCTTGGTTTTAAACTACGCAGTATCCTCTTGTTCTGTTCTAACAATTGCCTCTTGGTTTATGTACTGGTTCTGCATGAGCACAAGGAAGTGTTCTGGAATTCTCATTCTGAGCAATGTTATCCATAATTTGTTATGATCCACGTGGTGAAAGGTCTTTGGATAGTCAATAAAACAGGTAAACATCTTTCTTGTCTATTTATCTAATCTATCTTATCTATCTATTATCTATCTATCTTATATATATCTTCAAATAAGTTAAGAAAAAAGAGTTCCTTTGTATTTTTTAAATAAAGCAAAATTTGTAATATAACTTTACTGTCGGTGGAGTCTGATTTTCATGAGGGTTCCATAATCTTTTTGTAGAGTCCCCAAATCGAATGTTTGCAGGAGTTGGTCAGACAATGAAGTCTATATCCCTGGTCCTCTCCAAGCCCTGCATGAACATGAGGAGTCCTTTGTGATCTGTGAAATCAGGCTGTGATAAGACCCTAGGGAATGGTGCACAGTCCACACAGAAAGGCAGCCCAAATCAAAGCTTGGAAAGCTGCCTTCAAACAGAACACCTGTGGGTTCTTCCGAGAAGCAAACCCCTGGGCTCTGCAATCCCCACCCTGCCTACTGCAGGCTCTCCTGCCTCCCCCCCACCCTCCATCTCTCTCTCCTTTGCTCCCATGGTGCTGGGTTTCTGCAGAGTCCTTCTGGTTCTTTCTCTGTGTTATCCAGCATCACTGCCTTATTGTCTTAGTGTTCTATTAGGCTTTGAGCTCTCCAAATGCTGGGTCAGGCAGATGCTGTTGTTGTTGTTGTTATGTGTTGTCAAGTCGGATCTGACTCATAGCGACCCCTCCTTGGGCTTCTTAGGCAGTATCACTACGGAAGTAGATTGCCCAACCTTCCTTCTGAGGAGTGGCTGGTGGGTTTGAAGGACCAGCCTCCTGGTTAGCAGTCAAGTGCCTTAGGCAGATGGGGGTTGAATTTCAGCTCTACCAACTCCTGGTCTGTATAGCCTGACTGTTTAAATTCTCCGAACTTCAGTTTCCTGAACTGTAAAACTGGAATATTATCTTCTTCAGTGGACCATTTGAAAATAAAATGATAACCTAGTACAACACCTAGCATTTGACATGTGCTCAATAAGAGTTATTATTATTGTTGATATTAGATAGCAGTATTTGTCTATCTATCCATCCATCCATCCTTATCTTCTGTGTCTGCACATCCCTGTCTCCTGACACAGAGTAAGAGCATAGCATGTGTCAGTTGAATGAATCAAGCCAAGGGCAAGGTTTCCTCTGAGGTTATGTGACCTGCCAGAAGCCAGCACTCACTCTACTGGGATCAGAGGAAGGATTGAAGCTTGAGGAATGGAGGAGAAGCTGGCATTGGGGCAACAAGCATCAGATGGGGCTTGATGGCTGGGACAGGGCTTGTTTGGGTCTTGGCCTATTCTGAGTTCTGCCTTGACCAGCCTCCAGACCACAGAGGACCCCTAATGCCCATGCATGGAATGGAGAGGACCTGGGAGATGTCTGCAGACCTCTGTGTCCTCAGGCAGTGCTGACAGGCAGTCTTGGACATAGGCCTTGGAAGGCAGAAGCTGGGGACATTTAAATGCCCTGAGTGTTTCAACCCCTGTCCTAATGTTATGGAAGCCCTAGGTTGGGTGCTGGGGCTGACCCACTCTTTGGTGCTCCCTCTTGCTTCTCAGTCTCCCTCACTGACCCACAGAGCCCACTCCAGCTGCAGTCCCAGCCACCCTACAGAGCAGCCCTTCCTTGGCAGCTCAATGCCTGTACCTTTAGCCCTCCCTTTTTTCTCTCTTTCTCCACTAATGATTTTTGTAGTTAATGAGGTTTCCCCCATGTTCTCTAATTACATGACTCTGGGGTCAAATTTAGTAACCATCCAGTTATCTATTTATGCACCATCGGGCTTTTTAGCTCTTTCTCCCAAAGTTCTTCCATGACCCCTTTAGTTTTCACTACTACAGCAAATACTGGGTGTCTCGAAGAGGCTGTTATTTCCTAATCAAAGTACGTGAAAAGACACTACTGTCGAATGTGAATAATTAACAAACACATTGTTGGGACGCTTGGCCTTGAGACCAAGAGTTTGGCAGCTCAGATCATGCTTGTTTGGAATTAGCTGATATTCTGTGAGGTTTTCTTGCTGTTAAAATGGAACCTAATAATGATGATGCCTAAGGAATAGTCCCTTCTTGACAATCATATTGACCACAGATGTCTGCATCTCAGTTTATTAAGTCCTTCTTGAACGTATGCCAAGCCCAAGGTTGTGCTGTTTATTCTTGGGGATGGGCTAGGAGAGCTTTGGAAGAATAGATGCTCAAGCCCCACCCCAGGATCTCTGGGCATCAAAAGCTATATATGCACCAGATTCTAAGATGCAGCCAGACTTGAGAATCAGAGCTGTGAGGGGACAGGAGGAGAATATGTGTTCCTTGGACTCTGGAGCTTAGTGTCATGTGCCTGCACAGGGCTCGGCACCATAGGATCCATTATTTCATCTTTCTAGTTCCATTGGGCAGGTAAACTCTCCAATCATGGTACAGACTCAGAGTCAAGGACACCCAGCCAGGGAGTGGCCTAGTCCATTTTGAACCTAAATCTCACTGACTACAATACCCATCTAGGTCCCTGGGTGGCCCAGTTTGACTATTAACCTAAAGGTTGGTGGTTTGAACCCACTCCAAGGTGCCTTGAGAGCAAGTCCTGGTAATCTGCTTCCATAGAGATTACAGCCAAGAACACTCTATGGAGTAGCTCTTTTCTGTAACACACAGGGTCACCATGGGTGGAAGTGATTCCATGACAACAGGTTTAGCTTTTCGTTTTCACAAGACCCATACCTTTTCTACTCTGCCACGCTATTTATGCCAGGAAAAGACACAAGATCATATATAATTAAATCCCCAATCTTTAATTCTGATTGAGAAGAGGGATGGGGAGATTGGTGGAGTTTGGAGAATTCAGCCAAGATTTTGCTGAGGAGGTGAGATTAGAGTAGGGCCTGACGGATCCGTGAGATGAGCTTGGAGAGCATAAGAAGTAATGCATGTTCCATTTCTGGGCAAAATGAGAGCACTTCCTGGGTTTGGCTGATACTTTCTCCACAAACAAGTGTGTGTGTGTGTGTGTGTGTGTGCATGCGTGCATGCACATGTGGCAGTGAAAGGGGTTGGGGAGATAGTTTATATGGGGGTGATGGATGGAATTGACAGTTCACTTCCCAGGCTAGGCCTCCTGGCATTTCTGCCTCCATGGTTAAGCACTGAACTGCTAACCAAAAATTGTGTATTCAAACCCACCCAGTGGCTCCATGGGCGGAAAGACGTGGAGATCTGCCCCTGTAAAAGATTGCAGCCTAGGAAATCCTATGGGGCAGTTCTACTCTGTCATATAGGAGCACTATGAGTTGGAGTTGACTCAACAACAACAACAACAACAGGGGGTTATTTGCATCCTCAGCTTTGCGGGTTTAGAATTTCATCTTTTTCAATTGGGCGGCCATTGAGGTTCCTGGGAATGGATTTGCTGTGGCCCAACAGGACTCTGCTCTGGGGGAACAATCTATGCACTAAAATGCCAGTGTGGAAATTCACAACAGGAGGTCTCACCAACAGCACGTTGAGGAGGCCAGACACATAAACCTGCAGGGGCACTGCCTCCTGGGTGCAGGTAGCGTTTCGAAGGCCTGGACTGTACATCAGAACGTTGCCTGGGGAGCTCAGAGTAGAGCAGAGGGATAGTAACAAGAAATATTGCCTCCTATCTGTCCTGATGATATTTGTCCTCTTTTGGAAGTTTTTAAAATCAGACCACCCATTCACCTGGGTAGAGAACACCCCAAAACATTATTTCTCCATAGCTTTTGCCTTTCTGCACCCCATCCAACATGTTATGACAACTTTATAAAGATAATTTGTAAAGATAACTTTGTAAAGATAACTTGTAATTAATAAGATGACAGCTTATCTGAGTCATTACACTTATCTCCTTGATGGAACTTTGAGACACCCCAGGACAGGACTCCTCAGGTGTATATAAAGCTTACCTGGCAACCTGTTTAAAAGGAGATTTCTAGACCTCTACTTTATAGACTCTGATTTTGCAGGTCTGGAGCGAGGTCTGGGGACCTATGTTATAGGTAATCCATGGGTCTTAGGGCTGAAGGGGTGTTCGCTCTTTCTGGTACACCAACACTCACTGCCCCCCAGCAAAGTCCTCCACCTTGGCTGATGAGCAGTGAATTATTGCTCCCTGGCCAATGGAGTCAGAAGATGCACAATGATTTTCCCTCCCTGACACTGCCCTGCCCCCTTTCCAGACATACAGGGAGCAGATTTCTGAGCCCATGGAATTTCTGCCTCCTTTACAATCAATGTGCTGAAGGCTCTTTTCCTTCGACAGACCCTTGAGGGCTGCAGTTTCACTGCCATCAAGTCGATTCTGACTTATAGTCACCCCCATTGGGTTTCCAAGGCTGTGAATCTTTACAGAAACAGATTGCTTCGTCTTTCCTCCATGGGACAGCTCATGGGTTTGAACCACTGACCTCTTGGTTAGCAACTGAATGTCTCAACAATTACACCACCAGAGCTTCTTGAGGGCTGCAGTAGGGACTGTTTGAATGATTCATATATTTCCACTGACTAACAATTGGGACAATCCAGAAAATCTTTGTGTGTGTATAAATGTTCATATTTACATTTCTGCTCTGTTAATCCAGTGGTTTTCAAAGCGTGGCCTCTGGATAAGCAGCATCGGTATCAACTGGGAACTTGTTAGAAATGCATATTCTTGGGCTTCATGCCAGACCCACTGAGTCAGAAACTCTGAGGGTGGAGCCCCATAATCTGTGTTTAACAAGTCCTCTGAGTGCTTCTGACGCTAATATTTGGGAATCCTTGCTTTAAGGAGTCTTGGTAGCACAGTGGTTAAGTACTTGGCTGCTAACCAAAAGGTCAGTGGGTTCCCCAGTCACTGTGCAGCTGAAGATGTGCCAATCTGCTTCCATAAAGATTATAGCTTTGGAAATCCTACAGTGCCGTTCTACTCTGTCCTAAAGTGTCATTAGGAGTCAGAATCAACTTGATGGCAATGAGTTTGTTTTTTAATTTGCTTTAATACAGTGTGTAATTTTTGGAAATCCTACAGTGCCGTTCTACTCTGTCCTAAAGTGTCATTAGGAGTCAGAATCAACTTGATGGCAATGAGTTTGTTTTTTAATTTGCTTTAATACAGTGTGTAATTTAACCTTACAGTTAAGTTACTACTAATTTAATCTTCACAATTAAAAGTCCTGAGAGAATTCCCATTAAAGAGAAGACAGAGAACTTAGTAAGGTTAAAGATAAGAAGGTTGGCTGTGTCCTCTTTATTTATTTATTTTAAATATGGAACGCTTCGTGAATTTGCATGTCATCCTTGTGCAGGGGTCATGCTGATCTCTGTATCATTCCAATTTTAGTATATATACTGCCAAAGCAAGAGGTTATGTCCTCTTTAAAGTCCCATTGCCTGATTTGGGATCACAGAGATTGACAGACTAGTAAGTAGCACTCTCCCACAGTTCCTGACTGTCTAGTTACCTGTGCTGCCATAACAAAACACATCACAAATGAACAGCTTTGAAGAACAGGAGTATATTTTCTCGCAGTTCAAGAGGCTGGAAGTCTCGGTTCAGGCCTCGGCTCCAGGGAGAGGTCCTTCTTTGCAGATGGCACCAGGAGTTCCTTGGTGTGTGTCTTCCCCGTCTGTGTGTGTCTCTGTGTCTATTCTGGTCTTTTTATGATGGAGAAGTTATTGTATTTTGAACCCACCTTACTCAGATGTGATCAAATTAACATAAAAAAAAAACCCACCCGCTTTCCAAATAGGAGTCCACAGGTTTGGAGGTTAGAATCCCAACACGTATTTTAGGGGGACCCAATTTAACCCATAACATTATAAAGAAAGTCTCCCAGAGGTCTTACAAAGACAAACAAGAAGAGAAGGACAATGAGACTCAGAATGAGAGAAGGTAAATAGGAAAGGCCCAGAGACCAAAGGGGGCATAATACCAGAACTTGGTGCCAAGGAGGCGTTTGTGCAAAATGCATCTGGGAAGCATCTTTCTGCACTGTATCCATTTGTCCCAAGCAAAACCAGCTTGCCCACCCCCAAAGGACCCTTGGCTTTCTACAGCCTCAGCTGGCTGTGCTTGGCAGGAGGTAGCAGCGAGGCTCTGTTTGGGAAGCATCATTAGTCAGGGTGCTGTGCTCTGTGCGTGGCTGGGTGAAGGGGAGTGCAGAGGCCAGATGTTGGCTCTGGGATGCTGCAGGAATTGGCGCCAGTGCCATTTGGTCTCCGCTGCTGCCTCCCAGGACCCCAGGGAAGTGCAGCGCTTGCTGCTTGTAAGCCAGCTGTTTATGAAGCCTCTGTGCAAGCATAAAATCCCTCACTAGCTGTTCCTTTGTCTTTAAAGTTTGCTTTGATTAGTGTGAAGTTTGTTAATGGAAAATCAACGTGCCTTTCCAGCTCTGGTTCTAGCAGACAGGCTTCTGGGCATTCAATTACTGTCTTACATTCTTCTCCTGGTCTGGCTCGAGGTTCAGATGAGTTGCTAATGAATTAATTCAACCAATACTAGGGAGCTCCTGCTTTGTGCCACACTAGGCTCAAGATGCTGGGGATACAGCAATGAACAAAACTTCCTCTGCTCTCACAGGGCTTACCTTCTGGAGAAAGGAGAGACTTGTGTGTTGGTGTGTGTGATGTAAAGCAAGTGAACCAGTGATATGGTGTCAGTTATCTGTTGCTGCATGATAACCAGCCTCTGTCACGTCAGCTCTGACCCATGGCGACCACATGGGGTGTCAGAGTAGAATTGGGCTCTGTAGGGTTTTCAGTGGCGGATTTTTCAGAAGTAAATCACCAGGCCTTTCTTCTGAGGTGCTTTTAAGTAGACTCAAACCTCCAGCCAAAAGGTTAGTTAACTGAGCATATTAACCCTTTGCACTACTCAGAGATCCCATAAACCACCCTAAAACTTAGTGGCTTCAGACAACATTCATTCATCACAACTCTACAATCTGGACTAGGTGGTTCCTTTGCTAGGTTTGCTGATGGTCACCTGTGTGGTTGTATGCAGTTGGTAGGTTGGCCAACATCTGTGATCAGCTGAGATGAGTTGGGCCTCTCTCTCTCTCTCCATGTAGTCTCAACCTCTCTCTTCACGTGGTTTCTCCATGTCTTCTCTCCAGGAGAGGAGTTGGACATCCTACATGGGGTCTTCAGGCTTCCACAAACATTAAAGTGGAAGCTGCCAGGCTTTCTTAAGGTACAGAATCACTTCTGCTGCATTCTATGGTTCAAGCAAGTCCCAAGATTAGCCCAGATTCAAGAGGAGGGGGCCTGTATAAGACATGAATACAGGAAGGCATGGTACATTGGGGTGACCAATTAAAGGACCATCTCAGATATGTTAAGGAACTCTGGTGGCATAGTGGGTAAGGCATTTGGCTGCTAACCAGAAGGTCAGAGGTTCAAACCCACCAGCTGCTCTGCAGAAGGAAGATAAGACATTCTGCTTCTGTAAAGATTTACAGCCTTGGAAATCCCATGGAGGTCTCTATGAGTCAGAATCAACTCCATGGCAGTGGGTTCAGATATGTTAAACTAGAGGATAGTTAGGTTGATGAGGGGGCGGAGATGCTAAGTAGGCTGGTCAGGGAAGACCTCTCTGAGGAAGTGACAACTAAGCTAATAGGTAGGGTTGCCCCAGCCAGGTGAACATCTAGGTGTTGAGCTTTTCAATCAGGGCACAATACCTGTTTCTCTCAACTTCCTACTTCCCAGGCTGGAGCAGGGTGAAGACCCCTGTTTGACAGAGTGAGAGAGATAAAAGGAGGAAACTTGAAGGCAGGAAAACCAGAGACCTCTGGGTCATGGAACCAGTCTTTAGTCGGCAGGGAGGGACCGGGAACCAGGACTTATGGAACAACCTGGGGACATTTCCCCCCACTTCTTCATGAGTGCCTCTGAAGAACAGAGCCACAGACCCTTCAGACAATAAGTGGGATATAAGGCTTCAACTCTAAAGAAGCTCTTTGTATTCTCTTGGTGGTACCATTATTGCAGCATCTATTGGTTTGCTTTTTGGGAGGGGCCACCTATTTGGAAGCTTCGAGAAGTGTCCTCAAATGTGTAGTTTCTTGTTAAGTGTCTGAAAACAGCCCAACCCCCCTTTTTTTTTGGTAATAATACAGACAGAATCAAGAAAGCTCAAACCAGTTCTTTCTCCGAATGTGGTTTACAGACCAAGTGCCTCAGAATCACTGGCAAGCCTGTCAAAATGCAGATTCTCAAGGACAATGAATTGATCAGAATCTGTGGGAGGTGGGCCCCAGAAATGGACAATTTAAATGTACTCCCCAAGTGGTCCATGTGTTCATAGGAGCCCAAGAAGTGCTGCCTTAAATCTTTTGTGGTCCTAGATGGAAGAAAAAAGGAAGGTTTAGATTTAGCAAGATGCCTACATTGTCAGGAAATGAAGTTATGGGATTATTGCTGAAGACCTAACTCGAATATTACTTCCTCTGAGAAGCCTTCCTGGATTCCCTTGGGTTGAACTTACTCAATAGTGTGTTGGGGGACTTAACACACAGCCTTAAAAATGTCTGGTTACATATTCTTTGTTCTTGGCAAACTGAGAGCTCCAAAGGGTGAGAGCAAGTTTTATTTGGATTTCTGTCCCTACTGTTTGCCAAGGAGCTCTGGTAGCGTAGTGCCTAAGGCACTTGACTGCTTACCAGAGGGCTGGCGGTTCAAACCACCAGCCACTCCTCGGAAGGAAGATTGGGCAATCTACTTCCATAGTGATAATGCCTCAGAAACCCAACGAGGGGTCGCTATGACTCGGGTCTGACTCAATGGCAAATAACAACAACAACAACTGTTTGGCACAAACTCACTGCTATCGAGTCAATTCTAACTCATAGCCACCCCTCCTTGGGTTTCCGAGGCGATATCTCTACAGAAGTAGATTGCTCATTCTTCCTTCCAAGGAGTGGCTGGTTAGCAGTCAAATGCCTTAGGCACTACGCCACCAGAGCACAGTACCTGGCACATAATCGGTAGAAAAAAAATGTTTGTAGCAAATGAATTGAAGAATGAAAGGAGGGGACCCTAAGGAACACCTTGTCCAATCCCCTCGTTTTACAAATGAAGATACTAGGATCTGAGGGGGAGGTGACTGGCTTGAGGCCACAAAGCTAGTGGCCCAGAGCTTGGACTAGTGCCCAGGTCTCCAGACACTTCATCCACGGCTCATTTCTCTCACACAGGCCAATCTCCTTGTTCAGGTGACAGCCATGGCAGTTTCATGTTAAAGTTAAATCCTGACACTTCTCCAGCCCTTCTCCCAACCTCCCTGCACCATGGGGAAGGGAAGTCATCTCAGACCCAGACTACTGACATCCGTTTGCTGCCCCAGTCAGGCCCAAGAGCAGGGGGCAGGGGCAGGGCTTTCTCTATAGGAGCCCTGGGGAGTCTTTAGGCCTTGCTCCTCAACTTCAGGCTCCCCAGTTTGCTCTGGTCTTCCCCCTTTCCTTCAATTCACAGCCCAACCCCATTTGGTCAGCATCCACTGGCCTCCTCTGAATGAATATAAATGATTGCTTTGGGTACCTCCTCCTTCATTGTGGGCCACAAAGAGCTCAGGGTGGAATTTGCATATTGCTAATTACAGTTGATTCCAACTTTGGAGAAAATCATTGATCCGTTTATAACTTACAGTAATTTAGAAAGCAATTACCTTCTGGCATCTTCTTTCTTGCTAAAAATATGTTGTTATTTTCTTTCTTTTTTTTTTAAGAAACATTATCCAGGCATCACCCATGAAGGACCAGCTTCCCTGTGTACCTGAAAGAGGTAAGAATGTAAAATTCTGGCACACTGGAACTATGATCTGTCTGTTTAAATCTCACACCACACTTGCACATAGTAGGTGTGCAATCAATCTTTGGCTGACAGAGGACATTGGAACCACTCTGCATGGGACAGCTATTTCACATAGATGTTGTGGGCACCTTGTGGAATCTAGGACCTTCCTTTCTTCCTTCACGGGCTGAAATGGTTGTGGGTACAGCTTCTGGAAGCAGGCCATGCATGGTCACCTGGGTCTTTCTCTTACTAGCTTTGTGACATTGGGCAAAGATACTTCCTGCACCTCACGTTTCTCACTTGTAAAATGGGAATGTTTACAGTACCTACTTTGATGGGCTTGTTATAAGGATTGAATGATGTCATAGATAAAGTGCCTGTTGTTAGGATTCTATAGCAATCTCATGTGACAGAATAGGGTTTTGTTGACTGCAATCTTTATGGGAAGGAGCCCTGGTGGCACAGTGGTTAAGGTGCTTGATGCTAACTGAAAGGTCATGGTTCAAACCAACCATCCACTCCATGCAAGAAAGATGTGGCAATCTGTTTCCATAAATATTTATAGCCTTGGAAACCCTCTGGGAACTTCTACTTTGATCTATCAGTCATTGTAAGTTGAAATTGACTCAACAGTGATGAGTGTGGTTTTAATCTTTATGGGAGCAGATTGCCAAGTCTTTCTTTCATGGAAACTTTGGGTGGATTTGAACTGCCAGCCTTTCCATTACCAGCTGAGCACTTAACCATTGCACCACCTAGGCTCCTTGGGAAAGTGCCTCCAAAAAAAAAACAAAAGAAAAACAAAAACAAACTCACTGCCATCCAGTCAGATCTGATTCATAGTGACCCCTCCTTGGGTTTCTGACGCAGTATCACTACAGAAGTAGACTGCCCAATCTTTCTTCCGATGAGTGGCTGGTGAGTTTGAACCACCAACCATCTGGTTAGCAGTCAAATGCCTTAGGCACTACGCCACCAGAGCTCTCAGGAAAGTGCCTGGCATATGGTAAGTGTTTAATTAATGTTAGCAATGATCTTCCTTGGGTCTAGGTGTTTATTATGATTTAGAGCCCAGAAGCAAATAAGGGCTCTTGGCTGTGGACAGCAGGTGTTGGCCAAGAGAGGAGCTGTGAGTCCTGTACACACTGCAAATGAGGAAGTGGAATGAGTGCTGTCACATTGCAGGGGCTGCAATCAATGGCACGAAATAAAATGAGTATAATTGCTTGGCTGATGGTGGGCCAAGCACTGACAACCTGGCCAAAGGGAAAACAGGCATATGAGTGAGACACATTGGACAGAGAGTGTGTTAATTTTGGGAACTGTGGCCAAGAAGAAAGAGCCCTAGACTTTGGGAATCAAAAGTCCAGGGTTTAAGTCATGGCTCTGTAGTTTTTATATAACCTTGGGTAAGTCACTCCATATCTCTGAGCCTCAGAGAGAGGATAAAATGGGAATCATTGTGTTAACAGCTGAGGTCAGGATGAGGGTGAAATGAGTGAGAGTCATTACAGGTGCAAAATTTAAGAGGAAGAGGTGCCAAAAAAACAGTAATCAAGATAAACAATATTTTAACATAATATTTAAAAAAATCAAAACCAATGCAAGAAGAATCCATAATAACAAAATATCAAAATTTTAACTAAAGACGGGCTCCAATTCTGCACTTGCATGGCCCAGACTCATTGTTGTTGTTGTTATGTGCTGTCGAGTTGCCCTGACTCCTAGCGACCCCTCCTTGGTTTGTCGAGGCAGTATCACTACGGAAGTAGATTGCCCAACCCTTCTTCCGAGGAGTGGCTGGTAGGTTTGAACCACCAGCCTTCTGGTTAGCAGTCAAGTGCCTTAGGCACTATGCTACCAGAGCTCCCCCAGGCTCATTAGCTGACCCTAATTCCAGGCCTGCTGTGAGGATTCAGTAAGAAAATGTGTATAAAAAGGCGTGGTATAGAGTGGATACATAGATGTGCAAGCGGAATAGAAGTGGAAGGAGCCCACCAATACATATAGGTTTGACAGAGGATATTTCTCCGTATGGATTTACATGTGCTGCAAATAAATCCATGAACATCGTAGAGGACACAGGAGGCAAACTTATGAAAACGTCTTAGTCATAGCCAAACACTGGAAGGAATGAGTCACTGGGCTTGGGGCTCAGGATCATAGTCTTGGGGGGATGTTAAGATCAACTGACATAACATAGTTGACAAAAACAATGTTCTATACCCTACTTTGGTAAATAGTGACTGGAGTCTTAAAACCTTGTGAGAGCCCTCTATGGTGCAACTATTGGTCTTTCCCCGTCCAAAGCAAAGAAGAGTGAAGAAAATAAAAAATGTGTGGAAACAGTTCACACATTCATAGTTCAAAAGACTAATAGACCATACCAAGCTCAGCCTCCACGACCCTGAGACAAGAACTAGAGAGTGTCTGGTGACTGCTCTGAAAGGGACCAGAATAGAAGGCCCTGGATAGAAAAACGTGGAACAAAAGTCAGAATCATAAAAAAGACTGGCATCACTGGTCAGGTAGAGACTGGTGGGGCTCCTAAGACTATAGCCGTTAGATATCCTTCAAGGCTGGAACTGTACTCACCACTCTGGCTCAACTTTCTGCCAAAGAATAGACAGGTCTTTCAGGTGAAAAATACCACCAGAGTGGTCCACTCTCCTTAGAACAGTCAACCATTCAAGATCAAAAGGGCAGCATTTAACCAGAGACCAAGTTCAGAAGGCAGGGAAAGGGGCTAGGAAAGGAGGGCCAATGGAAACAGGAAACACAGGAAAGAAGTAGAATGAGTGCTATCACATTGTGGGGACTGCAGTGAATGGCAGGAAATAAAATATGTATCAATTGTTGAATGGAAAATTGATTTGCACTGTCAACTTTCACCCAAATCACCATAAAAAGTTAAAAAAAAGGGGGGGCATTGTATATTGAGCAACACTGTATTAAGGACACAATCTTTTGGTCTGCACTAGGAGTGTCAACTTTCTAAGGGTTAGCAAATGACTCCTCCTTTATTCTTCTGGCCCCCTGCACAATCATTCACACTCACCCCAGGCCCAACCTCAGCTAATAAGTAGATTTTGAACGAACTGGAAATAGAGCTGTTTCCTTGTAGCTAGGGGCTGCAGGGAGAGAAGGTGTGCAGTGCGAAGAAGTCATCTCTGTTTCTCCAAGCTTAATGCCCATCTCAATTGTCTTTAATTTTCTTGTCAGAGCAGACAGGTTAAATATCTCATTTGCCCACCACCAGCATTAACTTCAGAGTCTTCACTGCTAAGTGTGTACTGTGGTTAAATACGTTTTAGCTGATGCTCTTTCCTTTGTTTCTTTTCTTTAAAGAACCAAGTAAAGAGTAAATATGTTGTTCCTTCTCTTTTCCATTTAAGTAAATATCTTTCTTTCATTTCTAAAAAGCTTCTTGTTCTTGTGGGTTTGCATAGTTAGCGTCTCATCATCTTTCTATTCATGCATCTTCAAAAGAGACATTAGGAAGTAATCCCTGCCTCTTCCACTCTACCTGACCCCCATCTAGTCTAGTTAAAGCTGTTCTGCATAAAAAATGCAATCATCATTTGGTCACACACATAGCAGGGAGAATGTTTTTGTTGTTAAAATGTAATTGGTTCATTTGTATTATGCAGGTTTCTTTTCTTTCTCTGCTGACCAAGGCAGCTCCTCTATGCACAGCATTATCCCATAGAACTTTCTATAATGGTGGAAGTGCTCTGTGTCTTAGCTGTCCAATATGGTAGCTACTGGCCACATATTGAGTACTTGATATATGGCTTGTGCAACTGAAGAACTGATTTAAAAAAAAAAAATTAATTGACAATATTCTACCTAATGCCATCAAATCAATTCCAACTCATAGTGACCCTGTAGGACAGAGAAGAACTGCCTCCATGGTTTCCAAGGCTATTAATCTTTATGGAAGCAGACTGCCTTGTCTTCCTTCCATGGAGTAGCTGGTGGGTTTGAACTGCTGACCTTTTAGTTAGCAGCCAAATGCACTAACCACTACGCCACCAGAGCACCTTTGACAATATAAGGTGAAGTTTATGGTAGCAGTCATTGCTGGACAAATCCATTTACAGTTGGAGAGAATGAGAGTGATCCACAAGAGAAGCCAAATGTGACCAAAGTGAAAGGGAAGCACATCCTACAAACATTGAAAAACTATGTTTTCACTTTATTGAATTTTAATTAATTTAAATACCTGCAATCCTTACAGAAACAATAGAAAACAGACACAGAGTAATCCCTCACAGACACTCAGACACTGGGAGAGAGATCCAACCGATCTACCGTCTCACGACCATAGTACTGGGGGTCACCAGACTCAATTGGCACATCAAAATACATAAAAGCCTTGTTCCTCATCCTACATTGGTGAGTAGCAACTGGGGTCTTAAAAGCTTTCAAACGGCCATCTAAGATGCACCTAATGGTCTCCTAGAGTTAGAAGTGATGAAGAATGCAAAAAAATAGGGCATTTGGAAGTAATCAGCCCTAGGACAGGACGGCTCTCGAGACCAGAACTAGATGGTCCTTGGGTACCAATGCCAACCATTCAGGAGAGGATCAAATCTGGAGATCCTGGATAGAGTGGGGGGAAAAACGTGGAACAAAATCTAAAAACTCAAAAATGACCAGAATTACTGGTCGGATGGAGTCTGGTAAGACCCCCAATACTATGGGATACATTCTGGGCCTGGAATAAAACTCATTCCCAGGGGCTGGCTTTCAGCCCAATAGTTAGCAAGATGTACATGCAGACCACTCAACCCAGGGTGACACACCCACATACTCTATGGAAATACATCCCTTGGAGCAATAGGCCCTGGGGCACCAAAGGGGCAACATTCGCATGGAGGAAACGCAGGACAAACAGGAGTGCATAACTATGAGGGGCACCAGGGTTATTGGGCAGGGAGGAAAGGAGACTGGGTTAGGGTTAGGCATGGTAAAAAAAAAAAAAATAATAATAATAAAAATAAAATAAAAGTCCACATGTGGCTAGTGGCCACCACTGTGGACAATACAATGCTACGAACAAGATCAGTCCTGATCAGGAGCAGAAAAACTCATTGACATCAATTTGATTCTGACTCCTGGTGACCCTATAGGCTGCTCTGCAGAAACTACCCCCTCCCCTGGGGAGGGATTATGCATTTCCCCGTGGGAAGAGATGGTTGGCATCTCTTAGGGCTGTCTCAGCTGCTGCAAATCTCCTCTCCCACCAAAGGCTCCACTGTTCTCACATCGTGGGCCCACTCTTCAGCTCTTAGTGGGCTCTGAGCTCATGAGGCCGTGGGCTGCCAAGCATGTCTGAGGGGAGGGGTAGATCCCTCAGCAGCGAGCCACAAGTGGGGAACCAGGGCTGGCAATTCAAGTCATCGAATCACAAGATGTTTGAGCTCCTTTCTTAGCAGCTCAGGGACTGCAGGTGCTTCCAGAACACAGGCACATCGATGAGCTGCATGAAGTGTAATGGACCAAAAGTGCCTTCCAGGGTCTGATTCTGACATAACTAGGGAGCTGGTATCAGGGGCAGGGTCCAAACAAGAGTACAGACAACACTGTGAGTTTTTATGACATCTGGCACTTACTGGGACGTGATGGGAAAGCTTCAAGCCAAAGAGACAGTGAAGCAATCCCGTGATTTGTAACAACAGCAAGAGGTAGTTGTCATTCCTGGGCTGGACAGTCAAAAGGAGGAGTGGTATGACCAGAGCCCAGTGGTGGGTAATAGGGAGTGGGGTGTGCCGCCTGATGGCATTTCTGACTAGAGCTGCAGTCAGTCAGGGGAAGCATATGTTGCCACAGACACTGCCTAGGACTGAGAAAAAGGGAGAGAGATACTCTAGCTTTTCTCTTCCTCCTGCCCTCCAATCTCCCACCAATGCCTCCCATTGGTCCAACCCAGCAGGAAGCCAGCTGTCTTAGTTTTTTAGAGCTGCTATAACAGAGATTCCACAAGCAGGTGGTTTCAAAGAAGAGAAACGTATTTTTCACAGTTTAGGGGCTAGAAGTTCTAATTCAGGGCACCAGTTCTAGGGGAGAACTCTTGCCTCCGTGGGAAGATGTCTTTCATTTTCCGAAGGCCTGGCATTGCTGGATTCCTTAGTGATCTCTGCATCACATGTATCTTTCTCTCCGTTGGTCCTTGATTCTTTGTGCCTAATCTGCTCTTTTCATATCTCAAAAGTGAGTAGGTTTAAGATTCACATCTTACATTGATATGGCTTCATTAACATAACCAGGAATACCCTATTCCCAAGTAAAATTATATCCACATATATATTCGGGGGACACACAATTCAATCCATAACACAAGCCAACTCAGGATCCTGGGAAAGACTGCCTCCAAGAACTCTCCTCCCTTCTCCCAAACCCTTGACTTTTTACCATCTCTATAGATTTGTCTTCTCCAGAATGTCATATAATTGGAATCATGTAATGTGTAACCTGTTCGGACTGATTTCTTCAGCTTAGCAACATGCATTTAAGATTCATCCATGTCTTTCCATGGCTTGATAGATCATTTCTTTTTATTACTGAGTAACATTCAGCATGACTGTACCAGCTTGTTTGCCATTCACCTATTGAAGTACATCTTGGTTGCTTCCAACTTTGGGCTATTAAGAATAAATTAAATGTTCTATAAAGAATCAGGTACACGTTTTTATGTGGACATCAATTTTTAAATCAGTTAGGTAAATACCTAGGAGCACAATTGCTCGATGGTATGCTAAAACTATCTTTAGCTTTGTGAGACACTGCCAAACAGTTTTTCAAGGTGATTGTACCACTTTGCAATCTCATCAGCAATGAAGGAGAGTTCCCGTTGCTCCACATCCTTGCCAGCAATATGTATTGTCAGTGTTTTGGATTTTAGTCGTTCTAATACATGTGTAGTTGTTTTACTTTGCAATTCCAATCTTCGAATCAAATGATGCTGAGCATCTTCTCATATACTTGGTATCTGTGTGTCTTCTTTGGTACAATGCCTCTTCGTATATTGTATCCATTTGTAGAATGGGCTGCTTGTTTTTCTTATTCCTGAATTTTAAGAGTTATTTGTATACTTTGGATGCAAATCTTTTTGCAAGTGTAAAGATACAAGTCCACAGCTTACTTTTTCATTATCTTAACAATGTCTTTTGCGGAACAGTTGTTTATTTAATAAAGTCTAACATCAATAATTTCTTTCATGGATTATGCTTTTGGTGTTGTATTTAAAAACTCATCACCAAATCCAAGGTCACATAGATTTCCTCCTATGTTTTCTTCTAGATGTTTTATAGTTTTACATTTAAGTTTAGATCTATGATCCATTTTGAGTTAGTTTTTTTTTTGTGAAAAATGTAAGTTCTGTGTCTAGGTTCCTGTCCCCCCTCCTCCCCTTGGCATGTTGTTGTTGTTGTTGTTATGTGCCGTCGAGTCAGCCCTGACTCATAGCGACCCCTCCTTGGGTTTCCGAGGCAGTATCACTACGGAAGTAGGATTGCCCAACCTTCCTTCCGGGGAGTGGCTGGTGGGTTTGAACCGCCAGCCTGCTGGTTAGCAGTCAAGTGCCTTAGCCACTACGCTACCAGAGCTCCCCCCCTTGGCATATAGGTGTTGAATTGTTTCAGCACCATTTGTTGAAAAGACTATCCTTTCTCCATGGAGTTACCTCTGCTCCTTTGTCAAAGATCCATTGACTATACTTACATGGGTCTATTTCTAGACTTTTAGCTCAGTGCCATTCATCTGTGTGTCTATTGTTTCACCAGTTCCATGTTGTCTTGATTACGGTAACTTTATTTTAAAACTTGAAATCAGGTAGTGTGGGTCCTTCAAATCTGTGGTTCACCACTATTGTGTTGAGGGTTCTATGTCTTTTGACTTTCCATATAAACTTTATACTCAAATTGTCAATATCTGCAGAATAACTTGCTGGGATTTTGATTGAGATCAAGTTTGGAAGATCTGACATCCTGAAAATACTGACTTTTCCAATTCATGAGCACAGATTATCTCCCCCTTTGTTTAGACCTTCTTTCATTTCTTACATCAAAATTTTGTTTTTTTTCTGCAAATAAAGCCTGTGCATACTTTCTTATATTTATACCTAAATATGTAATATTGGGCTGTTATAAATGGTAGGAGCTCTGGTAGCATAGCCTAAGGCACTTGACTGCTAACCAGGAGGCTGGCGGTTCAAACCCACCAGCCACTCCTTGGAAGGAAGATGTGGCAATCTACTTCTGTAGTGATACCGCCTCAGAAACCCAAGGAGGGGTCACTATGAGTCAGGTCCAACTTGATGGCATATAACAACAACATAATAACAACATAAATGGTAGAGTTTTTTTTTTTTTTCACATTCCAATTTTCATTACTGATATATAGGAAAACAATTCACTTTTGCATATTAATATTGTATCCTATGACCTTGCTATACTCTTGGCTATGACTCTCTGTGTTCACCCATCTAGACAGATTTCAGGATGGTAGTTTTGCCTGAGACCTCAGTTCTCTGATAAGCCCAAGAAAAGTCATGACTTTTAGTTTGTTCAGCTTTTTTTTTTTTTAAGGATAGGAATGACAATTTCTAAGCTCTTTATAAGTCAGAGCTAAAACAAGAACACTCTTTGATTAACTTCTACTCCTTACCTGTGGAGCTGCCTGAAATAATGCTATGAGTAATTTGTGCAGGTACAAGAAGTACAAGAAGCCTGGACCTGGATGCTCATGACCGGCTCCTCCCTGAAACCAGATCTGTCCCATTTATCTCGCCAGCTGCGTGGATGAGGAGCTGACGTGGAGTGTCAGTGTCCAAGCTTGTACCTAGTAGAATGGCCTTACTTCATGGAGGCTAGAAATGAGTACTTCCAAGAGGGTGGCCCAGCTATCGAAATAGGACCAAACAAGGGGCCCTGCCCAGTGTGCAGTCAGGCCAAAACAGTTTACACATCCAGTGATAAAGAGGAGAGAAAATTATTTATTGCAAAGTGGCAATGCAAGGAGTAGGGGTACCTCCATACCCAGATCTGACTCCCTGAAATGCCATTGAATTACAATTTTGTAGGTTTCAGAAGAGAGGGTTATGCATATTCATAAAAATTTCAGGAATTTGGGTGTGAGATGGTTGACGATTGGCTGAAATTTCCTTACCCTCGGTTTAAAGGGACAGTAGTATTTTGAGTCAGTGTGCCTGCAGACTGGAGGAGTCACACTGGCTTCCTGTTATCAACTGATCAGGGTTTAGGCAGAGGGGAGAGTGTTAGTTCCCAGTAATTTTGTTCCTCTCTGCCCCACTGTGCATGGCCACCGGCCAGAGTTAATTTTCAAGTTGTTTTGTAAGACACATTAACATGTTTATCACCTGTGCTTACGGAAACATCAGGAAAGAATTTTTTTTCCATTCAGTTCTTAGAGAATTGAGCTTATTGTATTTACTCATCTGTCTCCAATCAGAGTCCTGTGTGTTTACTCATCTATCTCCAGCTGGGGTCCAGGATGGGGAAATAGTTGAGGGTAATTAAGTTTACTTATCTATTCCCATCCAGGGTCCTATCTGTTCTAATTATCTGCCTTAACCAGGGTGGGGGAAATAGTTTTGACTTTACTCGGTTTCACTGTCACCAAGGTAGGCCTTTCCTTGGCAAAGTGGATGACAGTGCCCTATGTCTGGTGCGGGAAAGAGGAGAGTTTATCTTGAAGTTAATGAAGCTCAGCCTTCAGGACTCCTCATTTGAATGGACTCCTTTCAGTCCTATACCTAATTTTAAATTTTTTATTAATTGGAATCCTCTAAATCTGGTAGCATAGTGCCTAAGGCATTTGACTGCTAACCAGAAGGCTGGTGGTTCAAACCCACCAGCCGCTCCTCAGAAGAAAGTTTGGGCAATCTACTTCCATAGTGTTACTGCCTCGGACCCAAGGAGGGGTTGCTATGAGTTGGATACAACTTGACAGCAGTTTTCTTCTTCTTCTTCTTCTTTTTTTTTTTTTTTTAATTCTGCAAGCTTCAGGCCTGGACCCATCCTGCTTCAGGACATGAAAGAGAAAGTGGAGCATGCCCCTGTGCCTCTAATGTCCCAGTAACTCTGTCCATGAATAAAACATGAGTATTCTAGATTCTGAGCAGTAACTTCTTTCCTTTAGTGAGAACTAGTAATGCATTCCCTTCTCCGATGGGCTGGTGGCTGAAATAAGAGTTGACTGGAAGGGACAGTTCTACCTTCCACCACAGAGTAGACAGAAGACTGCAGATGTTAGAGTAGGAAACTGATCAATGAGAGCTAAGAAATCAGGAAAGGATTCCCATATGAAGGCTGTTGGGCTGGACAGATTTGAGACTCTGGAAGGAAGCTCTAGAGGGAATGTCCTGGCATTTACTCAAGGACAGAGCCCATTTTCTGATGTGACTTTGGTAATCAAGTCCTTGGGAATGTGTTGGCCCTGAGCTGTCTCTCACTGGACTTGTCTGAAGTGTTTGTGCCTTTAGGGTGCACAGGGGAGAAAGTCACTGACTGGGGCTTGATGCAGGATGCACCACGCCTGGCATAAGCAATTGGAGGCTCAGAGGAAGCTCAGGGGGACAGGGTGCCAAGTGCATGCCTGGCAATGCATTAATTAGGAGGCTGACAGTGCCAGCAAAAATAGATGTGACATGACACAGAGTTGTTTTTGCATTATTTACTTATACATCATAAGCAAGTGAGAAAACTTATCAGCCTGCCCCTGGAGCTTGTGGATACAGCCTGAGTGGAATGATTGGACCTGGAAAGGAAGAGAAGTTAAAGATTCAAGGTAGACTTGAAGGGACAAAGGTGTTAGAGAAATCTCTTCAGGTTAAGGTCACTCCATCCATCCATGCATCTATCCATCCTCCATCACACACCCATTCATTCTTCATCCAACCATCCATCCATCCATCTATCCTTCATCCATCCATCCTCCATCCATCCATCCATCCATCCATCCAGTACTTGTGTAGAGTTATGGGCAGGTCACATCCTCAGTACACGCTGATGGAGTCCTTACCTGGTCAATCCAGCTGGCTGAGTTTTCTGGCCTGCAGGTTCCTTCTGCCTCCATGGCCAGTTGGTTAAACGACTCTTGCATGAGCTCTCACCCTGTGCTAGCCTTGTACCAGATCCCAAAGGGGATCAGCAATAGGATCAAAAGTCCTCCTGTCTTCCTGTTATTGAGAAGACAGCAAGCACATCCACACTTAGAACAGTATAATGCAATATAGAAAATATTTGATGAAATGCTTAAAACTTTGTAGACAATAAGCAGTACAGGCAACTCCTACTTGCTCTTCAATGTTATATAAATTGGCCCTCACTTTGAAACTGTTGAACCAACCCCTACACACAAGAAATTCTTCATTACAATGACCTTTACTTGCTGCAAGTGTAGCTTTTAAATAGTCGAAAAGGTTTTTAAGCCTTTTCTTACACTAAAAAACCCCAAACTCACTGCTGTCAAGTAGAATCCAACTCATAGTCCCTCTCTGCGGAAGTAGATTGCCCAGTCTTCCTTCCAAGGAGTGGCTGGTGGGTTTGAACCTCCGGCCTTCTGATTAGCAGTCAAAAGCCTTAGGCACTAAGCTCCCACTAAAGTAAGGTTAAATAAGAACCATATGCTCCTGTTCTGACTTACCTACAAATTTGACTGTGGGCACAGTAACCTTGGGAGCTCTGGTGGCACCAGACTTGGACTTAGTGCCTAAGGCATTTGACTGCTAAGCAGAAGGCTGGTGGTTCAAACCCACCAGCCACTCCTCAGTAGGAAAGTCGGGCAATCTACTTCCGTAGTGATACTGCCTCGGAAAGCAAAGGAAGGGTCACTAGGTGTCGGATCCGAGTCTGGTTATTTTGGTAACCTTGTGACTGCCTGTACTAGGTGACCACAGAAAGGAAAGGGGTAGTTAGCTCATATTTCAAGGGAGAGGTAAGCTTTGAAAGATTTCACAAAGTGAATGAGAAGAAAGAAAGGCTGAAACTGACATTAATTTAATCTCTACTGTGACTGTCAAGATCTCCATTTTACAGATGAGGCAATGGAGGCATGGTGAGAGGTTAAAGAGTGTGCCGAAAGCCCCACTGCTGGGAACTGAGAGGGCTTTGAGTCCAGACATTCTCTGCTTCCACAGCTCATGCTCTTTCCTACTCTGCCTCTCTGGCTGAGAGTGGTTGGGAGGCCACTTCCTTTATTTTTTCCTTTGGATGCACATTGGGAAGACCGACAGCCATGCACCAGATACGGAATGAATGTTTGTTCAAGTATGAACTGGGTTTCCAGTTCTGAGTTGTTTTTGATGTGACCAGTCTCTAACACCCATAATTTTCTAGCAAAGGAAGAAATGGGGTGAAGTAGGGATATTTATTATTTCTCTTGCTGAGGATAAGCAAGATCTGTAAAGTACAAGACTTGCCATTGATCTCAGCTGAGCTCCCTGTGGACTCCATGCGAGTTTTCCCAGGCTGTCTGGCAGGATCCAAGTGCCCTTGATTTCATAGGTAGTTGAGCTGTGGCTTCCAGAAGTTATTTTACTGTCAGCTGGCCTGAGCCCAGGGTTTCTCTTGGTCTGGTCCCTCCTGGCCAAATCTCTAAAGAAGAAGTGTGAGGAGGTGAAGTGGGGGGCTCTAGGGAGTTCCTTGTGGCCCCTGGACCAGAGTGGTGTAAGTCACCCTGTGAAACTGTGTTTCTCTGGGATCAGGAACCCTTTAGGCTCCTTCTGGGCATTCTCTGGTCCCCATAGCAAGTCCAGCCTGCCTCTTGAACAGAATGTGAGCCTCTGCCATGTGCGTGACTTAAAATAATGAGGCAGTTGTCTTAGCAAGAGGAGACAAATAAATCACTAGAAAGGGTTTTTCACAGGTCAGCAGGTTTGGCACTCAGATACATTAATATGGAAAATTACTTTTTCTTCTGACTGGGAGCTTGGGAGCAGGTGGTGGTGTAGGGGCACAGGCTTCCTGGTCAGAGCCACAGTGTTCTGTTTCCCAGAGCCCCTCTGTGGGACAAGCTGGGGAATGGAGCATTTGGCCCCCACAGTCGCCCTTGACCCTGAAGTCTATCACACACCCAACTCAGAGACCTCCCGAGACAGCTCCCAGCCCATTGGAGAAGTGGCTTCCTCTGATTTGTCACTCAGGGCACCTTCACTGGACATTCCCTTTCTTCTCCTCTGCTCCCCCCAGACACATTCCCATCATTGCTCTGGGCTGTCCCCACTCCAGGAATTCCTGCCTCCTCTGCTCTGAGGAGTCAATCCTACCAGCATAAAGGCCTCCTCCTTTCAGGAGTTCTCTCAGCAGCCCACAGAAGCATCCCTTCATTAAGCTTCTACACATTTCCTGCCTTCATCCTTCACTTGTGGACTCTCTCAGGGTGCTGCTCACCTGGCTTTGTTAGCTGCCCTTTCCCTAGATTGGACTTCCTTGTTGGGAGGGAACATAGTCTAATGGCTAAAAGCATGGGTGTTGGGCCAGAGAGACTTGCCTTGTGCCTTTGTCACTGCTCTTCTCACTGTCTGCTTTGGGACAGAACCTGTGGGGCACAGAGGAAGGGCTTTGGCTTCCAGGTTTGGGCAGCTCTGAGTTCAAGTCCTGGTTCTTTCACTTTCCAGCTTTGGGAACTTGGTCAGGGTACTTAACCTCTCTACGGCTTCATTTCTTATCCATGTAATGGCATCAACTACCATATCTCATCAAGCAGTTGTGAGGAGAAAATGCTGTGTTCTCCATAAAGCACTCAGCAGAGAAGATAGCACTCAATACTAAGTGGCAACTGGCATTCTGAGCACCAAATGCTCTTCTGTCCTGTGTTTGGAAATGATGGGTGGAGAGGCTATGAGGCAGTGCCAGACTCTCCTAGGGTCAAAGCTAGACTCAATCCCATGGAAGCTATGTGAGTTTGGGCAAGAGGGCTAACCTGTAGTTTCCTCATCTACAATATGTTGTTGTTGTTGTTGTTATGTGCTGTCGAATTGGACCCGACTCATAAAGACCCCTCCTTGGGTTTCCGAGGTGGTATCATTACAAAGGTAGATTGCCCAACCTTCCTTCTGAGGAGTGGCTGGTGGGTTTGAACAGCCAGCCTTCTGGTTAGCAGTCGAGTGTCTTAGGCACTACAGTACCAGAGTTCTACAATATAGGGATAGAAATAGTGTGTGCCTCAGAGGGCCAGTGGGGGTGGGAATCCAAGTAGACAAGGCTAGCACAGTGCTTTGTTGGTGGAACAGAGCCAGTAGGCAGTAATGCATGGCATCCCCTGTCATTAACAAATGTGGTCTGGCTTACTCATCTTCAGCTTATAGCTTCTTCATAGGGACTCCTAGTTAGCTCCTGCTTTGCCTCTTCAAAGAGATCTCTGTTTCTGGGCCCTTGGAATGAAAAGAGCCAGGCCTACAGAGGTCCGCCATTCTGCTGGTAATTGACACCAGGGAGCTTCTCCTCAGAGGGTCTGCAAAAAGGGCAAGGAGGCCACATGTTCTGACCTCCTCTAATCCCACAAGAGGAAGACAGGATTACCAGCAGTAACCCAAGGCCTATTACTGCAAGGCCAGACATGCTGCCTCCCTCCAGCCCTTTCTCCAACCGTTCTTCCCAAAGCACCCACCACCTCTCTCCTGGGTTCAATAATTCGCTGCAGTGGCCACACAGAACTCACAGATTACGGGATTTATTAGGGAAGCACCAGGCTACAACTCAAGCTCAGGAAGAACGCTCAGTCTCTCCCTCCAGCCCAACGTCCCTCAGCCAACAGTCTCTCACAGTCTCTTTCCCAGCAGTGCTGGTCCCTCGGTGTCTCACTCAGCGATGTGTGTCTCTTGCGTCTCTTTCCCAGCAGCACGTGTCTCTTTCAGGGGCGCATGTCTCTTTCGGCAGCACGTCTTCCTCAACCAGCAGTCAAAGCGAGTTCTGCCTCCAGGAGGCCTCCTTTTGAGCCCGGAAGGTGGTCAAACTAGCCAATCACAGCATCAGAACTCTAAGCACGTAAGAGAGAGTGGGAACCTCCCAGAACATTGCATTGTGCCACGCCCAATAGAAATAACCCAGGTGGATAGCTTCAACAATCAGGACCTCCTCAGTTGCTCATAGAAAATCCCACCTTGGAGTTTACAAAGACTTATGGGTAGAAAAGACACACTAAGTAATTTGCTACACTGCAGGGTCACACAACCCTATCAGCCCATGGATTCTGACTCATAATGACTCCATGTGACTGAGTAGAACTGCCCCCATAGTGTTTTCCAAGCTGTACTCTTAGGAGTCGGATCTGACTCAGCGGCAGTGAGTGACTCTTCGTGAGAACAGATCACCAGGTCTTTCTCTTGTGGATCTGATGAGTGGGTTCAAACCACCAACTTTTCAGTTAGCAATCAAGTGCTTAACCATTGGGCTACCAATAACTCCATATTCATGCATCCATCGGAGGGTGGAGCTGGGATGGGAACAAAGGTGGAAGGAAGAGGGGTGAGAAATTATTCTTTTATAACTCCAATAGCCTCTTCCGGGCCATCTGACAGCTTAAAGAACACCCTGGTGCTGAGGGCCAGACTGTTCATTATTTCCCAATGAAAAACTTCATTAATTTCTAGGCTCTCTGAAAGAATGGAGGGAGACGCTCATAACACTTGGAGTCTGGACATGACAGCACTCATTTACTGAGCATCTGCCATGGCCATGACCACACTGAGTTCACCTAACGGCAGCAGCATAAGTTTCTCATAAGAGGAAACTGAGGCCCAGAAAGGCTAAGTGCCTTGCCAGCCTTCCAAAACTAGATAACCATAGAGTTAGGATGTGAGCCCTGGAGTGCCATCTTTAACTATAGCTTTCCACTGCTTTGTTTTTAGGGTGGCTAACTATGCCTTTGTTTTAAAGAAAGGGAAATCACAGCTCAGAGAGGCAAAGAGATCTGCTCAAGGTCACACAGCTGGTTAGAAGTAGGACTGAGACTAGTGCCCTGGCCTCCAGGCCTAGCGTGGCCTGGTTCTGTTTCAGGATCAGAATCATGTGCCCATGAGCTCCCAGGGAGCTGGGGAGGGGTGAATTTTGTCAGCTCTGGGCTGCTCCTCAGGCAGGGCCTATGCGGAGATCCTGATGAAGATGAAGAGGATGAGCTGTGGGGCAGCCCAACCTGGGCATCCTGCCAGAGCTACCAGCACAAAGTTGCATTTTGTCATCTGCTCCCTTTGCCTGATTTAATATACCCTTAAATAATAATGGGACGGGGGAGGGGGAGGGAGGAAGAAACAGTGCAGCCCAGATTCTGTGTAACACTGTCATTGAACTTGGCGTTTTCCCTTTGTTATTTGAGAAACAATTTCTTCTCTGATGCAAACTTTTTTTCTTTTCCTTTTTTTTTTTTTTTTTGAATGATGATTCCAGGCTGAGTGGCACCAGGAGCTGTTGCTTAGTGCTTTTCTCCGTCTCCCTTTGGTCCTCAAATGGAGGCAGAATGGGGCCTGTAACCATGGCAATTCTCTAATGTTCTTCTCCCATAAACCATAAACATAAGGGGGGTCTTCATTACGACTTCTTCAAGGAGAAAACAAAGCTTTTCCTGACTGGGGCAGGCAGGGTGGCAGCTGGGAGTGAGGAGACTTTAGACTTTTCCTCTTTTTTTTTTTTCTTTGTCTTTGAGATTAACAGCCTCAGAATTGACCAAATCCAAACCCTGGCTCCAGCAATTAAGCAGGATACATGACCAGGGCCAGACACCAGGGGAAACTCCTTCAATATTTGTTGAGGGCCAGAGAGGCCGGAGGCCAGGGTAGAGTAGTCTGAAGGGGAGAGGATTTGGAGAATAGTGAAGAATAGTATTAGATGGCAAGATAGGCCCAGATCATAAAAGGGTTTAAAGTTCTGCCAACCGATAGTAAGCTTCCCTGAAGAGCAAGGTGATCTATGGATGGTCCTACCTGAAGGCAGGGGTGGTTCTTATCCTTCTGTATACCCAGTGTTGGGAATGTGCTCTCTGTATTGTCAGCATCAGTAAGTATTTGTTGAGTAAGTGACTGTACAAATGGAAGAATGAGTGGACCACATTTATAACTTAGGAGGGGTATCTTAATTGTATCTAGAATAGGAATATGATGAAAGCTATGAACTTTTTCTACAGAGTTGTACTTACACAAACACACATTCTGTATGTCATTTCAGGGTATTTATAGACTCACTGATGACCATTCTAGACCCCACTTTGAGAATTCCTGTGCTGTATTAAGGTCTAAGTGCCCTTGAGCATTTGTTAGGTTGGATCATCAGTGAGAGAAGGCTCTGCTATGCTGACTTGGTTTCCTCAATGTAACGGAGGATAGATAGGTCTCGAGAGACAATTCACTCCTCATTTCCAAATTCTGAGAAGTTCTGGGATTCACCTGAATCCCAGGAATTCTGGAGGAAATCTGCTCCAGACATAAAGCAGAGAGAGAATTCAGATACTCCTTCAGGAAATGAAGGCGTCTGGGGGCGCAGTGGTTAAAGCATTCGAATGCTAACCAAAAAGGTCAGCGATTGGAACCCACCAGCCACTCTGCAGGAGGAAGATGAGGCAGTCTTCTTAAATAAAGATTTACAACCTTGGAAACCCTACAGGGAGTTTCTACTCTGTCCTAAAGGGTCACTATGAGTCGGAATTGTCTCCATGGCAGTGGGTTGTTTATTTTTTTGGTCCAGAGAAAGGGGCAGAGTACAGGTGGACCCTGACCAGAACCTCCAGTGCCACGTCGGCGCTCTCCTTGCCTTGAGTGGTTTTGGTGTTACTAACCGCTCTCCCACAATTATAGAAACACCTACACACATTTCACATGTGTAAATGTTTCTCATTTACTCTGAGTGGTTTAAGAATTGCCAACATGGAGGCAGAGAACTGTGTCATTTATCTTTATGTTCTCAGAGCCTAGCAGAGTTTGGGGTTCTAATACAGGCTTGGGTTGGATGACCCCAGTAGCCTTCAGCACTATCATGCTGGAGTCCAGGATCCTCTGAATCCTGATTATTCAGTGTCATTGCAAAAGGTAGGAACATAAAACTAGACATCATCATTGATCTTGGGCCCCTTGCTTTTGGTTGGTGAGCTAAAAGTCCTTTCCTTGACTGCCTATCAAAATTACCCTAGGTGTCCCTCCTCCAAAATATTTCTTGCATCTCACAGACAAAATCCATCACTTCCCCTGCTCCCAGCTCTTTTCTCAGTACAAATGTTATCTCTTTATGGACCTACTAGTTTCTCTCATCAGAGTGTAAATTCCTTGAGGACAAGGGCTGGGTCTAATTCAACATTCCAAAACCAGTTGCTGTTGAGTGACTCCAACTCACAGTGACCCTGTAGGACAGAGTAGAACTGTCCTGTAGGGGTTTCTAGGCTGTAATCTTTATGGAAAGGAGCCTGGCAGCACAGTAGTTAAGCATATAGCTGCGAACTGAAAGGTCAGTGGCTGGAACCCACAGCTGCTCTGCAGGAGAAAAGATGTGAATACCTGCTCTGGTAATGATTACGGCCTTATAAGGTGACTCAACAGCACACAACAATAACAATAATCTTCACAGACGCTTACTGCTACATCTTTTTCTTGCAGAGTGGCTGGTGAGTTTGAACTACTGACCTTTCGGTTAACAATTGAGTGCTGAACCACTGTGCCACCAGGGCTCATTTTGTCATGCTGTGTACTGCTTTGCATAGAGTGGAAACTCAGTGAATGTTTGTTGATTCGGTTCCAAAGGAGTAAATAACAAATAATTTACATTCTGAAGTTGGGGTGGATGTCTTAGGTACTTGTTGTTTGTTGTTATGTGCCCTTGGGTTTCTGAGGTAGTATCATTACAGAAGTCCATCTTCCTTCCGAGGAGTAGCTGGTGGGTTTGAACCACCAGCCTTCTGATTAGCAGTCAAGTGCCTTAGGCACTATGCTACCAGAGGTACTTAGTGGTGCCCTTCACAGAAACACTACAGGTGAGTGACTTTGAAGAGCAGCAATTTATTGTCTCACAGTTCTGGAGCCCTTTTGAATTCAGAGTGTGGCTCTAGGGGAGATCCTTGTCTATTTCAGCTTTTGGTAGCTGCTAGCAATCCTTGGCCCTTGGGGGCTCCTGGCTGCCTCTGTAGTCCACCCTCCTCTCCTCACTGTGTATGTCTGTGTCTGTTCTGCTCTTTTTATAACTCATAAATTACTAGATTTGGATCCA
>NW_006921651.1:1927326-1941821 GCF_000298275.1 Orycteropus afer afer | reverse complement strand
TAGCCAATGAGAGGTTAGCAGAGGTGATGTAAGCAAAGACTTGGGACGTGCTTATGCAGTTGACTTACCCTCTTATGCTATTACCCTCACCTGACTCATCCCTGGCCCAGGATGAGGATGACAAACATGGGCAGCAGAGCTGCCCCAGCCAACCTACAAACTTGTGAGTAAAAAATAAATGCCTATAGTTGAATGCCGCTGAAATCTTGAGGTTGTTTGTAAGACAGGAGCGCCTGGGTGTTGCTAACCATTATTAAATGCGTAACTATTAACTGAAAGATTGGCAGTTGGAACTCATGTTGGAGTGTCCTGGAAGGTATCTGCCTCTGAAAGGTCACAGTCCTGACAACTTATTGGAACACAGTTTTACTCTGCAACACATGGGATCACCGTGAGTTGGATTTGTCACAATGGCAACTGGTTTTGTCTTTTGGGTTTGGCTATATAGCAATAGCTGATTGACATCATTGTTAACCTAAAGGGATTGACAACATTGTTAACATAGAAGGCCTTGTGGTATTAGTTGTGTCTCTAGGGTTGACTTGGACATTGTAGAAATAATAGAACTTGAGGAAGTCCTTGAAGAGGTGGTTGGTTATTTCACAAATGACAGAAGGGAGGTGAGGGAGGAGTAGAAATTTCCCCAAATACCTCCCTCTCTAAGCCAAGTCTGTTGCTATTAAAGCCTGAATGATGATGACTTTTGTGGGAGGAAAAAAGAAATCAGGCTTCTTTGAAAAGTAGCACACACTTCATCCTTAGTTACAAAAAACGTTGTTTCCCATGGCTACGTGTGTGAGTAACTCTGCAGCCTCAAATAACATGCGTGCATTTGAGGGTGTGTGGTTTCAGATGAGGAGTCTGACTTAGATGCCTTTAGAAAATTGGATTTTTCCATCCTTCTGTTGTGGGGTTCCCTGGTCAGCTCATTGCATTACGGGTGGCAGAAGGGATGGGACACAAGAGGTGAAGGAGCTTAACTGGGTTTCCACCCTTGCCTGTGTGCTGAGAATTTTCCTAATTCATTCTTCAAAATCTGGAGGTGTGACACTGGCTGGGCAAGAGGAAGGTGCCCCTTCCTGAGACCAGACCTCTCACCACTGCAGTTCTTCAAAAAATTGAAGCCCAGCTCTGGAAAAGGAATTGGGGCACAAATGTCATCCTGCAGGGGCTTGCCAGGACTCAGAGTTGGGACAGTGATTTCCACTTAACATTTATTGAGCACCTAGTATGTGCCAGGCACTGCCTGAGTCACCAGAAAGGCTCTTTGGCCCCTACTTTCATGGTATGATCCAAGAGGAAGAAAACCATTGGAAGAATCTTCTCACAAATAAATATAAATTTATAAATATGACAAATGCTATGCATGGGAGCTACATGGGGGCATGACAGTGAACAATAGAGGTATTTGACTTTGGGAATCAGGGACAGCAGATGGTTTCCAAAGCTTTTTGCTGCCAGTCAAAGCCTTTGTCTTATCGGGCCAAAGCTACTGTAAGTGGACCCTTTGTGTGATTAGAAAGAGGTGTCTGGCAAATGGTCTGCAGTAGTTTAAGAGGTAGCCCTTTTCCTTGCCCACAAATTCTTCCATTTGTCCTCAGCTCATGGTCATCTTCTTATAGCTGTGTGATATGGGTCTAGCCTACCTCCCTGACATGCAAAGCCAAGGTGTGCTGAGTCACAGGCATTAGGCACTCTCAGTGATGGGGTCCTATTCAAGATGCAGGGAATAAAAGAGAATGTTGTAAGAGCACCTCCTTTTCTGGTGTGTAGCTTTTCCATTTTAGCTAATAGATATGGCCTTCCAATAATGGAAAAACATACTCTTGCTATTGCTCAGTTTCTTTTATTTCTGCCCCACCCAAATTGGCATTGGGAAATACAGAGGGCGTATCAAAGAATGGCGTGCAGGAGGTTTTAGTTCTGCATTCTGCATGGTTTCAAAGGCAGCACTGCCCATGTGATCATCGTCACTTTGTTGGCACTCGAGGAGGAGGGTGGTAGAGGCTTGTATCACTCTCAGATTCTGGGGTCCAACGGTAATTCTGACCTGCCCTGCTCTTGTCCCCATCTTCCTATCATGCTTTCATCTAGGCTTTGGCCCAGCTGGCCTATCCCCTGCCTCTGCAAGGGACCATGTCATGCTTGTTGTGGTGGGCCCCACAGAAGGCCAACTGATTCCTGACTTGGAGTCCACACCATAGGTAAACTGAGAGGGGAAAACTTCACATTCTCTCTGTCTATGGCCTGGGACCCTGTAGCTAGAAGATGACGAGCTTGTGTTCCACACAATGCCCTGCACAGCTATCTCCTACCAGAATCCCAAACAGAAACTCACTTTGACCTCAGCATCACTTTCAACATTAGTTATCTGGCACATGTCTAACTTGCAATGCCTTCTTAACTTGGCTGCTTGCCTCTAATCTCCTCTCTCCTAATCCATCCTTTGCACTGCTATCACTTTAATTATTTTAAAACAAAGCCCTGGTTAGGACATCCCTTACTCAAAAAATTTTAGCCACTCTCTAACAAAGCCCTATAACTTTTCAGGATGGCAGCAGATGAAGCCTTCATTACTGGTTCCTCCACAGACAAGGGAAGGTGTAGTCTTTGCACTCAAGTTACCAGTTGTCTAGTTGAGGAAACCACACACAGGCACATAATATATTAGGACAACAATGATGAAAAACAAATCAGCAAGTACAAAGCAATGCTCTTTATACAAATTGGCTGTAGGCTTAAATGTCATTTGTTGAGAGTGCTGAGGTTGGTTTAAAAGGAGGGAAGTTTCTACAGAAATGTTCTGAGCTATGTTGGGTTCTCCCTAAGGAGGGGCTGGGTGAGAAGTCTTCTGGAATCTAGACTGCCTTGGTTGGTTGGACATTTCTTATCTGAGTCCACAAGGCTTAACATTGTTGCAGGGGCAGGGACACCATCTTCATTTCATTATCTAAGGAAGGCCCACAGGAGTAATTTTGCATGCCCTCTGTGCTTTAGGTATATGTCAGGATTGCTTTGACTTGTGGGTAGCAGGTACTTGTATATTGGTGGCTGTGCTCCATCTACCTGGCCAGATCCTCCATTCTTTTCCCTTCTTTGAGTACCCTCTCCTTCTCATCACTTAGCTTCCTTATCCTGTTTCCAGGTGGTTTGGCCAATGAGTGGGGCCAACTAGAGTTAGGAGGGCAAGAGATGAGAGGAGATGCTGAGGCTGCTTTAACCTACAATAAAACTTTGTAAAACATTTCTTCTAAGGAGCTGTATTTGAGATAGGGGAAAGCTGTCCCCTGGTGCCAGAGGGCTCCCAGTTTCCCAGGTTTCCATCAACCTAATGGGTCTGTCAAGGGGATTCTAGCAACCTCCCAGGAAGAGGGATGATTCTGTATAAACCCTGAAACTTTGGAATGAACTGAAGGAGCTATCTTGCTTTGGAGGTGAAAGTGAGGACAAGAAATGGGGCTTGGTGATCAGGAATGCAGCCCAGGAAGTGACTTCATCCTCTGTACAGAAATGGACATCAGCAGTAGAGCGCCAAGGGGGAGAGCCCAGGTGGTGTCTTGGGTGTGAATCCTTGCTTCATCACTTTCTAGCTGTATGACCTTGGACAAATTCTTTATCCTCCCTGAGCCCTGTGTGCTCATTTGTAAGATGTGCATAATAACAGATCCTACCTTATGGATTATAGGTGCCTCGGTGGGCAGAAAGATACAGTCATTTCTAGGGAATTAAATAAGCACTCCAGGAGGGAGCGGTGGGGTGGGAGAAGGGGTGATTTGACAGACAGGTAAGGAGCCCAGGTTTCTTTGCTTCTGAATTATTCATGGAAATAGCCTTTGAATAATTGGAGGCTATTTTTCATTATCATTATTTCCTGGAGAATTGACTCTATTGGTAAAATATGAGGCAGAGAAATACACTCCTTTCAGCTTAGATTGCTTTATTTAAAACTGCTTAGGGATGGCCCCAAACCGGACTTGTATTGGGAGGTGTGAATGCAAGGGCAGAATAATCCCACCTCACCTGCCCCTTTAATTACCTCTCACCGCAAAAGAGAAGAGGGAAGGCGGGGGCCAAGGGGAGCCAGAGGAAGGGATGGAGGCCGATGGGAGGGGTAGGGCTGCGGGGCTACAGACGGACTTGGGTCCTCTCAGATGTGGGGTTGGGCTAGGCAAGGGTGTCAGGTCTGTTTGTACTGTGCCTGGAGGGGCTCCAAGGAACGTGGCTCCCCATCCTGCCCTTTATCCACTCTGATATTTTGTCCTCACTAAGGCACAGGGTAGTGAAAAAGGGCAGACCTTGCTCCAGCACTGGGTACCTTGGTTGGGCAATTCTAGGGCCCCACTCTGTGCCTCATTTTCCCTTTCTGATAAATGAGCCTGGGGGTATTATGAGGATTAAATGAGATCCTGGCCATGATGTGCCCAGCATAGTGCATGACTGAGAGGAGACCTTCAAATACTGTAGAATATCCCTCCCCATGTCCCTCATTAGACTCCTGCGGGTTATGCGTTGCCCCTTCCAAAGTGCACAGGTAAATATCTCTCCTGAAGGTCATACCTTTAATCAGCAATAATTGGGCTGTCTCTGGAGCAGGCGCTCCAGTGGTTCTTATGGATGTTGTGGGTGGGCAATAGACGAGATGTGGATAGGAAAGCAGGTAGTGCTGATGAAAGGGAGAGAAAGGCCCTTGAAGTAGAGGCAGGGACATGTCATTGGCTTTACACATTTGCCAAAGGCCAGTCTGTAGACACACATATGCAAACATGCACACACGTCTAGTCTGGGTGCATTGTGAAGTCTTCTTGGAGTGCTCCCACACCCACCCACCAGCCCAATTGGTCCAACTCAACATCAGGGCATTCGTATCTGGAGGATGAGAGGTTGGCAGAGGTGCCATGTGTCAGCCTTGACATTTTCCTTGAGACAACTGAAACATGTCCTTGGTTGTAATGTAATTGTTGTCTGGGAGGTTTGTGGGTATTATTTCTATCTCTCCCATGACTTAGAAGCTCTCTTAGAACAAGGAATACCTTTTCCCTGTCATTTCTCACCCCCGTCCGACTCCTACCCAGGATCAAGCACAGGCTCTGGATGTCTTCAGTCTCCGATAAACCACAGGCCATCCATCGATTGCTGGAAGCAGACATCACCCAGTGACATGTTTTGTTGACCCTGACTGAGAATTCATCCTGGGAACCAGATGAGTGAAGAGAGTTCCATACTGAGGAGAAAGCAAATTGTTCAAAGTCAACAAGGAGTGATAAGCAGGCTTCTAGGGGCCCATTCGCAGAAGGAGCCCTGTCCCTCCCGATCAGCTTCCTTTTCTATGCCAATTCTCCGCATCCTACCCCATCTGATAATTTCATTTCTAACTTCTCCAGCCCTCTCCTAGCGTCTCACTCCCAACAACCAAGAAAGTGTCCACAGACTTAGTAACACTGGCATAGGACACACAATATCTTTGCCTCCCAGAGGTCGTGAGGGCAGTGCCTTTGCCCAGAAGGATAGACATAGGGAGAAGGGACTCAGCAACTGGAGGTCCTTCCTAGAACTTTCCAGTCCCAGTCCTTCCTGAATTCACACAGAGAGTTGTATCTCAGTTTTCACGCTATGTCTCTGTGCATTTGTCTGTGTGTGTGTGTGTGCATGTAAGGAGTGGCTAATAGGAAAAGAAGTTAGAATATTAATTAATCCAAGCATGGTGGACAAGACTATGCAGTTTGCTCTTTTGTTTGATTGTTCATTCATTTATCAACTAATACGTATATGCTGTGTGCCAGGAAATGTGCTAGGCACTGAGAGAGATTCATGTATGGACAGGACATTGTCCTGCCCTGAAAGAACTCACCACATAATGGAAATAAAATAATGATAGTAACAACCACCTGTGTGATAACACAGGTGGCATTTATGAAGAAGGTATTACATGCCAAAGGAGTCCTGGTGGTGCAAATTGTTAAATGCTTGACTACTAAAGGAAAGGTTGGCAGTTTGAATATAACCAGTGGTTCAGAGGGAGGAAGAGCTGGTGATCTGCTTCTGTAATGATTACAGTAAAGAAAAATCATGGGGCAATTCTACTCTGTCTCACGGCATCTCTGTGAGTCTAAAGCAACTTGACAGCACCTAACAACAACAACTAAATGCCAAATCTTGCCACACATGCTTTAAAATATTGGCCCATTCATTTGTCTCAACAATTGTCTGAGTCAGCATACTATGCCTGTTTGGTGGGTTAGGAAATCAAGGCACAGAGACATTCACCAATTTTCCGAAGGTCACACAGCAAAGCTCTGTGATCTTAGGCTCTACTTTAATCTGTTGTAATACAAAAAAGGATTTGATGAATGTCAATTAGTATACAATCAGTGTCAGAAGGAATTCTGAGAAAGACTCACATGTGATCTTGGGACATGGGCAGGTTTTGTGAATGAGTGCTGTGTGAGTTGAAGGTTAGGTAGGATGTTGGAGTTGGGTGTTTGAGAGGGATGGAGGAAGGAGGGTGGGTGGCTGGGGGGGGATGTCAGAGGGAGCAAAGGCATACAAGTAGAAAGCGGAAGGAGGATTTGGGGATCAGGGAGCAGCGCAGTTTGGCCAGTTCCAAGGGTATGTGAAGAGGTGGGGGGCAGAGAAGGCTGAAGAGGTTAGTGGGACCAATTTGTGTACGATCTCGGTCCATTTAAAGGCTCATCATTGACCATAAGAACAGACGGAAGAACAGTGAAAATGGGAGGCTCTGTCTGCCCCGTGTGCTGGTGGTTTGTCTGGTGTGGGCACTCAGCCGGCATCTGTGAGTCCCAGGCCGGGGGTGAGGGAGTTTAATGGAGGGAGCACACCCACTCCAGTGAGTACTCCCAGTTAGCCGGGGAGCCCTCAACAAGGCTCACCACTGCCGAGCAGCAGCCCAGATAGCAGCCAAGTTCACTCATCAAACCAAGCAGCAGTCTGAGGAGAAACCTTCTTTGCTTTCCGAACCTGCTCTGCTGCAAAGTGGGCAAACCTTGACACAAATCCATGAGAAAGCAGATATTTCCCTTGCAGAGAATTTACCCCTGTCAAGTCATTTCCTTGCTTGCTTGGCAAGTAATTTTGGCTATTTCCAGACTTATTCTAGTTAGGGAGAAGCAGAAAGAAGAGAGGATGAGGAGGGGAAAGGGAACAGAATAGAAGAGAGGAGAGCAGTGTGCATGTGTGTGCGTGTGGGAGTGAGTGTATGAGTGTGTGAGAGAGTGTGTGTGGATGAATGTGTGTGAGTGTGAGTGTAAGAGTGTGTGTGCGTGTGTGCTGTGAGGAAGGGCTGCAGGAGAGGGCTTGGGAAGGCATGGTGAGGGCTGCCGAGAGCAGCTGAGAGAACATATGAATTCTGTCATTGTAAGTAAAGATTAAACAGTGGACAGAATGGGGCTTTGCTAGCAGCCACTGGATTAACAGCAGGTAGATTCCAATAATCAATTTAAAGTTGAGTTTATCACACATGCTGAGAAACCTGGCTCTTTAAGATGGGCTGTGCCATCATTGTTGGAAATGATTGAAAGTCAGGAAGGGCAATTTGCAGCTAGTAGATGCCACCCCTCGGAGAGGAATCACGCTCTGCTACAGCCACAGACGTCAGGAGGAGAGACCGTGATTTCTTGAAATCAGGAATTGGAATTGATATGCTCCAAGCAAGGTAGACGCTGTTTCTAGGATAGCTGCTTGAAATGAACAGGCTCAGAAAGCAACCACGACTTCCTACAGCCAACAGAATAAATGCTTGAAGCCTCAGCCTGCTGCCCTGGCTGGACACTCCTCAGCCCACGTCTAGCCTCCTTTTCTCAGACCTATCCTCCCACAGACCTAGCTCCTGCCTCCATCTCCCTATGCAGCCTGTTCTCCCACCGCCAGACCTCCTCTCTGTCTAAAGTGTTCATCTCAGTTTTGTTTCCTCCAGTTCAAACCATTCCTGCCCACCATGGCCAATTAGAATACTAATGCAGGAGAACTGAGAATCAAGTCACCACCAAGGAGAGCAGATCTGTGAGGAGAACAGTTGGAGATTCCTGGGGACACCTAGATACAGCCATGCCTGCACTACCCAGGGACTTTTCAGTTATACGAGCCAATCAGTCCCTTTTTCAGTCTAAGCCAGTTTAAGTTGGACTTCTACTACATCCACTCCACTGGACTTGAAACCAGTGTTTTGACTAATACAAAGATAGAACATGTGCCTTCATGATGTGAAAACTGATCATTTGTCTTCCTGAGTCTACAATACCCTTCACTTTCTTGCTTTAAACCTGGGTCTGGAGCATCCTTATTTTCTTGGTCCCAGGAGCGTGGGGGTGGTTGTGGACATGCTGACTCGTTCATCCCTTACCATCTTGCCTGCCCTTGAGGCATCATGTGGCAGGAGGGGTCAGGTAGCCTCCTGCTGCATCTCAGTGTTGGCTTCCTTTCACATCTCCAAGATTAATAGCATACATGGCTTTAATGAAGGACTCTGGACAGTGGAAGGAAGCTGATATGGAGCACATAGCTCCTTCTCGTTCAGCCTGATTGATAATTAGGCGTCAGTATCCCCCCAGGATTTGAACGTGAACAGTTTGTATTTTTTTTTGTACTGGAGGTATATTTTTGCCATTATTGCTGTTGTTTTTACATCAGGTTTTACTTTCATTGGCATCCTCCTCTGCCCCTTGAGATCCCAAGGTCCCATCCTTGCCCTGGGGACTGAGAATGTTCCTGCACATTTAACCAAGTCTGGAACGGGTGTATTTTTAGTTGGCTTGTTTGCATCTGCCTCTCTCCGTTCCCTGCCTGATTGACACCTGCTGGGTGAGAGGCACAGGAGCGTAACTTTGCTATGGGAGAGATTTGCCTACAGTGGCTGGCTTCACAGCACCCCTCTGACTGTTTCTAGCCTGTGACCACACAGAGATTTCCATCTCTTTTAGCTCACCTTGATTCTTTTGTCCCAAGGGCCTGCAAGGAGTAAGGCGGGCTTGTTGACCACCTCTTTGTGGCCAGTGGATGAGAGAAAGAAGCAGCATGACTGTGCCCATTGACACCCTCCCTGGGTGAAGGCTGGAAAGCCTGCTGGAGAGGTGCTTCCAGGGTGTGTGCATCTCTGGCATGGCGGGTGGGGGGGGGCTTCTCACAGCAGAGGCAGCATTTGAAGACAGGGCCTCAGGGACCCTTTGCTGGTGGTAGAGAGCGGGGAGGCTGCTCAGGGCCTGGGCAGTAAACAAATGGCACACTTGAAAGGGGATAAATGAAGAGGGTTTCCTAAAATGGCAGCTCGCAAGTGTGTAGATATGTTTAAGGGACCTAGTAAGGACATACCTTGAGACTAATGACAGTGGATGCTGCTACCGCTCCCCCATCCCCCACAACATGAAGCACTAACACAAACCCAGAAAGCTATAGCCCCAGGAGAGACTACCAACAACAGCTGTGGCTGTCAGCTACTACCAACCCAAGAGATGGGAGAATGAAGATCCTACTTCTACCTCCCCTCACCATCTAATCTCCTACTGGTTTCTCTCATTGGGCTGAACCCAACACAGGAAAGGAGTCTTATGGATGCAGTTCTTGGGTGCCAGCCTCCTGGGGGCACCGGGCAGGATAGAGGATGGTAGAAAGTGGATTTAGAAGGAAAAACAGACAAAGCCCAGCTCTTGTGTGCTATCTCCTCATTTTAGACAGGGCTCTCCATGATGGAAGATACAAAGATTCACTCCACTTAGGATGACTTCAAAGAGGGACTAGAACTTCAGAAAGGGGGTATTCAAGAAGGTGTGGAGTTTACGAAGATCCCTTAGAAAGCTCCCCAGGAAGGCCGTGTGTGGAGGCCCACATGGGGTTGCAGGAGGGAAGATTAACTTTCAGCCTCATGGGGAAATGGAGATGCTATCTAGATTAGTGTGAAGGTGACACAGCTTGACTTTGCACATTTGTTCTGCTTACTGAATCCTCCTCAAAGGAAAAAGTAATGCATGCTCAGGTCAACAAGCTAAACAAGGGAGAGATACACAAACAAAAAAACACCTTCTTCCTCTAGCTCAATCCCAACTCCCCAACCCAAGAAAAATAGAGGTTAACAGTTTGATACATATTCTTTCTTAATTTTCTCTATGCTCGATCAGATATATTTAAATGATAAGAAAATGAAAAATTTTTTCCTTTGCAGAAATGGAATAACACAATATACATATTCTGCAATCATTTTTTTAAACTACATGTGTGAGGTTAATCAACACACATAGCTCTGACGCATTCTTTTTAATCATTTCCTAATATTTCATAAAATCTACATATAAAGATTTTGCTGGAAAAGTATCTTCTTGTTTCATTAGCCAACACAGGTTTCTTCATGACCTAACAAGTGCAAATTGCTGTCAGTAAGACTCAATCTGGCTCCAGGTACTTCCAGTCTAGTTAGGTCTGTAAGACTTGGGTATGAGAAGAACAGGAGAACTCACAGTTCCCAAGATAGCCCATATATGGCACAGAAGTGGCCAAGGCCCTGGATGCTTTAGGGAAAGGTGTGTGAGCTGAGACACCCTAGAAAGCCTCACGGAAGAGGGGGCTTTTGAGCTGGACCTTGAAGGAAGGTCAGTTCCTATCAGTGTGTTAAGCATGTACTGTAATACCAGTTAGTGCCTAACAAAGTATTATCAGGCAGACGGTCTGCTGGACGTATGCTAAGGTGGTGGTGGTTGTTGTTGTTAGGTGCCACTGAGTCAGTCCCAACTCATAGTGACCCTACGTACAACAGAACAAAATAATCCCCGGTCCTGCACTATCCTCACAATCATTGCCATGAGCCTTCTTTGCAGCCACTGTGTCAATTCATCTCATTGAGAGTTTTCCCCTTTTTCATTGATCCCACATAATATCCTTCTCCAGGGACTGGTTCCTTCTAACAACACGATCCAAGTATGAGAGATGAAGTCTGGCCATTCTTGCTTCTAAAGAACATTCTGGCTGTACTTCCTCCAAAATAGATCTGTTTGTTCTTCTAACAGTCCATAAAAAAACCCAAACTCACTGCTGTGGAGTCGGATCTGACTCATAGTGACCGTTCCTTGGGTTTCCAAGGCAGTATCTCTACAGAAGTAGATTACCCAACCTTCCTTCTGAGGAGTGGCTGGTGGGTTTGAAACTCCAGCCTTCTGGTTAGCAGTCAAATGCCTTAGGCACTGTGCCACCAGAGCTCCTCAGCAGTCCATAGCACCTTCAACATTCTTCTCCAATACCACAATTCAAAAGCATTAATTCTTCTGTAGTCTTCCTATGGTTAGCCAGCAATTATTTGCAAGTGACACTGTTAGGATTCAAAGAGAGAGGAGCTAATGTTATTCGAAGTTCTTGAAATGAGTTGGTTTTCTCCAAGTAGGTTAATTATCCCTCTTGCCCATAATTACTTCACACTCTTGATTTGTGTAACAAACTCTATTTTCACTAAAAGCTCATGTGTCAACTCGAGTCTTGTCTGTGTCCAAATGATCACAAGTCTAAAATTAGGCATGTTTTTGTTAATGAGGTTTGACAGGGTGCCCATTAAACAGTGAATGCCATTGGGCCCCATGGGCTGGCATCAACTCACAAGGGCAGCTCAGCACAGGCTGCAATCAGTTCCTGGTGTGAAGCAGAGTCCTCCCCCATTGGGTGCTAGTGGGGAGCAGCTCTGAGAGCCAGCTTCTCTGCCTCTGGCCTCTCAGTGGGTTCATTCCCTCTGCCCTGGCCTCCCTCATGCTGTACTCTTGCCTCTGCCTCCTTGCTAGTGTCTCGAAGAGATTCCCTCTGCTTCCAAGTGGCCACTCTCTGGTTTCCCAGTCGTACCCTCTTCCTGGTCACCCTGGGAGATGCTTCCCTACACTTTCTCTTAAGTTTCTGAGCACCTCAAGGAGACAGGGCCTCTTAGGGTCCTCTTCTAGGAAAACAGCACCTTGATCCAGCCTCAGTTTATTTCCCAAGGTGTGTTACTCAAGGTTGGAGGAGCCCTGGTGGTGCAGTGATTAAGTGCTCAGCTGTTAACCAAATGGTCAGTTGTTCAACCTACAAGCCATTCCGTGGAAGAAAAATGTGACGGTCTGTTCCGTAATGATTACAGCCTTGGAAAACTTATGGGGCACTTCTACTCTGTCTTGCAGGGTTGCTGTGAGTGGGAATCAACTCAAGAACAGTGGCTTCCACTCGAGGATGCACCATCTCTTCTTGTCCCCAGCACTCCCGAATCACCCATCTGCTTACCCCTCTATTGCTGCAAGTCTTGGCTCACCCAAGGTTTTGGGGCATAAAAAATAGTGCCCTATCTCCAATGCAAATTTACATTTTAAGAACTCTTTCAAAAGGAAAACTTAAAGAATTATTACAAACCCAGATGAGGAATGAGAGACTGGTTGCACTCCCCTTTAAGTGGGAAAAATTGTCAGTTAGGAACCATGTGGGGGCAGGCACTCACCTGAAAGAGGTGGTGCTGGGAATTGCTTTTCCTCTCACGGCACAATCTAAGCTACTGAAATATCTCCGCTCATTATTGGGAACCTATATAAAAGCTGGTAAACTTTTATTGCAGGCATATTATAGCTTTCCTTTAAAACATTCCCTCCCTCCACACTTGGCAGCACTGAGGGATGGATTTCACATGCACTTTGCAGCTGCCATTCAGGTCCTCCTTGAGCAGGGAGGACAGTGGGGAGGGTAACAAGTCTGGGAGCCCCCAAGTCCTCAGATAGTCTCATTGCTCCAGATTCATCCCCTTCAGTCTTCTTACCTTTGCTGAGTCTTGGCTTGTCCAGGGCACTGCAGGAAGGTTATAGGGCCTTTTGCATGGAAAGAAGGGTCCTCAGGGTGAGAGTGGCTTCTCAGCGGTTCCCAATTTGAGTGACTGTATGTAGAAGGCTCTAGAGCCTGCAAGAGGGACTGAGCAGAGTGGCCTCAGGTGAAGTGAGGAGGTGTTGGAGGAAAGAAGTGTCACAAAATTCTAGTCTCTGAACTTGAGTCTCTCAGAAACAAGTGCCTCAACCTCCCTGTGACCTGGATCTTAAAATCTGATGCTAGCAGAGAGTTGGGAGAGCATGGGCTCTGGTGTGAAACTGTCCTCCACCTTCATCTCTGTCTCTCCACTCACGGTTCCTAACTGGAATACTCAAAGGTATGCACTCTTGGGTGAGTATCTTCATCTCTCTGTTCCTCAGATCCCCAAGTTCAATGAGGAGGGAGATGGTGAAGGTTAAACACACTAATATAGGCAAATCTCCCAGAGAAATTTCAAGCATGAAGCAGATGCTTAATTGACATAGAGCTTCTCCTTTCTGGGACTGACTTAAATGGCCTCTGCTGCAGATTTAAATTGCCCCTCTCATCCAGTTCTTTGTGGTCGATCCTTAATATTCATCACAGAAATGGTCTGCCAGTTGTAGCATTATATCTCTTGCAAGACAAGTTCTAAGATTCCACAAGTCCATGGTTCTCTCCATTAACCTTCCTTACCTATTAAACATTGTCCTTCTTCTGCCTTTTCTTAACCTTTTCCACATTTACCACCTGTTGGCTAGGACTACCTGAGGACTCTCAAATGCGTATCTGAAATAAAGGCCGAAGTTGCGGTTCAGAGTGATGAAAGGATAATTCACACTCACTAAACACTCTTTATTGTACAACCAAATTGGGTCATGCATTGAGCATATGTATATTAGTTTTCTATGATTATGCTAATGTATTACTACAAACTTAGTCGCTTACAACAACACAAATTTATTATCTTACGGTTCTCCCAAAGAGTCTTTCATTTTTGAAGCATGTCGAAAGGGAATCATTATTTAAGCATGGGGAGACCTAGAAGTTTCTGACTGCTGTTTGAGGGTGGTTATTGGCTGAGGGCTGTGAGATCTAGTCTCCTCTCCTATTTGCTATCTCTCCTTCTCTGATGGTGGGTATGATTATATTAAGAGGTTTTCCCTTAAGTGCTCTTAGACTTGTTTTAGTCAGGAATTTCTGGTGGTATTGATATTGGGATAGAGCTTCTTCAACCAGGAGGAACATGTCCAGGTGGCAAATAAGCCTTTGCTTTGTGGAGAAGATATGGCCACAGGAGCCTGTCCTGTTGCAGAGTCCTGACTCAGTCACTGGCTCACTCTCTGCCTTTGGGCAAGAGATGGCCTTTTACTGAGACTTAGTGCATTCCTCCGTAACAAGAGGGAGTTCGGTCAGCTGGTCCTTTCTGCTCTTGCCTTCTCATCCCAAAGGGCTTGGAGAAATCCACAACACCCCTGGCTGGGCCTGCTTCTGCTGCCCTCTGCTGTGTATTTGTTGTGTGTACTGTGATTGTCTTGTTTATGGGTGATGCATGTGTGTGAAGTGAATTGATATGATGACATCAGGGAGATGATGCCAGAGCTTCAGGGAAGCAAGCAAGAAGAGCTGGAAAATAAAATCTCATCTCTTGTCTGGACTACTGCAACATCTTTAAACAGGGCCTGAGATGCTGAGATGCTACTTGCAGGCAACGC
>NW_006921651.1:1910655-1925851 GCF_000298275.1 Orycteropus afer afer | reverse complement strand
GCCTGGAGATCTTGGATTTGTCTTTCGTTGGAGTCAACAACCAGTGTACTGCCTGCCAGCCTTGAATTTCTCAGCCCCCTGTGCTTGCGGAAGCTAAGGCTGCCACTAGCCCGACGTTTCCTCCAGGGACTTTGGACTTGCCGTCTTCTATATGTTTGTGAGCCATTTTCCTAAAATAAATTTCTCTCTCTCTCTCTCTCTCTCTCTCTCTCTATACATATATATATGTACACTTTGCTGGTTTTTGTGTTTCTCTAGAGAACCCAATCTAACACACTGACCCTCTACCTTACCCAGCTATCTTTAGGTTCCTTCTTAAATAATGATATTCTGTAGCTTTAAAGGAATATAGACATCTATATAATCTATAATACCTCCATATATACTAGATTATCAAGTGCATCTTCCCAGTTTGCTGAGAATGTACCCTAAAAGAATGTTAGGTTTGATGGGTCAAGGGTTAGGGCATTTCTTTTTTTAGAACTATAGAGGTTGTTGTTGTTGTTGTTATGTGCCATCAAGTTGGACCCAACTCATAGTGACTCCTCCTTGGGTTTTCGAGACAGTATCACTACGGAAGTAGATTGCCCAACCTTCCCTCTGAGGAGTGGCTGATGGGCTTGAACTGCCAACCTTCTGGTTAGCAGTCAAGTGCCCTAGGCACTATGCTACCAGAGCTCCTAGAAATTTAATTATATCAGGCCTGGGTGGGGTTCATGGGAGTCTGTGGGCAACCAGAGCAGCATTAAGAGACTGGGAATGGAGGAGAGGTGTGAGTGGAACAGGCCCTGGAAGGCAAGGTGGTGAGAGCCAAAGACAGATAATAATTGCTACCATTCACTGAATACAGTAGGTTCCTGGGTTAAGAAATGTCCAACTTATGAACAAGTCCTCCTTGCTTTTTAATGTTACATAAATTTTTCTTCACTTTGAAATGATTGAAACAACCCCTACTCACAACAAATTCTTCATCACAACCACCTTCACTTGCTGCACATACAGGCTTTAAATCATTGAAATGGCTTCCAGCCTTTTCTTATACTAAAGTAAGCCTAAACAAGGACCATGTGTACCTGTTCCAACTTAACCTACACATTTGGCATAAAGGCACAGTTGGGAACAGATCTCATTCTTAACCCAGGGACTACCTGTATAGTCTGATAGTTTCAGGCACCTGTCTGCATTCCACTGGGTTATTTTGGGGTGGTGATAGAGGTGGTAAGGTCCAGAATAGAGCTGGGCTTTGTCTTTCTACAGGCCTGACTTCAGTCTTTCCTCATTTCTTCATCACTCTCAACTTATAATAATAATGTTTTGAGTGGTCCTCATGAGCCTGGTCCTATGTGGATATGGACTAGGAAGGGGAAGGGAGGAGACACCATCACTGGCCACAAGGAGATCCCAAGCCTGTTGGAGAGAGAAGGCTTACTCCAGAAATAGCCTATATCTCAAGCCTATATCTCAGAGGAGAGGATGACAGGCCCCCAGAGGTGAGAATAGGAGAGATTCTGGAGATTGATGGGTGTCTTTTCTGTCTGTTTACACTCGATCCACCCTTTAGGACCAAGCCCAAAGGTCTCCTGCTCTCTGGAACCTTCTGTGCTTATCCACTCACATGGATCTCTCCTCTTTTTGGTCTCAGATAGCAGTTCTATTCTCTTGGTATGCCACTGTTCTTTGATTTTCCCCCCTTGTATTCTTTACCTGAGCCTACTGTTATTCCCATCTTTTGCATACGCTCTATACTGAATCATCTGGGAAACTTGTTAAAATGCACATTTAGATTTACTAAGTTTTATGCAGAGTATGAAATCCTACATTTCTGACCAGCTCCAAGCTATACTGATCCCATTACTCTGCCAACTACACTTTGAGTAGTGGGTCCTATGGTGTTAGACACAGACCACACCTGTAAAACTAACTTGTTGGCTTATTGAACTGATCAATGATCGAGTCACTCACTTTCTTTGGGTCTCTATTTCTCTATAAGCAAGATGGCAGAATTTTTTTTAGGTTTGACCTCTGTACCACCATTTCCCTCTTCAGCTTCCTCCCTAATCTGACATTGACAATTGAACATGGCATTCTTTCCCCCTGAGCTCAAGTATGTCCTGTTGAGAAAGGTTTTTTCTCAGTATACTGCTTTAGAGAACCACTTTTGGTCCAATAGAGTTGGGTTGAAGGATGGCTTGTATTTTTTACCCTTAGATAAGAGCTGCCATCAAGGAAACAATTAGTGGCCACTACTGACTGCTCTGATCAGGAGCACAATAGAAGGACCTGGACAGAGAAGGAAGGGAAAAAAAAGAACAAATTTAAAGTCATAAAAAAAAGACCAGGCTTACTGGTCTGAGAGAGACTGATGGAACCCCTGAGATTGTGCCCCATAGATACCCTTCAGGCCTGAACAGAAGTCATATCCAGGGATCAATTTTCAGCCAAAAAATAGACAGGCGTATATAGTGAATAACACTAGGAAGAAATGTACTTTTCTGTACAAGCAATAACATGAGACCAAACGGAGAGCATTTGCCCAAAAACAAAGTTCAGAACGCAGAATGGGGCAGGAAAGATGGACGAATGGAAATGGGGAACCCAGGGAGGAAGTGAGGAGAATGTTGTTACGTTGAAGGGATTGCAACCAATGTCACAAAACAAAATGTGTATAAAGTGTTTAATGGAAAACGAACTTGTTCTGGAAACTTTCACCCAATCTACAATAAAAAGTTAAAAAAAAAAAAGAAAGATAAGAGATCATCTTAAGACCTCTACTAATGGAATGATTTGGGTGTGGGAGTTGTCCAAGGAGCCCTCATGGCATAGTGATTAAAGTGTTCAGCTGGTAACCAAAAGGTTGGAGGTTTGAACCTACCATTCACTCCATTGGAAAAGATGTGGCACTCTTCTTCCATGAAGATTATAACATTGGAAACCCTAAGGGCATCTTTACTCTGTCCTATAGAGTCTATGGAATTGGTTTGACAGCAGTGGGTTGGGTTTGGTTTTGTGGGAGCTATCCAGGGTATACAGAGATGGCCCAAAACCTAGTGTCAACCCTCAGAGAGGAAAGGTTTGCTCCTTCCAGAGCATCTCATGCTAGTGAAGGCCCCAGTCTAGGGCTGAGAGGTGAGAGTAAGTTCAGGAAGATGAACAGGTATTGGAAAGGAAGGAGTAAGTCAGTGGTTCTTAATGCTGTCTACACATATAAAATCACCTAGAAAGCTTTAATGAATACTTATGTCATTCCTATGTATTCCATTTAATTGATCTAGGGGATGACCCAGGCGTCAACCTTTTAAAATCATCCAGGTGAATCTAATGTGCAGTCATGGTTGAGGATCACTGATTAAGTCCATCTGGATATATTCATCAAGGGGTGAGAGGTTGAGGATGTTGGCTCACCTTCAATCCAAGGTTCAGAGAGAGATAGAACCTGAGCACCTTCTCCCATTGGCCACCCAGAGCTGGGATAAGGTAAGCTCTTGAAAGGAGCTCCTTTGAGTGGGTTTTCTGGTTAGAACTGTTCCCATCTTCAGAGGGCAATCAGAGGAAAACGTTTTGAGGAAAGAACAGCAACATCCAGCCTTTTTTTTTTTTTGCTCAAAATGGCTCCATCCTCAAGCAAACGAAGTAAGGCAATTCCTTCTTAGGCATGATAATTTTGGGGAGGATGGGGGGGGGCAACATGTTATTGTTGTTATTATTGGCCATGTCAATACAAATTGGCTTTTCATATTGTCTGGATTTTGTGGGAGGACTTCTTCTCCTTCTTGTAGCTCTGGTTGAGGGTTTGAACCTCTTTCCCTCTGATACAGCCCTATTTACATTTTTCCTCCCGTAAACCCCAACCATCGACATTATCCTCTCCTCTCATTTCCTCCCTGATATGCATGGCCCAGCCCCTCAATCACCCGATCTTTTAGAGCCCAGCTAGTGTGCAGAGGAAAGGATTGAAGTAAACTGATTTCCATGTCAGGGTGGATGATTGGCAGCCCTGCCCAAACGCTGGTCCTCTTGGATTTGAAATGAGGCCCTAGTGTATCTTAAGCTTGTAGAATCCCAGGCAATAGATGAAGAGAATTGAAGCACTTTTCCAGTCATTGTTGGGGGAAATTGGTGGGGCTTTTCAGAAAGGAAAGGGGTAGAAGGGTGTTCCTAGGCTCTTTTCTGTGGAGGCCTCCTCTAAGGGTGAGAACAAGGCATTGTTCAAGAACAATCCAGACACCTGATGAGCAGTCTAAGCTTCTCTTAAAAAAATGACAAAGGAGGTATGCTTGAGGCAGCTTCAGCATATTTCTAATTATAGTGCCCATTTGTAACCAAGGCTTTGGCCTTCCACAAAGGCTTGATTACGACATTCATAATTCATTGGCAGTCAGTCTATTACCGATTCAATGATTTCTCTGCACAGGGAGAGAATCTTGATCCTTTAAAAACTGATTTTTCACATTAGAATAGCAAAAGCAATTAGTTTTATTTTTAGCTCTGTTAAGCATGAGTTCTAATGAAGCTGAAAGGAGAGTCACCCCCCTTTTTTCTTCCCCCCATCTTTTCCCTGAAGTGCTTGGGAGAGTTCAACCTGGACCATTTACTCCCTTCTGTCACCAGGTCTTTGTGGGATGCCTGTGACTGCTGTAGGAAACCTGTGGAATGAGGTTAGTGAAGGTTAAGGGTGGTTTTCAGAACTTAGTTCTTAGGCTTGTATTTCCAGAGGCCTACACACCCACTCAATTCTCGTCATGAAAGTGGGGGTGGAAGCGTGTGCAGGGTGAGCTTGGCAGCCTTAGTCTCTGAGCCCTACATTGTACCTGGAATTTCTGGCATGAAAAGCTGACAATGATGTCACATGACATTAACAGCCCTCCTTCCCACAGCATGGGCTCAACCTACGATCCCCAGCCTTATCCCTTCGGTACCCCTACTCTGGCCAGAATGGCTTACACATGGACCAGGAGTAGGACCACACACGTTTCTTGTTCCTTTCCTTGATTCCCTGCCCTGTTTCCCCTTTCCTACTACCTCTCACCAACATATTGGAATATAATTTATTTCCTTTGAATTCTTGGGTGCTATCTTCTGCCTATAACTTTACGTCCCTAGACCATGGTGATCCCATAGTAGCCTGGGCCACTAGTTAAACTGGTCAGATTACGCACTCAGATGCCTATAGCATCTAGGGAGTTAGCCTAAAAGAGCAATTGTAGTGGGGACTGTAAGGACTGAAAGAGCACATGTCTACTCCAACTGACATAAGCCCTCTTCAGCTACTGAAGACTGCTTTCATGCTGAACTTTTGGTTCAGTGTTATCAGATATTTATATATATATTTAAAGAACTAGAAATACAGATTTTAAAATCTAAAATCTCCTTATTTTTAAATGTTTTGGACCAGAACCCAACAGAATGCAGCTCAGAACTCCTGGTCTAAAGCATTTTGAGGGCCCACTGCCTCTACTATACAAGAAGAGACAGGCCTGTGTGGTCTCAGGGGCATCACAGTCATATAGATACCTTAGGGCAGAGGCAGTGCTAACTCATGACCTCTGACCCAGAACTCTTCCACCAGGACTGCACAAGTGCAAGGTCATGATGCCTGAGCATGTGTGTCAATCTTTGGAGCATCTTTACTGATGTCCAATCTTAATGAAAAATGAGGAAACGCTTTTCTCTCTGGAGGAGATTAGATAAGGGGAAGACATGTAAGACAAGGCTTCCATTGGCTTTCTGTATTATTTTTTGGGGAAGATGTTGTGGACATTTCGCATTGAAGAGACAGCTTTTGAATACCTACTGTGTGCTACTGTGGAGGCCACAGGGAAGACTGAGCCACCCCATGCCCTGGTTCCTGTCCTTGATAAGCTTGTAGTCATAGGCCTATGACTGTAAGCCCTGGAGAAAGGACATGGTCATATTCATCATTGCCTATTTCACAGCCCTCAGCTTTCTGCCCAGCACATAATAGGGACTTAAGAAATTGGGGGGAGAGAACAGAAGGAAAAGACATAAAATGGAGTAGAGATAATAAACTTCCAACTAATAAAGGTGAATTGTTTCATCTTGATTTGATCATTTTATTCCTCCTATCAATCTGATCTTTGCTTATCATGGCATCATTTCCTTGTGGTAGGCAACCACTGGTTGTGGCAAACATGTCTTGAACTGACATGCTTCATGCCCTGCCTCTACAGGTAATATTACCTGGGAGGCCTGGGTTGGGGTGGGGGGAGGGTAACCAAAAACTAAACCCATGACCATTGAGTCAATTCTGACTCATAGTGACCCCCATAGGGTTTCCAAGGCTATAAATCCTTATGGAAGTAGATTGCCTCATCTTTCTCCTATGGAGCAGCTGCTGGTTTTGAACCACCAACCTTAGGGTTAGCAACCAAATGCGTTACCCACTATGCCACCAAAGCTTCTTTGGGAGTGGGTGGACAGGTGCAAAAGTGGCAGAAAACAGGGAAAAAGCCATAGTTAATGCATTCCTTATGAATCCTTCTCCCCTTTTCCTTCTTAGTTTATCTGACTTTGACTACTAAGTTATTCCCATGGAGAATGGAGCATTAGTATGTGTCTTCTATCTCTGGGGCTTAAAAGATTGCCTGCCATTCCCAGAGAGAGGGTATAAAAATCGGACCCTGGTGGAGGCCGGCTCAGGGTGTTGGATGAGCCTCTGACAGAGAGTATGAATCTTGGCCCCAGATCCTGGTGAAGGATGGCAGGGTTGACAAGCCCACATCAAACACTGCTCTGTTCTGGGAGAGCCATCACTCAGCCCTGCAGACTCTGGCAGTACATGCTAATGAGGGCCTGGCTCATATACCATCCTGCCCAAAGGCTAGGGCAGGGAAGGGGCTCAGCTCTCCTCAGACATAGAACAGCCCCTGGGGGATTGTGAAGGAGACAGCAGTTAGCTCCACCCTCTCTTTACTTCTAGGCTTCAGTTGTCTGGCTTTTCTCTTGTCTTCCTCTGCCTCTGCTCCACCTTTCTAGCCCTCTTACAACCTCCTGTCCTTCCTGGGGATATCAACCCCTTTCACAAATCAGTTCACTGAAAACCACTAAGATTTTACTGTGTTATTCTGGGTGGGTTTTATGTCTACAAGGGGACCACAGGCATCCCTAAGGCTGATTATCGTATTTCAGGCTCTTGCTAGACATACAATGCAATTTGCCCACTTAAAATATTGTTCAATGCAGATATGTACAATCAGCACAGCCAACTGTAGAACATTTTCATCACATCAAAAAGAAACCCCACATCCCTTGGCTATCACCTGCATCCCCTATCCCCACACTCCCCACACATACCTGTCCTAAGTGACCAGCAATCTACTTTCTGTCTCCGTATATTTACATATTCTGGACATGTCATATGAATAGAATCATAAGATATGGTCTTTTGTGACTAACTTCTCTCTTGGAGGATAATGTTTTCAAACTTCATTGATGTTGTAACATATATTAGTACTTAATTCCTTTTTGTGGCTGTGTAATATTTCATAGCATGGATTGTTGTTGTTGTTGTTATGTGCCGTCGAGTCGGCCCCGACTCATAGCGACCCCTCCTTGGGTTTCCTAGGCAGTATCACTACGGAAGTAAGATTGCCCAACCTTCCTTCCGAGGAGTGTCTGGTGGGTTTGAACCGCCAGCCTTCTGGTTAGCAGTCAAGTGCTTTAGCCACTATGCTACCAGAGCTCCCATAGTATGGATAGACTACCTTTTATTTATCCATTCAATTGATAAGACATTTGGGTTATTTCTACATTTTGGCTGTTCTAAATAATGCTGCTATAAGCATTTGTGTACAAGTTTTTGTGTGGACATATGTGTTTATTTCTCTTGAGTACATACCTAGGAGTGTAATTGCTGGGTCATATGTTAACTCTATGTTGTCATATCATTTACCATATCAAATGTCAATCATTTGAAGAACTGCCAGACTATTTCCTAAAGTGGCTTCCCCATTTTCCATTCCTACAAGCAGAGTATGAGGATTCCCATTTCTCCACAGCCTTGTCAACACTTATAAATATCTAACTTTTTTGTTCTAGTCATCCTAGTGGTTGGAAGTGGTATCTCATCGTAGTTTTGATTTCCGTTTCACTGATGGCTAATAATCTTGGGAATCTTTTCATGTGCTTATTGGCTATTTGTATCTCTTCCTTGAAGAAAATTCTATTCAGATTCTTGTTCCATTTTTTAATTGTGTTATTTGTCTTTTTATTATTGAGTTGTAAGTGTTCTTTATATATCTGGATACAAGTCCCTTGCCAGATACATGATTTGCAAATATTTTCTTTGTCTTTTCTCTTTCTTGATAGTATCTTTTGAAGTACAAAAGTCTTTAACATTGATGAAATCCAATTTATCTTATCTGTTTTTTTTTTTTTTAATTGTTCCTGCTTTTGGTCTTGAATTTAAGACTCCTTTGCCAAATTCAAGATCATGAAGATTTATTGTTGTTGTTGTTAGTTGCTGTGGAGTTGGTTCTGACTAATGGTGACCCTCTGTGTACAAAGTAGAACCACTCCAGAGGGTTTTCAAGGCTATGAACTTTTGGAAGAAGATCTCCATGGCTGTCTTCCAAGATGCCACTGAGTAGGTGTGAACCATTACCTTTTGGCTAGTAGTCAAGCACTACCTAGGGACTCTCATGAAGATTTTTCCACATGATTTTTCTCCTTAAGGATTTTTGTAGTTTTAACTCTTACATTTAGAACTTTAATCAATATTGAGTTAATTTTTGTATATTTGTTGTTGTTGTTATGTGCCGTCAAGTGGGACCTGACTCATAGCAGCCTCTCCTTGGGTTTCTGAGGTAGTATCACTATGGAAGTAGACTGCCCCCATCTTCCTTCCGAGGAGTGGCTGGTGGGTTTGAACCACCAGCCTTCTGGTTAGCAGTCAAGTGCCTTAGGCACTATGCTACCAGAGCTCCTAATTTTTGTATATGGTGTGAAGTAAGGATCCAACTTCATTCTTTTGCAATTGGCTATCCAGTTGTGCCAGTATCATTTATTGAAAAGATTATTATTTCCTCACTGGATGGTCTTGGAAGCCTTGTCAAAAATTAGTTGAGCATAGTTCTAGGAGCTCTGGTGGTATAGTGCCTAAGGCATTTGACTGCTGACCATAATGCTGGTGGTTCAAACACACCAGCCACATCTTGGAAGGAAGATTGGGCAATATACTTCTGTAGTGATGTGGGTTTATTTCTAGACCATCAATTCTATTTCATTGATCTATATGCCTTTACTTTACTAATTGTCTCTCAGTTTGTTGTACTGTGGTGACTTGCATGTTGTTGTGATGCTGGAAAAATTCCAGTCTTGAGCTGAAATATTGAAGGAATCTATGGGCCAAACATTGAATGATATAGGAAGCAACAAAAGAAGATGGAAAGGATACACAAAGTCACTGTATCCAAAAGAATTGGTCAATGCTCAGCCATTTCAGAAGGTAGCATATGATCAAGAACTGAGGGCATTGAAGGAAGAGGCCAAGTTACACTGAAGGAATTGGTGGAAAAGAAGGCTTCAGGAATTGATAGAATACCTATCGACGTGTTTCAACAAGCATATGCAGCGCTGGAGACACTCACTCCTCTAGGCCAAGATATTTAGAAGACAGCTACCTAGCCAACTGACCAGATGAGGTCCATATTTGTGCCCATTCCGAAGAAAGGTAATACAATAGGTTGTGGAAATTATTGATAGTATCATTAATATCACACACAAGTAAAAATTTTCTGAAGGTAATTAAAAAAAGGTTGTCAGTATATTGACAGGGAATTGCCAGAAATTCAAGTTAGATTCTGAAGAGGACATGCAATGAGGGGTGTAATTGCTGATGTCAGATTGATCTTGGCTGAAAGCAAGGAGTACCAGGAAGATGTTTACCTGTGTTTTATTGACAATGCAAAGGCATTTGACTGTGCAGATGATAATAAATTATGGATAACATTGAGAAGAACGAGAACTCCAGAACACTTAATTGTGCTCATGAGAAACCTGTACATAGACCAAGAGACAGTCATTTGAACAGAACAAGGGGATAGTGCATGGTTTAAAATCAGGAAAGGTGTGTGTCAGGGTTTTATCCTTTCACCATACTTATTCAATCTGTATGCTGAGCAAATAATCCAAGAAGCTGGACTATATGAAGAAGAATGTGGCTTTAGGATTTGAGGAAAACTTATTTATAATCTGTGATATGCAGATGACACAACCTTGCTTGCTGAAAGTGTGAATGACTTGAAGCACTTACTGATGAAGATCAAAGACTAGTTAGTCTTCAGTATGGATTACACCTCAATATAAAACAAAAATCCTTATAACTGGACTAATAAGCAACATCATAATAAATGGAGAAAAGATCAAAGTTGGATTTAATTTTACTTGGGTTCATGATCAACACCCATGGAAACAGCAGTCAAGAAGTCAGACGTTGTATTGCACTGGGCAAATGTGCTGCGAAAGACCTCTTAAAGTGTTAAGAAGCAAAGATGTCACTTTGAAGACTAAGTTGTGCCTAACCCAGGTCTTGGAATTTTTAATTGCCTCATATCCATATGAAAGCTGGAAAATGAATAAGGAAGACCAAAGAAGAGTTGATATCTTTGAATAGTGGCGTTGGCGAAGAATACTGAAAATACTATGGACGGCCAGAAGAATGAACAAATCTGTCCTGGAAGAAGAGCAACTGAATACTCCTTAGAAGCAAGAATGGCCAGACTTCCTCTGTCCTACCTTGTTCATGTTATCAGAAGAGACAATTCCCTGGAGAAGGATAACATGCTTAGTAAAGTGGAGCATCAGCAAAGAAGAGGAAGACCCTCAACAAGATGGGTTGACACAGATGCTGCAACAATGGGCGCAGGTATAGCAAGGATTGTCAGGATGGCACAGGACCAGGCAGTGTTTTGTTCTGTTGTACGTGGGGTTGCTATGAGTCAGAGCTGACCCGACAGCACCTGACAACAACAACAACATCATTTAACTTCTTTAAGACTGAGTTCCACTTAATAAAATGGGACCAACATCAAAGGAAGGCTATGAGGATTAAATGGGAGAATGACTGGCACATGGTAAGCATATGGAGTTATCACTTATCTCTGTTACAGGGCACAATTTCTTATGCACGTGTCTGTCTCCTCTGGCAGTAGTACTGCTATTATCTGGGGGGGGGGATTCCATGTTTCATTTATCCTCGATAATATTCCTCTTGAAAATGTAAACATATAGAAAACTTTATTTGGGATGAATCAAATTAGATGACCATAATTGGAATAATAATAATAACAACAACTAACATTTATTGAATGCATACCACATATAACACTTCCCAGACACTGTTTTCTAAGTACCATTGTTGCACTTGCTTTACAGTTGAGGGACTTGTGGCCCAGATAGGTTCAGTAACTTCCCTGGGATCCCACTATTAGCATGTGGTAGAGTCATGAGTAGACCAGTGGTCTGGGTCCTGAGGCTGTGTTCTTGATGACTGTCTCACAAAGCCATCACTTAAAGATTCTCTTCTCCAATTCCCATTCCCTTAAAAAAATTCCAAGCCAGAAGAAACTTGAGGCTCAAATCAAGTCTCTTACTCTATACCACGTGGCTATGTTAGTCAGGGAGCTAGGACTGGAGCCAGATTCTCTGGACTACCACCAGCCCAGTGCTCCTTATTTGAGGTGTACCTTGTCATATGGTGTGGTGATTAATTGGGAGAGAAGCTGTAGGAGGTTGACATTTCCCCAGCCTCATCTGTGTTTCCCACCCACACACCAGCCCTGAATGTCAAAGCTCCCCACGCTGCTATGTTGGAGGGGAGGAGGGAAGCCCACTCACTATTATTAAGCAATTAAAAATATGGACTGAGCAGCTGTGGGATAGCCACACTTCCCTGACGTGTTGAGCAACAAGGTAGTTGGCTGCATCTCAATCATGCTGGAAGCCAGTGAAGGAACTAAATGAAAAGGCAGCTCCTTCAAGTCTCAAGGGCAGGTGACTCTGAGGGCTGTGGATTCATCACCTTTCCGGCTCAGCAGCCCAAACAATCTGGTGGACATGGGCAGAGTAGGGACTGTGTGATCAGTGGCTTCTGAAACATCATGGTCATATCTACAGAAATGGGGTTGAGTCTCAAGGCCCACTCTGAGTCCTTGAGTCTATTCCCAAAGCTGATGTGTTCATTGCTCCTCTTGCTCATGGGAGTCTAGAACCTCACAAGTCAAGTTCATTTCAGATTGGAGTTTTTATTTCTGCCAATAAAGGTGAGCCAGGATTTAATTGACTTTGGGAGGAAAGAGACTGAGATTGAGAAGAAGGTTTCCTTGATGCAAGAGCTAAAGCTCATGTTAGAATCTAGCCTTGAACATGTAAAAATAGGGATGGAGAGTGGATTCTGTGCTGCTTTCCTTTTCTCCTTTCAGACCTCTCCATATCTGATTCATAAATATCCTTGTTCATTCCTTTAAACCATCTTTCACAGGGATCCTAGCCTTTGCTATCTGTGTATCTGTGGGCCTGAATGCATTCAGTACCACCCATGAGGACATCCAAAGATCTAGACTAAAACCTGGCCTCTTGAGTCATGGGAAGGGTCTAGGCTTGTGAAAGGGAGTGCATTTATTCTGGGTCATAGAGGCAGGTTTGGAAGTGAATTACTCACCATTGCTCAACAGTACTTGACATATAGAATGTTTGCAATACATATCTACTGAATGAATGATAGTAGTAGATAAGGGTTTGTTGGAAGTCTCTTGTTTTTTGGTACTCATAATTAATAATGACTCAATTTCCAGTTCACACATACTACTAAAATATGAACTTGAGTATGAAAATTAAACAGTATCAATAGAAAAGTGTTACATTAGTGTATATCCACACATACAGACGTACATACACACACAGTGTATATCTAAATGAAGGCAGAAGATGTCAGACCTAAATTGGGAGCAGAGTTGGGGCCCAAAATAGAGAAGGAGGGGAATATATCTTATGCTACTAAGAACTGTATGCCTAGGTAGGGTTCAGCATACAAAGGAGTGGGTGGCCACCCACACAGGTGGGAGAGCAGAAATCATCCATCTAGGTAGATCCATTGGGATCACTCACCCAGGTTCATTCATTGCTACAACTAAGTCAATGCAAACAAAAATTTCAGTAAATTACTCAATTACAGGAAGAGGCTATTCTCTGCTCATCCAACTCTGAGCTTAGAAGCTAGGTTTCCTTTGGGTTGGGGTTGGGACTGTCTTCCTTTGTGAATTGGAAGGATCTAGAAAGAGTATACCTCTATCTTTCTCATTCCCCTTTCCAGGTAAATAGAGGTATGGACAAAAAGGAATGTTTATTTTGAACTGATTTTAAATTTACAGAAAAAGTTGCAAAATAGTACAGAGATCTCCCCTCTACCCTTCACCTAGCATCTCCTAATGTTAACGTTTTGTGTAAACACAGTACAGTTATCGAGACTAAGGAATTAACATTGACACTGTAAAATTACATGAGTTTTCACAGCTAATGTTTACAAATAGATCACCAGGTCTTTCTTTTTAATCTGTTTTAGTCTGGGAGTTTTAATGAAACCTGTCCACCATGCAGGACCCTGTTGGTATATGAAATAACAGTGACATAGATTCCAGCCTCACAGCAACACAAAAGCTACCACAGTAGCACAAACTGACAGGATTGTGGATCATTAAGATGGCACAGGTCTGGGTAACATTTCATTCTGTTATACATAAGGTCACCATGAGGCAGAGCCAACTCCACAGCAACTAACAACAGCTGTAAAATTAACTATAGACTTTGTTTGAATGCATTTCCTCTAATGCTCTTCTTCTGTTCCTGGATCTTATCCAGGATACTGATTTCATTTAGTAGCTTTTTCTCCTTCATCTTCTATGTTGTTGTTGTTGTTATGTGCCGTCGAGTCGGCCCCGACTCACATAGCGACCCCTCCTTGGGTTTCCAAGGCAGTCTTCTTCTATAATCTCTAATAATTCTTCAGCCTTCCCTTGTCTTTGATGACCTGGATGCCTTCACCACTCTCTGAAAGCAGACTTTGGTGACTCTGTGGTAGAATCCTCACTTTCCATGAGGAAGAGCCAGGTTTGATTCTTGGCCAATGTACCTCATGTCCAGCTACCAACCACATGTGAGTGGAGGCTTGTGTGTTGCTATAATGCTGAATAGGTGTCAGTGGAGCTTTCAGATTAAGATGGACCAGGAAGAAAGGCCTGGTGATCTACTTATAAAAATTAGCCAATGAAAACCCCCTGGGTCACATGGCAAAGGCACAGGCTGGGCAGTATTTTGTTCTGGGGTGCATGGGTCACCATGAGTTGGGGACTGACTCAACAGCAACTAACAACATACCGGCAATTCTTGCCCAAAATGCACAGCCTCAGCTCAATCATGGGGGAACATCAGAAAACCCAAACTGAGGGACATTTAACAAAATAACTGATTCACCAACAACTTTTGAAGAAAACTTGAGCTTCTGCCTTTGTCCTCCGTCTCTAAAGAGTTTTTGGGAAAACTGCTTGCCAGTGTAGAAAAAAGCAGGACACTACATTAGAGCTTTAAAGCGTAAACTCAAAGGGAGAAATGGAGTTTCTCTTTGGTGATGGAGATAATCCTAAGCAAACATTGGTGATGTGGCTTCTGGTCTCAGCTCTCTCCTGTCACTCAGTGAGTTCCCAGATGTGAAATGATGATAATCCCTTCCCTGCCCCCATCAAAGGATGGCCTAAAAACAGAATGATATTATGTGGGAGGTCTCAATGATTCTCAAAGGGTGGTGCACATCTCTCAATTTCACCAGAGATCCCACAAGCTGAGAAACGGAACTACTGGCAAGCCAGAGCCTGTTCACCTGTTTCAGTCCACCCCTACCTCTTTATTTGACTGTGACATCTCTGGGGAAGCAGGAAGGAAAGGAGGCAAGAGGAAAATATCTAGATTTATATGCCCTAAATTTTTCTAGAGATAAGTGATTTTTTGAAGAACCCCAGAAGGGGAAATCTTATAAACATCTACTCAACAAATATTTTCGAGCACCTGCTATGTTCCAGGCAGTGTGTTAGGTATTCAGGAGACATCAGTGAACAGAACAGATGAAAATCTCAGCCCTGTGGAGGTAATATGTTGGTGGAGAAGACAGACAGTATACAACATAATAAAT
>NW_006921651.1:1908681-1910270 GCF_000298275.1 Orycteropus afer afer | reverse complement strand
AGAAATGCATTGGGATAAAGCCACACTGGGAGGCAGCCCGTGTCTGCTGATGAATGGAGATGGTTACAAAACAAGAAGGGCATAATTAGGGGAGGGAGAATGCGTGATGCCAATGTCTCACTCATTCATGCTTTCTCATTTCTAGTTCAAATCAAACTCCTCCTTTGTGTAATTAGACAGTGCGTACAGCAATTGAAATACTATTTCTCTGACCTGGAGAAACGCCTCCTAACCATTTCCTCTGGGCCACCTCATCCCAGGGGAGGAGAAGAAGGAATGCAAGCACTGGGGGTAATTTACCCTCAGAACACTGATACTAGGATGATGGCTGAGCAATGGATTGCATGCATTGTTTGAGGGATATTTGAGTAAGTTTGGAGAAATCAGTGGAAAGATACATTCCATGGTAACATGGGGAACCTGGTGTTTGTGACTATGGGGAGGTGGGAGTGCTGGGAGTGTGGGGTGGACACACAAGGGGTGGCAATTCTTTGTATTTCTGCTATTGACTTATAACAACTAGCTAGTATTGCTTTTGTTGTTGGAGAAATAAAATCTAGGGAAGCAATTAAGCCAACAAGCGAACAAATCTTTAAAAATGGTGAGTGAGTGGAAGGTGAAGAAGACCTTATAAAATTTCTAAATCTCAAAAGTTTGTATGTAATCAGCCACGCGGCACCAGAGAGGCAACATTCACACGGAGGAAAAGCTGCACAGACAGACAAGAGTGCATAACTAAGAAGGGCACGGGGAGGGGAGCGGTTACTGGGAAGGAGAGGAAGAGAGTGAGTTAGGGTTGGGGACGGTAACTGGGGAGTGAAACCAAATGTACACAAAATGTTGAACGTAAAACAAATTCTGCTCTGTAAATTTGCACCAAAGCATAATTTAAAAAAAGAGAAAAGTTTATATGTAGCTTTTCTTCAAATTCTCATTTGTCCAGGTGACCGCTCTTCATTATGTGTCTGTCATGTGCCAGGTTTGTGCTGAGGATCAGGGAAGTGCCTAAAGGTGAACGAGACTTGATTTCTACATTCAGGGAACTTATTTCCTTTCCATAAATTGTTAAATTGATTCACAAAAATATGCAATTCCTAAGTATGCATCTGGATGAAATTCTGCATTTTCACAAAATGTACACACCTCTATAGCCACCCTCTAAGTCCTTTTGTTTTTAAACATTTATTTGTATGTTATTTCAAAAGTTATTTATGGTGACTTGTAAAAATGCACATGTTGTCAATGAAAGAAAAATAAAACTAAGTGAGGAAGATGGGAGGAAGGGAAAATAATGAAAGAAATAACAAAACCAGTAGATCAGTACCCCACGTGCATGGCGTAATGTCTTGCACATTTCAGTAGAGGTGAGTGAAAATTTGTACCTGACCTGCCTAGCTGAAAATGCAAAAAGGAAACACCATTAGTTGTAGGTTTTTGTAACATCTGCAACTAAAACACACTAGTTGCTCAGAAACCAGGCAGCTATATCAGATACCAAGGCCTGGAAGAAATTGATCCTATGGTTGTTGTTGTTATGTGCCATCGAGTTGGCTCCGACTCATAGCGACCCTATGCACAGCAGAACATCA
>NW_006921651.1:1893734-1907871 GCF_000298275.1 Orycteropus afer afer | reverse complement strand
TTCTTCATATAATCCAGCTTCTCAAATTACTTGCCAGCATACAGATTGAATAAATATAGGGAAAGGATACCTTGTTGGAATTAGAGATGGGATTTTATTTTTATCGTGATAAAATATATATAACAGAATATTTGCCATTTGTCTTACTGAGCTAGTGTTACTGTAATGGAAATGCCACAAGTGAGTGGCTCTAAAGGATGGATATTTATTTTCTCATAGTTCTGGAGGCTGTGCTTACATCATGGTTTCAGTCATGTCCATTCCTTCCTTGTCACGAGCCCTGGGCCTTCCTTGGTGATTCTCAAGTGGAATCTGTATGTGTCTCTATGTCTATTCCTTTTATAACTCACATGTGATTATATTTAGAACCCACCCCACTCACAGAAGGAGCTCTGGTAGCATAGTGCCTAAGGCACTTGACTGCTAAACAAAAGGCTGGTGGTTCAAATCCACCAGTCACTCCTTGGAAGGAAGGTTGGGCAATCCTACTGCCTCAGAAACCCAAGGAGGGGTTGCATGAGTCGGGGCCAACTCGAGGGCAAACAACAACAACAACCACTAACATATGATCTAATTAACATAACAAAGAAAGCCTTATTTCCAAATAGGATTACATCCACAGATGTAGGGGTTAGGATTCCACCACATATCTTGGGGGAACACAATTTAATGCAGAACACCATTTCAGTCATTTTTATGTGCATACCTCATTAATTAGGAGATCTGGTGGCATAGTGCCTAAGGCATTTGACTGCTAAGCAGAAGGCTGGTAGTTCAAACTCCTCGGAAGGAAGGTTGGGCAGTCTACTTCCGTAGTGATACTGCCTCAGAAACCTAAGGACGGGTCTCTCTGAGTCGGATTCAATTCCACGGCAGTGAGTTTGGTTTGGTAACTCATTAATTATGTTCATTGTGTTGTACAGCCATCACTACTATCTGTTTCCAACTTTTTAATTACCTTTAACACAAACACAACATTGCAATAATTATCCCTTTTCCCTCCTTTCCACCCCTGGTAACCACCCATAAACTTTGGTCTCTACACATTTGCCTTTTCTAGGTATTTCATATAAGTGAGATCATACAATATTTGTGTTTCTGTGTCCGACTTAGTTCTCTCAACATAATTTTCTCAAGGTCTATCTATCTCATAGCATGTATCAGGACGTCATTTCTCTTTTACTATCTTCTGTAATAAATAGATCACACAGTGGGGAGTCCTGGCCTTTCCATATGTGCATATCGAGGAATGCCACTGTCCTAGTGACCCAAGTACAAAGGAATGATAGCAGGTCAAATACTGTTCCTTGGGTGGGTGGGTGGAGTAAAATAAATAATAAAATAAAGGTAGAGTAATTGACTGTGATAAATTTTACCTCCTCTAGCTTTAAAATAAGAATAATAATGTAAGTACTTCAGGGTTGTTACCATGAAATGAGAAACTGTATATAGCATTTAACACAGTGTTTGGTGAATAATAAGTGCTTGACAAATCTAGGGATTTATGTAATATAAAGACTTATTTAGAGAGTATTGATGGCCTTTCATCCTTTGGTGGTTGAATAACCCCATTTCTTTTTACCTGCTTCTCAGATTCTAAGCTTGGGCCTTGCCACCAACAGTTTCACATGGATCAAACGTACTTTGAGTATTTTCATCCTATTGGCCTAGGGTGGGGTGAGGAGAGTAACACTTAGGATCTTCTTGGTTCTTGGGCCTCCAAGCCTGAGATGGATCATTCCCAGCACTCTCCAATGCTTTCCTAAAAGTCAGTGGAGACAATGAGCATTCTTAATGGGGAAAAGGAGGTGCTGACTCTGTCCTACTCAGAGCCTGCCATCCCAAGGCTGGGTCTAGCCTTCTTGAGATAAGCATCCCAACTTGTATGCAAATCAGGTTTAAACAGATATGGAATAAGCCTATCACTGATGCTGTGGAATTAAGAGTACAGTTTTTTTTTATCTCAGCAGCATAGGTTATGGTTGCTTCCAGAGTTTGATAAATGCATATGGCAGTTGTAGTTTTCCTTGGATGGCGACCACTGTCTGGATGAGTGTGACTTCTAGGGCCCTGGGGTGATACTGCCTGGTAGGTGGCAGGGTGCTTTCAGACCTCTAGAAGGATGGGCAGCCATCTACAATTGTAGCCAAGCTTCACTAGTGTCTCAGGAAGAAGCACCTCAGTATAGCTGGTCACGAGACCTTAATTTATTACCCTTAAATCATTTAAAACAGGACCAGCCTGGGCAGCAGTGAATATGCCAACGCAGCTGGGAGCAATCTCAGGCAGGCCCAGCGAAATGACCGAGGTGACCCAATAGATCTTCCCCATCTCCAAAAGTCTATCATCTTGCTCCTCTCCTCCTTATTAAACCAAAGCTCCCTACTCACAGGAAATAAAACTGCTACTTGGTATTTATATATCTTCAGAGAGCAGTGTGATACAAAAACCAGAAGAATGGTTTAAAACTATTTATTGAAAAGAAGACGGTTTTTTGCATGAAATAATCTTATTAGAAAAGTTACCTTATTATTTCTACTGCACTTGGAAAATCTAATGGTATGTAAAGCAAAGGACAAAGCAGACTGATTTTCATCAGCATGAGGTTGGCTTTCTGTTCTTTGATTAGTGACTTGAAGCCAGTGAGTCACATGAAAGTTGTTTGTGGAGGGGGCAAGATAAACAGACTGAGATCATAATAGCTATTTCTGACCTTGACTTTGAGCAGAACATTGCAGGAAGTCTTATGTCACCCTGAGTCTATATCTATTTGCAACCTGTGATAGCTCTTTGATTGATCTTTTGTATTAAGTACCCATTCTCCTCTCCCCAATGTGCCATTTCTATTCTCCAAAGTTCTGAATGGATTTCCAATGGATTTTATCTACAGGGTAATGTCCATACGCTTTGTTCTAGCATTCAAGGCCATCTGAGGTCTGACTCAATTTGACTTCACGTCCAGCCTAGTCTCTCTCCTGCCTCTATAGTGTGAACCCTCTGCCACAGTCAACCACTCTAGCTGCTCAAGGTACATCTGTGCACATCAAACTATTACAGTATTTCTGGTTCTCTTAGCATATGCCGTATCCCTGGTGTCCATTCAAAGGAAGTTTCCAAAGTCAACCTCCCATCCTGCCTACTGGTGGACCTTCTCACTTCTCCATGAGCTTACTTTTGTTTGAAATTTAGGCATTTACTGTACCTGCCACCCACCCAGCATGGATTACATTGTACCTGAAACATCTAATGGTATGTGCATTGACCTCACGGGATGAAGGAAAGGGAAGGAAAAGGGGCAAGAGAGATTGCATCTACCACTTTACTCACTGAGAACAAGTGAGTGTGCGATCAAAAGTGTACATGTGCTACTCCTTGTCCAGGCTCAGTACACTCAGATGTCTAGGAAGGTGAGCATCTGCCCATGGTGATGGGAATCAAGTGTTTGAAGAGTATCTATCTATTTATCTAATCTATTTTTTACAACATTGCCCTTGACCACAATCTAACTGCTTTACTTGGGGCTTGATAGAAGAATCCATGATTTGTTTCAATGCCAGCTGTATTGAATTTATGGGGAGATGTCACTCTACTGACTTTAAGTGGTTATTTAAGGACTTTCTGAGAGTAATTTAACTATGTATGATTTTCATCTTCAGTGTTACCGTAAGAAGTCAGCTCTCAACTGTACTCTATGGTTATATAACTGTTAATGCTGTTTGGGTCTGCCCACAGCCACTGTGACTGCTTCCAAAGAAGTGTTGCTTCTAACATGCCTGTTTCTAAAAGCAGATCTGAATAAGCTACCCCATCTCCCTATTCTCTCATTTTCTCCCCAGTAAAACCCTAATGGACTCCAATCGCTCTTAGGATGAAATCTATAAGTACTTAACAAGTCCCAAAAGTCTCTTCAGGGCTTGTATCTCATTAACTTTCATGCTTCTCCTGGCATGACCTGTCTCATTACTCTAGCCACTCTAGAGTTGGGGGCATTTACGGAGTATTGCTGGTACAATGGTTAAGCACACAGGTAACTGTAAGGTCAGGGGTTTAAACCTGTCAGCTGCTCATGGAAGAAAAGAATGCTCCCATAAAGATTACAGCCTAGGAAACCCTATGGGACAATTCTACTCTGTCCTATAGGGTCACTATGAGTTGAAATCAACTTGACAGCATACAACAACATGGGGAATTTACATATACAGTTCTCATCTATCTGGAAGATAGTCCTATTCCCACTTCATTGAGTTATCTTGGCTTCATCCTTCAGATCTTAATTCAAGTGTCACTTATCTGAGCTTCTGCAGATCCCTGACCAGACCCCATCACCCTCTCATAGGAGCATCATACTGGGTACCTCTACATTTTAACATTTATCTCAGAAGCAGTTTCATATTTGTCACCTGATTATTTGATTCCTGGGTATCTTCCACTGGACTATAAGTTCCATGTGGGCTGAAACCATGTCTATTTTTGTGCCCAGCACACAGTAGAAATCAGTAGATGTTGACTGAATAAAAAAGCATTTATCTTTTTTTTTTTCTCCTCTCCAAAGGAGAGACAATCTTGTATTCATCTTTGTAGAAGTCATCCTTGCATCCTGTGATCATAGATACATGGTCATTTAGAGAAAGATGAAAGAGCCACAAGAGAAAAAGGCTGAGGAAAGATTGCTGGTAGACAACAACTATGTTTACATGGAAAAAAGAGGAAGACAAGCCAGAAAGGCAAAATTAAAACTAGTAGAAAGGTCTTAGAAGTTAAAGAAAGAGTTTAAACAAAGACATGGCGGTCATTAGTGTCAAGTGCTACAGAAATTCTGTTGTTTTTGTTGGATCCTGTCAAGTCAGTTCCAACTCAACAGCACTATACACAATAGAAGAAAACACTGTCTGGTCCTGCACCATCCTCACAATCGTTGCTGTGTTTGAACCCATTGTTGTAGCCACAGTGTCAATCCATCTTGTTGAGGATCTTCTTTTTTTTTTTTTTACTAACCCTCTGTTTTATCAAACATGAAATCATTCTCCATGAACCAGACCTTCTGACATAAAGACCAAAGTATGAGAAGTGAATTCTCACCATCTTCTCGTCTAAGGAAAATTTTAGGTGTACTTACTTCATCCAAGACAGATTTGTTTGTTCTTCTGGCAGTCTGTGGTATATTCAATTTTCTTCACCAACATCATAATTCAAAGGCATCTATTCTTCTTCAGTCGTCCTTATTCATTGTCTAATTTTCACAACCATATTAGGCAACTGAAAATATAATGGCTTGGGTCACGTACACTTTAGTCTTCAAAGTGACATCTTTACTCTTTAACAATTTAAAGAGATTTTTTGAAGGAGATTTGCCTGATGTAATATATCATTTGATTGATTGCTTCTTCCACAGTTGAGTGATGGATCCAAGTAAAGTGAAATCCTTGACAGCTTCACTCTTTTCTCCATTTATCATGATGCTTCTTATTGGTCCAGTTGTGAGGATCAACGTAAATGAAGTGTAATCCATACTGAAGACTGTGGTCTTTGATCGTCATCAGTAAGTGCTTCAAGTATTCTTCATTTTCAGCAAGCAAGGTTTTATCATCTGTAGGTTGTTAATGAGTCTTCCTCCAATCCTGATGTGACACTCCTGCATGCAGTCCAGGCTTTCAGATTATTTGCTCAGCATACAGATTAAATAAGTACGAAGTAAGGACACAACCCTGACACACACCTTTCCTCATTTTAAACCATGCAGTAGCCCATTGTTCTGCTTGAATGACTGGCTCTTGGTGTATGTACAGGTTCCTCATGGGCATAACTAAGTGTTCTAGAATTCCTATTATTCTCAATGTTTTCCATAATTTGTTATGATCAACACAGTTGAATGTCTTTGCATGGTCAATAAAACACAGGTAACCATCTTTCTGGTATTCTCTGCTTTCAGCCAAGATCCATCTAACATCAGCAAAGATATCCTTTGTTCTAAATCCAGCGTGAATTTCTGGCATTCCCTGTACTCCTGCAATCATTTTTTAATTATCTTCAGCAAAATTTTACTTGCGTGTGATACTTATGATATTGTTCAGTAACTTCTGCATTCTTTTGGATCACTTTTCTTTGGAATGGGCACAAATATGTATCTCTTCCAGTCAGTTGGCCAGGTAGCTGTCTTCCAAATTTCTTGGCATAGACAATAAGCCAGTACCAGCCCCATTCAGCTCACTAATGCCTAGGATATCAGTGTTTATGTATTCCACTTCGTTTTCCACAATTTCCAATTTTCCAAGATCCAAACCTCATACATTCCATATTCCAATTATTAGTGGATGTTTGCAGCTATTTCTTCTCATTTTGAGTTACGTCACAACAGCAAATAAAGGTCCCCAAAGCTTTATTCCATCTCTGTCATTAAAGTGAACTCAATCAGAAGACGTAGCTTTTCGCCAGTTGTGTTTTGAGGGCCTTCCCACTTTTGGGGCTCTTCTTGCAGCACTTCATCAGACAATATCCCATTGCTGTTCATAAGGCTTTTAGTGGCCATCTTTTTCAGAAGCAGAGTGCCACATCCTTCTTCCTAATGTGTTAGTCTGGAAGCTCTGCTGAAACCTGTCCATCATGAGTAACTCTGCTGGTATTTGAAATACCAGTGACATGGCTTCCAGCATCACATCAGCACGCAAGTCACCACAGTACAACAAACTGACAAGTAGTGACAGAAAGTTTAGTTGGATGAAAATGGGGAAAAATCTTCAAAGTTGGTAGTGATTAGGTAGCCATTGAGATGGCATGCAATGGATTGAAGGAGGCAAAGTTGGACTGGCTGATAGACATTAAAAAGAGAGTAAATGGTGGGAAAGTGCACAAATGACCTTAGACCAGGATTTCTAAAGCTTGGTACTATTGGTATTTTGGACCAGATAATTCTTGGTTGTAAGGGGCTATTGTTGGCATTATGGGATATTCAGTAACATCCCTGGCCTCAATTCATAAGAGGCCCATAGTATCCCCCCAAAGTTTTGACAACCAAATGTGTCTCCAGACATTGCTAAATGTCCCCTGGTGTGTGTGTGTGGGGGGGGTGGGGGGGTGGGAATTACCCAAGTTAAGAACCACTGTTGTAGTTCGACATTTTCACAAACTGGTTTGCTATAGAATTCATTCCTTGAGATGCTCCTAGGGGAAAAAAAAAGTTTCATGGTTCAACAGGAATGAACAATACTGAGTTAACTAGGTTCTTTCGCTGCAGAAATACTCAAGGCTTGCTATGCCGACACGCACTGTAACTCTCCAAGACCAGTGCAGAAGAAGCAAGATTTTCACAGGACAGTAACACATTACCCACAGGTATGTTCTCGTGAGCCACTACTACAGACTGTTTTACAAGAAGAGGTTTGTGTATGGTCATTTAGGTAGGAGCACAGGGGAAATGTGGAACACCCAGTCCTATCCTATCCCAATTCTAGTGGCATTTCCTGACTCATCCTAAGCCTCGCCCTCCCTTTCTAGCCAATAATTCTTCATATCTCACTTGGCATCGTCTTCTTTGAAACAAAGGTCAATCTTGGGGTTGTTTTCCTTTGGCGCTTTTCAAATGCCCAGCATGCTTTGATTTCCAGACAGGCAACATGGTTTGCCAAGTCTCTCCAGCTCCCCGAAAACTGCCTAACTAGGCCTGGATTGCTCCCAGGCGTAGGTAAGAGGAAGCAGGAGTGGGCTCCAGTGGAAACCTACAGGGGAAAATGACCAGCAGCTTTTAAGCAGGAAAGTGGTTGAGTCTTGCCCTGATTTGTTTCCCTGCGAGGTTGTGTGTTGTGCTTAGCGCTGGGTTGGGAGCTTGAGAATGGGGTCTTGGCACACTCCCTCCAGCTCAGCTGTACAGTTATTCACTGAACCAATATTGATGGAAACCCTGCTATGTGTAAATCCCTGTAATTCTCTGGCTTTTAATTCCTCCTTCTACAAAAGAATGGGGTTTGTTTAAGAAATCTCTGTCTCCTGGAAGGATGAACAATCTCTTTTGTATTCTTTTCTTCACTCTCTAGGGAACAGACAAAGCTCCATCAAGGTAGTGATGTTTAAGATTGAGCACTTTAATGTATAAAGACCAAATCTATCAGAGGTGGGAGGGAGAGGGAAAGAGGGAGGCACTATTGGGGGTGCACTGAGCTTCTGTTAAGGGTGATGGGAAAATTTGACAACTGAGGAGTGGTAATAGTTTCACTACACGATGAAAGTAATGTTACTGAATTGCACATTCATTCAAAAAATGATGAAATGGCAATTTTTTGTTATATATAATATTCACCACAATAATAGTAATAATAAAAAGAATGAAAGTGTCTGAACAAGAATTCTCATAAAAGAGAAGAATATATTTCAGATTCCTTTCTCTCTTGATGTATGGGTTACCTTTTTTTTTTTTTTTACCCTTGCCCTAAAAAAGGTTACAAACTTTTTTAAAATTGTGACAGACTGTAAGAAATATATTTTACACCACTACCCATATGTATAGCAATTAGGTCCAGATGTGTTGAGTACCTCTCTGTTGTTAGTTATTTTTTTTTTTTTTTTTTTGTCTAGTTGACCATTTGACTGCTAACCAGAAGGCTGGCGGTTCAAACCCACCAGCCACTCCTCGGAAGGAAGGTTAGGCAATCTACTTCTGTAGTGATACCGCCTGGGAAACCCAAGGAGGGTTCACTATGAGTCAGGTCCAACTTGATGGCACATAACAACAACAAGAGCTGATCAATTAACTGCTGAGAGAAGGGTGTTGAATTCTCCTATATGATTGGGAAACTTTCTGTTTTTCCCTTTAGAACCATCCATGTTTGCGTCATGTGTTTTGAGGCTTTGTTATTAGGACATACATACTTACGAATGTTATGTCCTCCTGATGAATGGATCCTTTCATCATTATAAAATGTCTCATTATTTCTAGTAATACTCTTTATCTTGAAGTCTGTTTTATCTGATATTAATAGTCTCTTCAGCTTTGTCAAACTTACCGTTTACAGGTTATATCCTTTTCCATCCATTTACTTTCAACCTATATGTCTTTATATTTCAAGTGCATCTCTCGTAGATAGCATATAGTTGGCTCTTGCTTGTTTTCCTACTTTGACATTCTCTGTCTTCTAATTTGAGTGTTTAGTGCATTAACATTTAATGTAGTTATTGATTGGGTTGGATGTGGTTCTGACATTTTATTATTTAATTTTCTTTTTGTCCCATTTTTAATTTCTCTCTTTATCTTTCCTGTCTTATTTTATTTGAATATTTTTTAGAATTCCATTTTAATTTATCTGTTGGCTTTTTAGCTATACCTCCTCATATTCCTTTTTACGCATTTCTCTAGTGACTATAATAGACATCTTTAACTTTTCACTATCTCTTTAAAAGTTAATATTGCAACACTTCACATAAAATGTAAAATACTTCCATTCGTATAGGCCTATTTATCCTGACTCCCACTATCCTTTATGCTATTATTGCCATGTGTATTATATCCACATATATCATAAATCACAGAAGACATTACAATGTTTGCTTCAAATAGTCACGGACATTTTTTTTTTTTTAATTTAAGAGTATCATATATCTGTCTATCATATATGAATATTTATATTTACCCAAATATTTACCATTTATGGTGCTATCCATTCACTCCTGAAGATCCAAAATTTCCTCCATCATTTCCCTTCCAACTGAAGGATTTCCTTTAATATTTTTTCCTTCCTTCCTTTCTTTTTCTTATGTAATATTTTATTGAGGTTTGAGTGAAAGTTTAACATTGAATGCTATTATAGGTTCAGTTGAATGTGGTTCTAGCATTTTATAATTTCTACATAAATTTTCCAGTGACATTAGTTGTATTTATCACAATTTGTCAGTAGTCTCTTTAATCACATTCAGTTTCTTCCCTTTCCAGCATTCCAGTTTCTCTGCCTCCTTATCTTTTCATCTTTGCTTTTGAGTGATTATTGACATTTGGTCTCATTCTGATGGTTTTTAAGCAGGGTACCAATCTTACAGATCATATCCTTTGTTTTGTGTGCCACTCTGCTATTTCACTAAAAGGGGATCTCAAGGGATAGGCTTGGTTCTAGGTTTAAAGAGTGTCTCAGGGAGTCCTCTGTTCTCTACTGTTCAGTTTGTTTGGCTTTCTATTTTTTTTAATTCTTTTTGAAATAAGAATTTAAGCTCTGCTCCATATTTTTCTCACATTCTAAATGGGACTGACTATTGTGACCCCAGCCAGAATGGTCAGTGGTAGTAGTCAAGCACCATCTAGTTCTTCTGGTCTCAGGATAGATGAGGTTGTGGCTCATGTAGACTTGTTTCTTCTCTGTGCTTTCGGTTACCATCTTACTGCTTTGCTCCTGGTGAGTGGAGACTTGTAGCTATGTCTAGACAGCCAGTCACAAGCTTTTAAGACCCCATACTCCATTCGCTTCACTAGGATGCAGATTGCAATTTTTGTGAACTATGTTATGTCAATTGACTGAGTTGTCCCATGCCACTATGCTCCTAAGCCTTCATGCTCAGAAAACCAATGTTGGAAGGTATTTGGTCATGTCTGAGGAATAGCCATATCTGTGTCTTCAATGGATATATGTGCCTGCACTCACATATTTGTATTTATACATACTATAGATACTTTAAAAGCCTTGGTGGCATGGTGATTAAGGCTCTTGACTACTAACTGAAAGATTGGCAGTTCAAACAATGAGTTGGAATCAACTTGATGGTAATGAGTTTGTTTTTTTCAGTTTATAGATACTGTTCTCATCTATGTACACATCTGTACCTACCCACATACCAAATTGCCTACACTCATCCTTATGTGCTCAAAAATCATTTTTACTTTGGTTGTGCTGTGCTCACGGCATCCACATTCGGTGGCACTTTTCCCACCACCAAAATAACTAATCTCTGGCGGTTCAAACCCACCAGCCACTCCTTGGAAGGAAGATGGGGCAATCAACTTCCGTAATGATACTGCCTCGGAAACCCAAGGAGGGGTCACTATGAGTTGAGCCTGACTCGACAGCACATAACAACAATAACTCCCCTCAACAGGTAACCACCAATAAACATTGGTCTTTCTTTGTTTATCTATTCTTCTCTTTGTATAAAAGACGGAATATATAATATTTGTCTTTACATGTTTAACTTATTTCACTTAGCATTATGCCCTTCAGGTCCATCCATCTTATAATACGTTTTGTGGACTCATCATTGTTCTTTATGATTGTGTAGTATTCCATTGGATGTATGTACCACAATTTGCTTATCCATTCATCTGTTGATGGACACTTTGTTGTTTCCATGTATTTTCTATTTTGAATAAAGCAGCAATAAACATAGGTGTACATATATCTGTTTATTATTTTTAGATTTCTATATACCAATATAGAAGCTCTGGTGGCATAGTACCTAAGGCATTTGACTACTAACCAGAAGGCTGGCAGTTAAAACCCACCAGCCACTCCTCATAAGGAAGATTAGGCAATCTACTTCCATAGAGATACTGCCTCAGAAACTCAAGGAAGGGTCACAATGAGTCAAAACCAACTTGATAGCAGTGAGTTTTTTATATACCATTATAGAAATGGGGTAGGCAGGCTCAGGGCTTGAAGGCTGCGTTTCGGTTGGCTATGGCATTTTGTTAAGGGTGGGGACTGAGGTAGGTGGGCCTGGGACTTGGAGGCTGCTTTTTGCTTGAGTGTGGCTCTATATTAAGGCCAGGGCCTGAGGTAGGCAGATGGAGAGGGGTTAGGACCAACTAAGGGAGATGAACTTGTCTGTCAGTTTGTTGTTCTGTGGTGGCTTACATGTTGCTGTGAGGATGGAGTCTATGCCACTGTGTTGCAAAATGCCAGCAGGGTTACCCATGGTGGGCAGGTTTCAGCAGAGCTTCTGGGTTTAGACAGACTCAAAATAAGGAAGAGGCCATCCACATCTCAATGAATTGGCCAGAGAAAACCTTATGAATACCAGTGAAACACTGTCTGATATATTACTGGGAAACTGTATGAACAGCCCTGAAACATTTTCTTACACAGTGCCAGAAGATGAGCCCATCAGATTGAAGGCACTCAAAATTAGAGCTGACTCCTCAGAGTAGAGATGACCTTAATGATATGGATAGAGTAAAGCTTTTGGGTCCTCCATTGGCTGATGTGGCAAGACTCAAAATGAGCAGAAACAGATGCAAACATCCATTAATAATCAGAACATGGAATGTATGAAGTATGAATCTAGGAAAATTGGAAGTTGTCAAAAATGAAATGGAATGCATAAATATCAATATCCTAGGCATCAGTGAGCTGAAATGGACTGGTTTTGGCCATTTTGAATCAGACAACCATATGATCTACTGTGCCAGCAATGACAGATTGAAGAGGAATGGTGTGGTATTCATTGTCACAAAGTCTTTTTCAAGATCTGTCCTGAAGTACAATGCTGTCAGTGATAGGATAATATCCATATGCCTACAGGGAAGACCAGTTAATACTACTATTATCCAAATTTACACACCAACCACCAAAGCCAAAGATGAGGAAATTGAAGATTTCTACCAACTCCTGCAGTCTGAAATTGATTGAACATGCTATCAAGATATGTTGATTATCACTGGTGACTGGAATGCAAAAATTGGAAACAAAGAAGAGTTACCAGTAGTTGGAAAATATGAACTTAGAGATAGAAATAAGGCTGGAGATTGCATGATAGAATTTTGCATGACCGACAACTTATTCGTTGCAAATACCTTTTTTCAACAACATAAGCAAAGACTATAAACATGGATTTCATGATATGGAATACACAGGAATCAGATTGATTAAATCTGTGGCAAGAGGCAATGGAGAAGTTCATTTGGCTAAAACAAGGCCAGGAGCTGATTGTGGAACAGAACACCAACTGCTCATATGCACCTTCAAGTTGAAGTTTAAGACAATTAAAACAAGACCATGAGAGCCAAAATATGACCTTGATAATATCCTTCCTGAATTTAGAGACATTTAAAGAATAGATTTGATGTATTGAACACCAAGACCAGAAACCAGAAGAATTGTGGGATGACATCAAGAACATCATCCATGAAGAAAGCAAGAGGCCAATAACAAGACAAGAAAGGAAGAAAAGACCAAAATGGATGACTCTGAAACTTGTCCTTGAGTGGAGAGTAGCCAAAGCAAATGGAAGAAATGACAAGATAAAAGCTAAACACAGAAGATTTCAAAGAGCAGCTTGAGCAGACAAAGCCAATTACTATAATGAAATGTGCAAAGACCTGGAGTTACCAAAAGGGAAGAACACGCTCAGCATTTCTCAAGCTGAAAGAATTGTGGAAGAAATTTAAGCCTTGAGTTGCGATATTAAAGATTCTAATGCCTAAGGCACTTGACTGCTAACTAGAAGGCTGACAGTTCAAACCACTAGCCACTCTTCAGAAGGAAGGTTGGGCAATCTACTTACATAGTGATACCACCTTGGAAACCCAAGGAGGGATCACTATGATTCAAGTCTGACTTGACAGCACATAACAATAGCAACAACAACATGGGAAAAATATTGAATGATGCAGGAAGCATCAAAAGAAAATGGAAGGAATACACAGAGTCACTGTATCAAAAATAATTGGTTGATGTTCATGGCATCATGGCATTTCAGAAGGTGGCATATGATCAAGAACCAATGGTACTGAAGGAAGTTGAAGCTGCACTGAAGGAGTTGGTGAAGAACAAGGCTCCAGGAATTGACAGAATACCCATTGAGATGTTTCAACAAATGGATGCCCCACCAGAGGCACTCACCCAATTATGCCAAGAGATTTGGAAGACACCTACCTGGCCCATTAACTGGAAGAGATCCATATTTGCACCCATTCCAAAGAAAGGTGATCCCACAGACTGTGGAAATTATCAAACAATATCATTAATATCACGTACAACTAAAATCTTACTGAAGATCATTCAAAAATGGTTGCAGCAGTATATTGACAGAGAGCTTCGAGAAATGCAAACTGGATTCAAAAGAGGACTTAGAACGAGGGATATCATTGCTGATGTCAGATGGATCTTAGCTGAAAGCAAAGAATACCAGAAAGATGTTTACTTGTGTTTTATTGACTATGCAAAAGCAT
>NW_006921651.1:1892442-1893519 GCF_000298275.1 Orycteropus afer afer | reverse complement strand
GCTGAAAGTGAGAATGACTTGAAGCACTTACTGATGAAGATTAAAGACTACAGTCTGCAGTATGGATTACACCTTAATATAAAGAAAACAAAAATTCTTACAACTGACCAATAAATTGCTTCATAGTGGATGGAGAAAAGATCGAAGTTGTCAAGGATTTCATATTCTTTGGCTCTACAATCAACACCAATGGAAGCAGCAGTCAAGACATCAGATGACATATTGCATTGGGCAAATCTGCTGCAAAGGACCTCTTTCAGGTGATGAAGAGCAAAGAATTCTCCTTGAAGAGTAGGGTGCATCTAACCCAAGCCAGGGTATTTTCAATCGCCTCTTATGCATGTGAGAGCTGGAAAATGAATAAGGAAGACCAAAGAAGAGTTGATGCTTTTGAGTTGTGGTGTTGGAGAAGAATGCTAAGAGTGCCATGATCAGCTAAAAGGACTAATGAATCTGTCCTGGAGAAAGTGCAACCAGAATGTTCCTTGGAAGCGAGAATGGCCAGACTTTGTGTCACCTACTTTGGTCATATTTTCAGAAGGAACCATTCCCTGGAGAAGGATATCATGCTTGACAAAGTGGAGGGTCAACAAAGAAGGGGAAGGCCCTCAACGAGATGGATAGACACAGTGGCTGCAATGATGGGCTCAGGTATAGCAATGATTGGGAGGCTGGCACAAGACTGAGCATTGTTTTGTTCTGCTGTGCATAGGGTCGTTATGAGTCAGAGATGACTCGATGACACCTAACAGCAACAACAACAACATATACCAATAAGCCCTGATGGTGCAGTGGTTAAGCACTCAACTACTAATTGAAAGTTTGATTGTTTGAACTCACTAGCAAATACATAAGAAAAAGTTGAGGCAGTCTGCTTCTGTAAAGATTACAGCCTTGGAAACCTTACAGAGCAGTTCTACTCTGTGCTATAGAGTCGCTGAGTTGGAATCAACTCACAGGCAATGGTCCAGGTCAGGTTGGTTATGTGTGTAGGAGTGGGATTGCTGGATCATAGGGTAGTTCTAGTTTTTTGAGAAATTGCCATACCATTTTCCATAGTGATTATACCATTTGACA
>NW_006921651.1:1888978-1890802 GCF_000298275.1 Orycteropus afer afer | reverse complement strand
CCAATTGACTTTGATGACCCCTGAGACTATGGTCATGAGCCCAGCAACTCATTCCTTCAAGGTGTTTGGTCACGGGTAAGAAGTTTTCATAACTTTACCCCTTGCATATATTCATGGATATATTTGCAGCACATAAGTATACATATGTAGAAATATCCTCTGTCAAACATACGTATTCATGGGTGTAGCCCCATTTGCCTTCCTATTCTGTTCTGCGTGCATGTCTATGTATCCACTCATAGATCATTGTTATTACCTGGATTGTGTATGTAATAATTATCTACCGTCATTGCCTCTAATTCTTGTGCTCCTCCCAGCGTCTTCCTTTGCTTTGGTCATTCTGGTGAGCAGCATTTATTAAAGAGACTGTTTCTGCCCTACTGAATGGACTTTGACTCCTTGTCAAAACTTAGTTGCCTGTAGATGGCTGGATTTCTTTCTGAGTTCTCAATTCTATTCCCATGGTCTGTGTGTCTGTCATTGAACCAATACTAGGCTGTTTTGATTACAGTGGCTGCACAGTATGTTTTGATATCAGGAAGTGTGAACCCTCCTCCTGCTTTGTTCTTTTCCTTTAATATTGCTTTGGCTATTTGTTTCTTTCCTTTTCATGTAAAGTTCGGTATCAGTTTTACCATTTCAATAAAGAATGTTGGAATTTCTATCAGGATTGACTCTGTAGAATCTACTCTGGGTAGAAGTGACATTTTCACTATAACAAGTCTTCTAATCCATGAGCCTGGGATATCTTTCCATTTTGTAAGTCTCTTGTGTGTCTTATGATTTTCATTGTATAAGTCTTTTATGTCCCTAGTGATATTAATTCCTAGGTTTTTTTTTTTTTTAAATCAATTTGAGGGTTATTGTAAAGGGTATAAGGAGCTCTGGTGGCATAGCGCCTAGGACATTTGACTGCTAACCAGAAGGTTGGTGGTTCAAATCCACCAGCCACTCCACGGAAGGAAGACTGGACAATCTACTTCTGTAAAGATTTACCATCTTGAAAACCCAGTGGGGGTTGCTATGAGTCAGAATCATCTCAATGGAAGTGGGTTGGGTTTGGTTTTGGTAAAAAAAAAATTGTTTTCTTGATTTCTTTTTCAAGTTAGTGTAGAGGAACCCAGCTGATTTTTGTGTGTTGCTTTTGTATCTTGTAACATTGCTATTAGTTCTAGCAGTTTTCTTGTGGAATCTTTAGGACATTCTATGTATAGGATGAAGGAACTCTGGTAGCGTAGTGGTTAAGGAATTTGGCTGCTAACGAAAAGGGCAGTAGTTCAAACCCACTAGCTGCTTCACAGAAGAAAGATGGGGTGGTTTGCTTCTGTAAAGATTTACAGCCTTGTTTTGGTTTTGGATGTAAAGGATCATGTCATCTGCAAATAGAGGTAGCTTTATTTTTTCTTTCCAATTTGGAAATCTGTTGTTTCTCTTTCTTGTCTTATATTGACTAGGACTTCTAGTACATGTTGAATAAGAATGGTAATAATTGACATTCTTGTCTCATTCTTGTTCTCACAAGGAAGGCTGTCTGTCAGCCTTTCTCTTTTTAGCATAATGTTGGCTGTTGGCTTTGCATGTATCCCCTTAATTGTGTTGAGGAATTTCCCTTCCATTCTGATTTTCCTGAGAGTTTTTTTTTTAATCAGGAAAGGGTGTTGAACTTTATTGAATATCTTTTCTGCATCAATTGATATGATTGTATGGTCCCTTTGTTTTATTTATGTGGTGGATTATATTGATTTTGTGATATTGAACCACCCTTGTAATCCTAGTATGACTCCCTCTTGATCATGTTGTATGACTTTTTTTTTTTTTTTTTTT
>NW_006921651.1:1886499-1887828 GCF_000298275.1 Orycteropus afer afer | reverse complement strand
GTCCATGGTACAAATTTCCCTCTGAGTACTGCTTTTGCTGTGTCTCAGAGGTTTTGATATGTTGTGTTTTCATTTTGTCAGATGCTAGGATGTTTTAATTTTCACTTTTGATTTCTTCAATGACCCAATAATTTCTTAGTAGTGTAGTGTTAAGTTTCCAGGTATTTATTTAATTTTCCTTATTTTTCTGTTACTGATTTCTGGCTTCATACCATTATGGTCAGAGAAGATGTTTTATATGATTTCAGTCTTTTAAAATATATTGAGACTTGTTTTTGTCCTAGCACATGATGTATTCTGGAAAATGATACATGTGTGCTGGAGAATGTGTGTTGTACAGATGCTGGGTGGTGTGTTCTGTTAGGTCCAATTGACTTATGGTTTTATTTAAGTTCCTGTGTCCTTAGTGATCTTCTTTTAGATGTTCTGTCAATAATTGAAAGTGGTGTCTTTAAGTCCCCTACTACTATTGTGGAGCTGTCTATTTCTCCTTTCATATTAGTTTTATATATTTAATGCATTGCTGTTTGGTGCATATCTATTTATAATTGTTAGGTCTTCTTACTTTATTGAGCCTTTTATTATTATGTAGTGTCCTTCTTTATCTCTTGTAGCGTATTTTGATTTAAAGTCTATTTTAGCTGATAGCTGTATGGCCACCCCTGCTCTTATTTTGTTTACTGATTGCATGGAATATTTTTCTCCATCGCTTTATTTTCAGTCTGTTTATGTCTTTATGTCTAAGATGTGTTTCTTGTAGATAGCAAAAGGATGGATCATGGTTTTTAATCCATTCTGTCACTCTCTGCCTTTTACAAGAAGCGTTTTGATCATTTACATTTAAGGTTTTTACTGAAAAAGAAGTGTTTAGCTCACTCACAAATGTTACCATTTGTATTTTTAAGTGTTTCATATTTTCTTTTCTTTATTCTGATTTTTCTGCTTTTGTTTGTATTTGGCTGCTTTCTTGTGATAAGCCTGCTTGCTAATTTCCTTCTGAATGTTTCTTCTTGTTGATTTCTCGGTGGTTACCACATGTGTTATATTGCACACTTAAAATTGGAACAACGTTTAACATGTGAACAACAGATAACATACAATCTTAACATAATCACTCTGTTCCTGATACACTCCTCCCTCTCACACATCTGTCAGCATGTCTTCATTAAAATCAATTTAAAACCTGTGTTCAATAAGCTTACTTTGTACTTATTTCTTACAAATTTGATGTATTGTTTGCAGGATTAGTTATGAGTTTATTCCCTAAAAATATCCTATAGTTGGTCCTTACGATTGCCTATGTTGCTGCATTTTTTTGAGATCTCTCTC
>NW_006921651.1:1877826-1886004 GCF_000298275.1 Orycteropus afer afer | reverse complement strand
TATGCCTTTATTGTTGTCATGGTGCTCCAGGGTTCCAATAATTCCAGTGTTAGATTTCTTCATTGAATTTCATATTTCCTTTTGGGTTTGTTCACTTTTCTTTGTTCTTATCTCTTGTTTCTCTTGAGACTTCACAAGTTCAGTTACTTTGTCTTCTAGTTCATCTGTTCTATTTCCCAGCTGTTTGGCTCTATTCTTAAGTGTTTCTCTTGCTTCTTCTAATTCAATTGTTTTAGTCTTCACTTCCAGTTAGTTCTCTCTCTTTTTTAATGTTTTCAGTTTTCACACTGAGTGTCTCACTTTGTTCCTCCATTTTTTCCTGATCTCCACTAGTTTTCTGTGTGCTTTTTTTTGCTTTCTTGAAAACATATTTAGCACCATAACCTGAAAATTATTAATGCTTTGCATTATTCTAGCTTCCACAGGAAAAATTTCCTCTTCTTCATGTTTTCCTTTTGACCGGTTGTTCTTCTCTTGTGATTTTGTGTGCTTTACTATTTGTTGTTGTTGTTGTTGAACTTTGGCCATTTTGTTATTTATTGACTTATTTAAATTTTGTATTCTTGTTTTTGTGAGAATTTTTTCTGATTGACTGCTCCAGTAGTGCAGAGACCAATCTCCTGGCTGCCACCTGAAAGTCTGAGGTCCGCACCCACCAGCCACTGCACAGGACACGATGTGCCAGCCCACCTCTACAAAGACTCACAGCCCTACCTATAGGGCAGCTCCACTCAGCCTCACAGGGTAGCTTTGAGTCTGACTCAATAATGAGGGAGCTGGCTTGTTATCTTCTCCTAAGAACCTCTAGACGGCACTCTTATCTTTATTTTAATTTTTTTCCCAGTGCTGATTCAGTTCTGGATGCTTGCTCTCTGCAGTTCAGTAGACATGCATAGGAGGTGGTGGTTTAGCTGCTCGCTGATGCTGATGTAAGCAGTGAAGCTCGGCTATCCCATGGCAAAGGTGGGGCCTCTCTCTGTCTTTCCTTCATCAGTGCCCGAGCTCACCCATGATGTCGCACTGTGGGCCATTTCCCTCTGCATTGGTCTGTCAGTCTGAGGTACAGTTCAGCCTCCACACCCGTGGATCTGCATCCACAAAGCTTCCATGTGCAGAGTTAACCAACCATGGATCAAAAATAATGCAAAAAAAGAAGAAGCAAGTAAGTGATCAAAGCAATCCCTCAAAAGCTAAGAGGGGGTATAAGTGCTTTTTACATAATATTTACATGGTATTAGGTATTAGAAGCAATCCAGAGATGACTTAAAGTCTATGGAAGGATGTGCTTAGGTTATACGCAATTTCTATACCATTTAATATAAGGGACTTGAGAATCCTTGGATTTTGGCATCCATGGGGGGTCCTGGAACCCCTCATCCTGCTGCCCTTACTGTTCTTCCTGATCCTAGTGTTCATCTTTCTTGGGCTCAGCAAAACTCAGCAACACTTATTCAAAGGGCTGTGATTTTTCTCCACACCATCTAATTGCACAACCTGTGAACTCCCATGGCCACTTTTCACTGTCTTAAAGAAAAAAAATCAGGCTAAACTTCCTCAGATTAGCTCCTTTTCTATAGTCCCTGTTTGGGGTGTTACCCAGCCCCATCCCAAAATGGCTATGATGAGTGCACACTCCAGATGTTAGCAAGTGGGTTCTCCCAGCTTCCGTACCATCCCCACTCCTCCTCTCTCCTGCTTCTGGACTCATCTCGACTCTCCAACACCTCAGCTGCTGTCTGGAGTTTTGTTGTTTTTATGCATTGTTCAGTGGGTTTGTTTTGGGGCAGTAAATGGGAGCCCGCGCTCATTTCACCATCTTGAGCTGCCTCCTGAGTTAGCTTTTTAAATGGAGGATTGATAATTTTCTATTGGGGAACTTTATTCCAAGTATCTACTTTAGTGTCCTCTATGTGGCAAGTATCCATGGGTGGTGGTGCAAGTGGTTAAGTTCTGGGCCACTAATCAAAGAGTTGGCAGTTCAAAATCTACCAAGAGTTGCTCAGAAGACAAGCCTGGGGCAATCTGCTTCTCAAAGTTCACAGCCTTGAAAACCCTATGGAGCAGTTCTATTCTGCCCACATGGTGTCCCATGAGTCACAATCGAGAGGATGGCAACTAACATGCAACAAGCGCTTTCTGAGGACAGTGAGGGAAGTGGGTGAGGGAAGGAGTCTGAGGGTGAGGTGAAGGGAGGAAGTCAAGGGTTGTTGAAAACAGGTTATTTTGCAGCAGATTGCAGGTGATGAGCTCTCAAAAATTCACTGCTAGTGGCTATACACTATTTTCCACTGTGGACAAACATTCCCCTGAAGGCTCCACCCTGTGCAGGACACCCCAGGGTGGCAAGCTCAGAGCATGGCTCCAGCTGATGCAGTCAAGAGAAACACCAGTCTTCACTTGCTCCTTTGGAGCCTGTCCCTCCAGATGCTGGGGCCTGCCAGTCACAGCTGCCTGCAGTGGGCCCTGAAAGACGGCCCTCACTCCCTGTTCTCATCAGGCACAAAGGATCGCTCTGACAGCACCATCCTCCATCAGTGATGAGCAACTGGTACCCTGAGTGGGTGGGGCTTCTGATCTCAGCATGGGGCTTACTGATGAACTGATGGCTGCTGTGCTTCCTGGGTGCCAGCAGGACGTCGATCCAATTGCTGTTTGAACATAGCAAAGTGATGAACCGTGTGCATGTTTATTCTTTGGTTTCAAAGGCAGACATCTAACGTTTAAGAGCAGTGAGACATTAAATGAACAAATGTCCTGGAGCAGAGTATAGGAGATGGACACAGCCATGATTTGCTACCCAATAGACAGATATTATTTTATTTTATATGGCTCAGGTGCACAGCTTAAAAGACTTAAGTGTAGGTAAGATTTGGAAAGTCACAACTGTGCCCCAAATTTGGGAATAGTGCCTTACGGTAATAACACTTGTAAGGAGATGGCCTCCTTCTCATTACCAGATTGCCCCTTAAATTAGCGGAAGCCCACAGGCCTTAAATTAAAAGCAGAAAATTACAATACAGCAGACTGAAGTGAGGTTCATGTGCTACATTTTAAATATGTGAGTGCCATTTTGAAAGTGTAATTTAAAGTGAATGGCGAGTTCCTTAGAAGGAGTTCTGGTAGCGTGGTGGTTCAAGCGTTCGACTGGTAACTGAAAAGTTGGCAGTTTGAACCCACCAGTGGCTGCATGGGAGGAAAGATGAGGCAGTCTGCTTCCATAATGATTTACAGCCTTGGAAACCCTATGAAGCAATTCTATTCTGTCCCATAGGGTCACTATGAGTCAGAACAGGGGCTGGGTGTTGTGCCTGCATGTGTATGTGTGCACGCACACCTGTGTGTGTGTGTGTGTGTGTGTGTTTCGGCACATGCGCTTCCCAGTTCCTTCAGTCAGGGTTAATAACTACTCATTGGGAGGAAAAAGTTGACCCTTTCACTGTTAGAATTTGGCAGATTTTCTTTAATCAGACTAAGACAACATGATGAGCAGACAATGCAAAATTAGCTGTGCAGGGAAAGGAATTTAAAGGTGCTGGCATTTATGACAAAGTGAGCTGTGTACTTTTCATTCGGCTCCAAATAAGAGACAGGCAGAATCTAAGGCTCATGGGGGATGGAAGCAGGAGCCTTGGGCACTTGGGCAGAGAGTAAACAGCTTCAGAGTGAGAGAGTATAGAGGTTGCACACATTTCCTCAAGATCAACTTCATTAGTTCCTTCATTCATTCATGTATTTCTTAGTAAGTACCTATCTGGTGTCAAACATTTCATTAGGCTCAAGGGATGCAAAGATGAGTGTCTTTAAAATATAAAACAAACAAACAAACAAACAAACTCACTGCCATCGAGTCAATTTCAACTTATGGGCACCCCTTTTGGGTTTCCAAGGTGGTAAATCTTAACAGAAGTAGGTTGCCCAGTATTCCTCCTGCAGAGTGGTAGATGAGTTTGAACTGCCAACCTTCTGGTTAGCAGTCAAATGTCTGAGGCACTATGCTACCAGAGCTCCATCTTTAAAATAAGAACTCTAAAATGGGTTGGAGACACAGAATATGGACTAACAATCTTACTCGTCTACATCTGACTTTTCACCTGGGCTCCTGTCCCTTTGCAAACACTGAAACCCAGCATCTGCCCTTGAATTTCCCCGGGGGAGATTGTGATACATCTCATCCCTCCTCCCACCTTTTTGCTTCACCACACGTAATGTCTTGTCACTGCCATTTTTTCCAGTACATTGGCTTGTGATGACGAGTGGCATATGGTCTCCTCTGTGTCAGACATACCCGATCTCACATACGTCCCCATTCCCATCCTGCCTGACTCATCTGGCCATCCCAGGAAGTTCACATGACTAGGCAAGGATGCAGGGGCAGAGGAAGCATTTTAGACTTCATCACAATGGGAATATTCTTTTTAAACAACAAAAATCACAGATTATCTCATGGTAGGCTCAGAGCACTCTTGGTGGGGAGGTTGGACAGAAATCATTATACCCATTTTACCAAACAGTAATTTAGAGAAGTATGAGCATTTCAATCTAGCCTCCTCCCTGGGAGGAGGTGAATCTGTATCTCCAGGATTGGCACATGGATGTGTTTCTCTCTCTAGCTTCAGGCTCCCCTCTGCAGAGTCACCGAAGCTTCATTCCTTCGCTGGTACTTCCCTGCTGGCTAACTAGACATGACCACCAGGGGGCGCCAAAGAGTTTAACTTACTTACCTGTGTCTTGCTTTTGGCAGGGCTCTCGGCTCTGTAGAAAGGGCCCTGGTGGTGTAGTGGTTAAAGCACTCAGATGAGTGGCTCGAGGGCTGTGGGTTTGTGCTGTGTAGCAAATAAGGAAGGGGAAATAGTGGGAAACCAGAAGAAAGGATTATATTGGAAAGTAAAGCTTAAGCCCCAGGTAGAAAACCTGTGGCTAGAATGGAGACACTGGCCCTGATTTTTACATTAGTTGGGAGGCCAAGGAGGGCTGTGGAGTGGAGGAAGGTTCTGACAGTCATCAGAAGGGCTGTACGACAATCGTCAGGGGTGCCCTATGAATGTTTTAATTTCACGTTAAGAATCAAAGGAAGATGGAGACTGTGTGTATGAAGCCTTCCGTCATTCTGTCATTTCTTCCATCATCCACTGATGGGCGAAAGAACATTAAGTTTGAAAGGTGGGCTGAGCCTGATGACACAGGACCTTGTAGATGGTGTCAGGGAGTCTGGATTTACTCCAGGGACCACAGGAGGTCACTGGCGTGTTCCAGGCCAGGGAGTAGCATGACCTGTTTTACGAACGGAAAAGATTATTGGCTGCTTTGTGAGCGGGGACGCGTTACAGAGGCAATCGCAGGATCCAGGGAAGACTGTGGTTTGGAATGGGGTGAGGTGAGTGAAGAGGGAGAGAAGTGAGTCGGGGCAGGATATCTTGTGGAGTCAGAGCTCCTAGGACTTACTGACGGATGGATGATGGAGATGTGTGTGCACTGGGGGGAAGGGATGCAAGGATGGCTGTCAGGTTGGGGGCTTGGGCACCTCTGTGGACGGTGATGAGACAACTAGAGAAGCAATAGGGGAGTGGCCTGGGGAGGGGATCATGTGTTCTCTCTTGGCCGTGGTGAGTAATGCTTTCACATTCCCACATGGAGATACCCTGTGGGTGGCTGGATTTATGCCAGAAGGGGATCTTCATTCACCTAGTGGGAGAGAGTAGGGGCTCTGGGGCCATATCAGTCATGTGGTGAAACCCATGTGAAACTGTTCACTACAGATTAGTAAGTAAGCACAAGTAAGCCTTGCTTGCCTTGCTAACTGGGTAATCAGCCCCTGGGTAAGAGAGAAAAAATGGAGGTCCCCAGTGGGAGCCTGGGCCTGACTGTCCCTTAGAACATTTTGCTCGTTTAATCATCCGCATTGGTGGTGCTGGCCCAACCTCTGGCCCCGCTCCAGTGAGGGTAATTACAATCTGCCCATCTCAGCTCCTCTCCCGGGATTGCCAAGCGACTCTTCCTGGTGTTCTTCCCTTGCCTTGTGTTAAATTTGCTAAGGGGCTGTTGGAAAAACCACAGCCAGAAATTGTTTATCCCCGAGAATAACCACTCGGACGTAAGCAAGCACACCCAGTTTCAAAACCTTTGGAAATGAGGTTCAGGATGCAGTTTTGGGGCAAGGCAGAGGAACTGGGTAGGGGCTTCAGAGGGCAGAGCAGAGCCACTGGCAGCGTGGACAGTGGTGAGAAGCCCTCTTTGTCCTCTGTAGACACATGGGAGAGCCATTCCCTCCCTCCATTCATGGTCACCTTGATGCTGGCTGGGTCATGCCCTCTTCAATGGCACAGAGATGGAGAATGGCAGAGAAGCAGAGGTATCCCGTACCTCAAAGGTGCCCTGGGGACTCTGAGGCAGCCCCATCGAGCTGTCTGCTGCTCTCAGGATAACGGAAAGCCAGTATCACAGCACCAGGCATTTTTCAAAAGAATATCATCTCTGTTACCGTGAGAGAGGGCCCATTGTGTACCCAGAGAGGAAGCAAGATAGATAAATATTTGGGAAATGAGTGTGTGGGAGAGATGAGTTGTCAGGACGAGTGAACATTAGGTAGAATGGATTAAGTTTCCCTGGTACTCTCCCCTAGCTCAGTAACAAGATCGCTCCGGGGTTTGGTTTCCTGGTAAGTGACTCTCCAGGGCTGTGCGTGTCCATTGAGCTCCTCCTCATTAGTGTCACCTGGGGAAGGAAAAGTGGAGGAGAGGTGAACAGGATAGTGAATTTCCTTTGGCGGAGGGAAGAGAAGGTGCGACTCTTGCCTTAAAGGGTCACTGTCAGCTGTCCCAGCCAGAGGACACAGAGCAGAGGGCTCAAGGGACCGGAGCAAACATGTCAGGCAGCCTTTATTTAAGAGCATGAAAGGAGGAGTCAAAAATCTTTGCCTCCAGACTGTCACTTTCAGAAATTTGTGATTTCAACCCATTTGCTAATTTTTTAAAAAAATCAGGTATCACTTTGGGGCCATGGTAGCATTCTGTTTTGGTGATTTATTTGTGTATAATTGAAAAGGAATATTGCCATCAAGGTGATGCCCACTCATGGCAGCCCCCGGTGTGTCCAAGCAGAACGGTGCTCTGTAGGGCTCTTCAACGGCTGATTTTTCAGATCACCAGGCCTTTCTGCTGAGGGATGTCTGCTTAGACTGGAACCTCCAACCGCTCCATTAGTAGCTGAGGAAGCTAACCATTTGCACCATTCGGGGCCTCGGTGTGTGTGTGTGTGTGTGTGTAATTTACATATTGTAAAATCCACCCTTTATACACGCACAATTCAATGACTTTTAGTAAATTTATAGTTGTGTGATGCTCGCTGCAATCCAGTTTTCGTACACTGGTTGTGTTCATTATGCTGTTTCTCTGAACGATGTCCTTGAAGGTTTATGAGAGGGAGCTGCAAGCTATGGGAGGAAAGTGCGTGGTATGTCCCAGCCCATCTAGGGGGCAGAGTAAACGTAAGATGGTGGAAGGGCCTAGACGGGGCATTTCCTTTGGGAAGGAATGGCAACCAGAGTCAATAGTTCTTAACGTGTATGTGCTATGAGCTCGGTGCCATGCCAACCTTGTTTTGTGGGTTATCTCATTTGCTCTAAACAATAACCCAATGAGATGTACAATCCTATTATCCCATTTTTACAGGCAAAAGGACCGAGAGCTTATTTAACTTTGTGCAAGCTCTCACTGTTAAAAAGTGGCAGAGCTGGTATTTGAACCCATATCTGTCTGATGAGAGTTTGCAGGCTTCAACTTTTACACTAGGAGGTATTTGAAGACTGGTCTAGAGGCTAGACCTTACTCTCAGATGACGTAGAATGCAGCAGGTTCTGCCTGTACCCTCAACACTGCTAATTTTGTGACTCATAACCAATCTGAGCTTATTAAAATGCAAAACGTGTCTTTACCCAATGGATTCTAATTCTCTTCGTTTATGGGGCGGTGGAGGGGAGGAATGGCCCAGAAGACCTTACTTATTTTATTTATACTTTTTGCAGGGTTTCCTCCACTTCCCTTGCACTGGGTTCTAATTCTTACCCACCCCTGGTTTTACTGGCCTTCTGGCTGAGCTTCTGCCTGGAAAAATAACCTCTAACCACTGGTATTTGTTTGCTCTCTGAGGATGTGGCTGTGACTGTCACACACTGCAGGACAA
>NW_006921651.1:1876313-1877431 GCF_000298275.1 Orycteropus afer afer | reverse complement strand
GGGGGGGGGTGTGGAAATAAAAAAAAGAAAAATCCCACAACAAGCCCTCTGTTGAGTTTTGCAATGTAAATGTTTGCTAAAGCTTTGCAGAAGACAGCTTCACTAGGGCTGAGAGCTATGTGTAAAGAAACATTAGAATGCACCATTTGCTCAGGGCTAAAAGTCATCAGCTTGCTGATATTAATGCCCTTTAAAAATAATTTGATAGCATGAAATCAGAGCAGGCCTTGTGCAAAGGATTGGCTCTTGTCAATTTTCTCCTGGATCTGCCGAGTTATAATTGCATTTAGATCCTACCAAAAATGAAAGTGTTTTTCTTTTTGCTCTTTCTTTTGCTGAGAGAGAGGGAAAGGGGTTAACTTTGAATTCATCCAGTGTGAAGAGCCCCTGCCCTGAAGGCTGGAAACGTGCTGGTCAGCTAGAAGGTCACTGATGGATTGCCAGCTGCTTCTCCATCCTCAGCCATAGGCTCCCAGCAGGGCTTGTCTGGAGAATGCTGGGAAGAGGAAAAGGCTTAGTGGCACCTGTGCCAACGACTACAATGGGCCATCGACTGACTATATTAAGACCACTTTGATTGCGAGTGACAAAAGCCCTTCTCACACTGGCTTAAGGAACAAAGGGGGAATGTATCAGCATAGGGGTGGGCCTGGGGGTGTCTCACAGAGCCCAGGGCTGGGAGTGAGGTCACACCTTTGTACACCAGGAAGCAGGTCTGAATGTGGTCAGGGATCCCTGCTTGCTCTTGGGTGGTTCAAGGCAGGTCACTGACAGCTCCCAAAATGGGGGGTGGGGAGGGTGTTGCTGGCGGATGGGAGGCAGGTGAGGGCAGAAAGGAAAGCTGAGTGCAGGGAACTTGGCCTTCCCTTCTGGCCTCACCTGGAGCGATTCCACTTTGACCTGTCATGTGCAGTGTAGGACACCATTTGGAACAAAGACTCTGTTGTGAAAAAAATAATTTGAAAATGACTGGAATAGATGATTCCTCAGCTTCCTCACAATTCTGTGGCTTTGAGGAATCTTCCTCCAGGAGATTCTTTCTCCATAAGAGTTGCAACAATATGGTGTGTTCAGCAGACAGGGGCACTGCTTGAAGACTGAGCCGTCTCTCCACCATG
>NW_006921651.1:1863778-1874087 GCF_000298275.1 Orycteropus afer afer | reverse complement strand
CTGTTGTATCACCTTTCTTTCGGAATGGACACAAACATGGATTTCTTCCAGTCAGTGCGCCATGTAGCTCTCCTCCAAATATCTTGGCATAGATGACTGTGCACTTCCAGCACTGAATCTGTTTTAAAGCATCTCAATTGGTAAGCCTTCAATTCCTGGAGCCTTGTTTTTCTCCAGTGCCTTCAGCGCAGCTTGGACTTCTTTCCCCAGTACCATGCATTCTTGATCTTATTCTTCCTCCTGAAATGATTGAACATTGACCAATTATTTTTGGTGCAGTGACTCTGTATTTCTTCCATATTCTTTTGATGCTTCCCATGTCATTCAATATTTTGTCTGTAGAATCCTTCAGTATTACAACTCAAGGCTTGAATTTTTTCTTCAATTCTTTCAGTTTGAGAAATGCTGAGCATGTTGTTCCTTTTGTTTTTCAAGCTACAGGTCCTTGCAGATTTCATTGTAATACTTTACTTTGGGTTTTCGAGCCATTCTTTGAAATCTTTTGCTCAGTTTTTTTTTTTTTTTTTACTTCATTAATTCTTCCTTTCACTTTATTCTACATTTAAGAGCAAATTCCAGAGTCTCTTCTGACAACCATTTTGGTCTTGCTTTACTATCTTTTTAATGACCTTTTGCTTTCTTCGTGTATGAAAGAAAAGAAAAACTCATTGCCATCAAGTTGATTCTGACTCATAGCAACCCCTCCTTGGGTTTCTGAGGCAGTTTCTCTACGGAAATAGATTGCAAACAATCTTCCTTCTGAGGAGTGGCTGGTGGGTTTGAACCACCAGACTTCCAGTTAGCAGACAAATGCCTTAGGCACTTTGCCACCAGATATTATTCCAGAACTCATTGGGTCTTCAATCATTAGTGTTCAGTGCCTCAAATATTTTCTTGAGATGGTCTCTATATTCAGCTGGGATATACTCAAGGTTGTACTTTGCCTCTTGTGGACTTGTTTTAATTTTCTTCAGCTCCAACTTGAACTTTTGTATGAGCAACTGATGGTCTGATCAGCAGTTGACCTCTGACTTTGTCCTGGTTGATAATATTGAGCTTCTCTATTGTCTCTTTCCAAAGATATAATTGATTTTATTCCAATATATTCCATCTGGCAAGTTCCATGTGTATGGTCACATTTATGTTCTTGAAAATAAGTCCTTCCGATGAATAGGCCATTGGTTTTGCAAAATTCTATCATGTGATCTTCCACATCTTTCTATCAGCCAAGGTCATATTTTCCAACTACTGTTTCTTCATTGTCTCCAACTTTTGCATTCCAATCAGTGCAAATTAATTATGAATACATGTCAATTGTGTGTTTGAACAATTTCAGACTGCAGAATTTTGTAAAAATCTTCAATTTTTTCATTGTTGGCATTAGAAGTTGGTGCATAAGTTTGCATAGTAGTCTATTAACTGGTCTTTGTAGGCATATGGATTTTATCCTGTCACGGAGAGCATTACACTTCAGGAGAGATCATGCAATGTTCTTTTTGATGATGAATGTGACACCATTCCTTTTCAATTTGTCTTTCCTGGCATAGTAGACCACATGATTACCTGATTCAAATTGGCCAATACCAGTCAATTTCAGCTCACTAATGCCTAGGATATTGATCTTCAAGTGGTCCATTTCATTTTTGACAACCTCCAGTCTTCCTAGATTCATCCTTCATGGTTCCAGTTACTAATGGATGTTTGCAGCTGGTGGTGCAGTGAATTACTTATTATGGCTCTTTGAGCAATGATGTTTGACTTCCACCAGATGACTGGGTGGCACTATGCAAATGTGAAGTGCTTTGTGGCCCACAAAGGGGATTGGATAACTTGTTAGTAATGGGAATAAGTTATACAGCTCCCTTGGGGGGGTGTATGTAAATTATGTATATAGAACCCTACCATGGCGATTGGTCAGCTTTGCCATTCCACTAGGATTAAAATGAGCCATCCCTGGTGGTGGTGGTGGGGGGGGGATCTCATTGCCATCAGGAAAGAAAAAAGCAGGAGGGGAACACATCCTTGGACCTGAGACCCCTCCACTGACACAGCAGAGAGATGGTGGCCATAGAGGGAGCAGAACCAAGAGACCAGCTGAGACAGAGTGGTAGGCTTCCTGGCCCAGGCCAACAGAGTGAGGAAGCTGAGTGTCTTTGGGCAGGAGGCTTTCTGGCAGAGTGGGGTGCACCTACTGGCAGGGCTATATGAACTTTGTAATATTTGCCAGAGCAGGACAGAATCTAGGCCGAGAGGCCAAGGTCAAAGAGAGGTGTACCTGAAGGCATAGCAGAAGGGAGACTCTCCTAATAGAAGAATTGTATCCTGCGTGTTCCTGAACCTGAATCGTAACTTGTTACTTCCTTAAGCCCCATAATTGTGAGTATTGTCTGTGAATTCTGTATGGCCATTGCAACAAATTATTGAACCCAGCAAAGAAATAGAGAGTGCAAAAGGAGGGAGAGCTGTTGTCAAAATTGGCAAGAAAAAGTGTTTTGGGGATGTTGGTGGCATGACTGACCTCTGCCTCATAGGAGTGAGCCTTAGGCTGATGCTAAGGAGGGTGATTCCCTCTCCCCTTGGGAAGTTAGAGGAGGTCAGAGTAGGTGCCAACTGCACAACTGTTTCTTCTCATTTTGAGTAATGCCAAATCAAGAAATGAAGGTCCAGAAAGCTTTACTACATCAATGTCATTAAGATCAACTGTTATATTAAGGAAGCAGTATTAGTGTAGAAGGTGTCTCTTTTGAGGTATAAAAGAGCAGATTAAACAAGTGAGCAAGCACAAGCAGAGAAGAAAATGCACACTGTATGATCACCAAGGAGCCTGGAACAGAGAGATAAGGACAGCCCCCCCCCCCCCCCCCGAGTGGACACAGAGAGAGAAACTTCCCCTAGAGTCGGCACACCGAATTTGGATTCCCAGCCTTCTAAACTGTGAAAAAAGGAGCTCTGGTGGCATAGTGGATAAGGCATTTGGCTGCTAACCAGAAGGTCAGTGGTTCAAACCCACCACCTGCTCTGTGGAAGAAAGATGAGGCAATCTACTTCTGTAAAGATTTACAGCTTCGGAAACCCAATAAGGGTCACTATGAGTTGGAATTGACTCAATGGCAGTGAGTTTGGTTTTCGGAAACTGTGAAAAAATAAATTTATGTCCATTAAAGCTACCCACTTATGATATTTCTGTTATAACAGCTCTAGGTAAATAAGAAAGGAGCTTTGGTGGTGTAGTGGTTAAAACCTTTGGCTGCTAACCAAAAGGTTGACAGTTCAAACCCACTAGCTGGTCCATGGGAGAAAGATGAGGCAGTCTACTTCTGTAAAGATTTGCAGCCTTGAAAACTCAATCAGGCAACTCTACTCTGTCCTAAAGTGTCACTATGAGTCAGAGTCTATTCGATGATGCTGGGTTTAGATAAATAAGACACAGGTGTTTCTGTTGATGGGTGGCCAAACAACCTGGCAAAGTTCCATTGAACATGGTGTGTTTCAGAGAACACTCTGGGGCTCTGCTGGCCCTCTGTAAACACACCCCTTGAGAAGCCAGGGGGCCTAGAGATAGAGGGTAGTCATGAGGTATCAGTTCTGGCTTAGTCTCCTAGGTACTTTTATTTTTAAGCCTTGGGGCTTAGGTGTCTTTGTGGCTGGGTGCACAGAACACAGAGAGAACCTCACACTACAAAGTGAAGAGGCTCTGTTACCCTCCTGGATCTGCCTCCCTTCCTATATGAGAGGAGGAAGGAATTTAACAGTGTAGTGCAGCAATTAAGAGCTCGGTTTCTGGAATCAGACAGATAGGGTCCCAATCTTGGATCTGTACTCTGCTTCCCTGGAGATGCCTGTTTCTGGAAAAGTGCCAGGTGGCTTTGTCATGGAAACATAAGGCAGTAAGAGCAGAGGTAGGTAGACCAAGGCTCCAGCCACCTTGCAAAGCAGGCATATTCCAAGAACCATCTCTGTGATGTCCTCTCTTGCCTGGTTTTGCTGTGACTCAGAGAGGCAGAGGAGGCCTGCAAGGGTAGGGAGAATGGGGACGTGGCTTGGGATGAAGCTCATTTGCTATCACTAGCTAGAACTCCCTGGGCCAATGCAGAATCCCTTCTGGTGATCAGTGAGCCTGGGGAGAAGTTGCTGGGTAGAGTGGTGGCCACCCTGGCTGGAGGTAGGCAGGAGTGCACCTGACCCCTGCATCAAAGATGCCCACCCCCCACCAGGAGGAGGCTATGAGACAAGAGAGAAGAAAATCATGGAGGGGAAGATAGGAAGTGGGACCTTCAGACAGAACAGCTTTTGGCAAGATTGAGCAGGCTGAGAATGCCTTGAGAAGGAATCATGCAACTCATTTCCCTGGCACCGGGCTGAGTGCCTGGTAGGGTGATGGATGGTTGGCTGATGGATGGACAAATGGCCACACCATGCAGGGAACCCAGTCAGGTTCCAGCTCCTGCTGCCTTTGTGCGCACCTCCGTTCACAACCAGTGTTCTCATGCTGACCTCTGGCCCTCCAATAGGAAAGAAATCACTTACTAAACCAATTGACGTTACATTAACTGTGCTTCCTTTTGTGAGAAAGTGCTTGAATTTTGAAAGAAGAGGAGGAAGAGGGCAAGGCTTTATCCAGATTGGCAATTCTCTAATGCAATGTTCTCTACCTGTTTGCTGAAAATTTTAATTGGGGTTCCGTAAAAAATTTTGAAAACATTCTATGTCAAGTAAGTTTGGGAAACTTTGTACAAGGTAACAGCTTAAAGATTCAGAATACACATTAGCATATTAAAGGCTCTGAAAAGTCTTGTGTTTTTTATGTAAAACAACACCCTTTTGTTAAAAATAGTCTTATTTGAAGTATGATTTCTGTACAATAAAATTGACTCATTTTAAGGGTGCATTGTATGAGTCTTGACTCATGAATTCATGAGGAAATGTATTCAGTCATGTATCCCATAATCCAATCAAGACATTGGACATTTCCATCAGCCCAAAAAACTTCTTAATGTCCCCGTGTAGTCAGCCATCTCCCCCAGCTCCCAGCCTATGGTGAATATTGACCTGTTTTCAACAATAGTTTTGCCTTTTCTGGAATCTCCCATAATTGGAACCATAGAGTAAATAGTCTTTTGTATCTCTGGGTTCCTCCCCTTAACATAATGTTTTTTGAGGTTCAGTCATGTTGCATGTCTCAATAGTTTGTTCCTTTTTATTGGTGAGCAGAGTTCTATTGTATGGGTGTATCATTTTGTTTATCCATTGATCAACTGATTGATGTTTGAGGTGGTTACAGTGTTTGGTCATTAAGAATAAATCTACTACAAGAAAGATGGAAACAACCTAAGTGCCCACGAACGGATGAATGGATAAACAAGCTATGGTACACACATACGATGGAGTACTATGCAACATTAAACAATTACAATGAATCTGTGAAACACTTCATAGCATGGGTGAACATGGAGGACATTATGGTGAGTGAAATTTGTCAATCACAAAAGGACAAATATTGCATGGGACCACTGCTGTAAAAAGTCAAGAAAATATTTACACACAGAAAGAGTTGTTGTCTGAAAGTTACTAAGGGAGAATAAATCACTAACTAGAGGGTAGATGTGTGTTAACTCGGGTGAAGGAAAAGGTCATATATGTCATAAGGGGGAGGTCAGCATACAATGACCAAGGCAGAGGAAGACATAGGGAGGAGCACAAGAGTTAAAGGCAACAAAGGTGACTCTATTACATACACTATCTTGTGATAACAGTAATGATCTATAAGTAGATGCATAGATAAGCACTCAAGCTAACAGGTGAGAAGGTGAATGCGACAACACCCATGGATATATATGGCTTTAATAGAGGATATTTCTACATATATATCTATATGTGCTGCAAATATATTGATGAATATAGTAAAACATACTGGGGCAAACTTATGAAAACTTCTTAGTTATAACCAAACACCTTGAGGGGATGAGTCACTGAACATGAGGGCTCAAGACCATAGTTTAGGAGAATGCTAAGGTCAATTGGCATAACATAATCCACAAAGCATCTGCATGCTACTTTAGTGAGTAGTGACTGGGGACCTTAAAGCTTGTTAGCACATCTAAGGTGAAAATACTGGTTTCTCCCCATCTGAAGCAAAGAAAAATGAGGACAATCAAAGATGCAAGGAAACAATTAGCTCAAAGGGCTAATAGACTATGTGAACCCTAGCATCCATGACTCTGAGACCAGAAGAACTAGGTGGTGCCCATGTACCATTGTCGAACACTCTAAAAGGGGTCACAATAGGGTCCTGGATAGAATGGGAGAAAAATGTGGAACTAAACTCAAAATCATAAACACCAGGCATACTGGTCTTACACAGACTGGTGGAACCCCCAAGACTATGGCCCTCAGACACCCTTCAAACTGGTAACTGAATTCACTCCTGTGGTTCAACTTTTAGCCAAACAATAGACAAGCCTATAATGTGAACAATAACACCAGGTACACACTCATGAGAACAATCGACCATGTGCAATCAAAAGGGTAGCATTTGCCCAGAGATAAATCTAAGAAGGCAGGAACGGATAGGAAAGAAGGATGAAGAGAAATGATGAACACAGGGATGACGTGGAAAAAGTCTTGTTACATTGTGGGAATTGCAATGAATGTCACAAAACAAAATGTGTATGGCTTGTTGAATGGAAAATTTGCTTTGTAAATTTTCACTCAAATCACAACAGCAACAATGAAAGAATAAAACTGTTACAAATATGTGTACAAGTGACTGTGTGGATGTATATTCCCATTTCTCTTGGGAAAACACCAAGGAGTGGAGTTGTTTATTTGTTCAAGTGACATTTTAATGAAACATTTGCTAACAAGTGTTCTGAAGAACACACTTTGGGAAACATGACTCAAATGTTGGGTGCAGTGAGCAAGTTGGCACCACCTATACCACCATCCTCACTGTCCACAGAGAAAGCTGACATTGCTTGTCTCAGGGTTCTTGCTTGACTGAAATTTAGAGAGGGGAGTGAGATAACACAGGGTTTGCCAGACAGAACTCAGCTAGAGAACAACTCAGAAGCCTGGGACCATGAGGGGATCTCAGAGCTGCAGCTTCTCCACCCTCTCTGTCACCTCTGGTCTCTGCAGTGGACTCCACTCTGGATGCCTCTGGGTGGAGGCCAGGTTCCCTCCTCTTTTCCTTGATTTGAGTGAAGAGGGAAAAGGGCCTCTGCAGATGCTTGTCATGAACACCCTCATTCTCAGCAGCAGATGGTAGAGGAGAGAGGGTAATGGAGAACTCCTGCAGCATATAAAACAAAAACCAGCCAAAGGAACCTGCAAGGTAAATGATATAATTATCAGGCGAGTAAAGGAAACAGCATCTGTCCATGCTCGGTGGCAGGAATCAGAGGTAGGCTGCTGGGGAGGTGGCTGCTCCCAGGGCTTGGGGGGAAGCTTCTCTCACCCAGGAACAGAGGTAACCAACAGCTCAGCGAATGTTCCTACTGACCTCACTGGAAACAAGAGCGATTTGGGAGGGGTGTGCCAAGGCTAGATTTTAAATTTTTCATGAGCAACTTGATGTTCCTTTTATTAACTGTCTTGATGAATTTTCTTGTGCTTTTCCAAGTTGTTGATTAATTCAAGTTGGAAAATGTAAGATGCTCATCCCACCCCATGTCATCTGGTGGGGTATAATATGTGGAAATGTCCTGAGATAAATTGATAACCCAGGTGTCTGATGTGGGACTTAGGCTGCAGAACGTATGCGCCTTTTGCAGGTAGAAGTGAGAATTTCAACACTCCTACTTGTGTTTTATTGACTATGCAAAAGCATTTGATTGTGTGGACCATAACAAATTGTGAATAACATTGACAAGAATGAGAATTTCAGAGCACTTAATTGTACTCATGATAAACCTGTGCATAGACCAGGAGGTGTCTTTCAAACAGAAAAAGGGAACACTACATGGTTTAAAATCAAGAAGGGAGTGTATTAGGTTGTATACTTCCACCATACTTTTTCAATCTGTATGTTGAGCAAATAATCTGAGAAACTGGGCTATATGAAGAAGAACGTGGCATTAGGATTGGAGGAAGAATCATTTACAACCTGCAATATGCAGATGACACAATTTTGCTTGCTGAAAGTGAGGATGACTTGAAGTACTTACTGATGAAGATTGAAGAATACAGTGTGCAGTATGGATTACATCTCAATATAAAGAAAACAAAAATCCTCACAACTGGTCCTATAAGGAACATTACAATAAATGGAGAAAAGATTGAAATTGTCAAAGACTTCACATTGTTTGGCTCTACAATTGATGCCAATGGAAGTAGCAGTCAGGATATCAGATGATGTATAGCATTGGGCAAATTGGCTGCAAAGGGCCTCTTTCAAGTGCTGAAGAGCAAAGATGTCTCCTTGAGGACTAAGGTGTGCCTGACACAAGCCATGGTATTTCCAGATGCCTCATATACATGTGAGAGCTGGACAATGAATAAGGAAGATTGAAGAAGAATTGATGCTTTGAAGTTGTGGCATTGGTGAAGAATGCTGAAAGTACCATGGACTGCTAAAAGAACTAACAGGTCTGTCCTAGAGGAAGTGCAGCCAGAATGCTCCTTGGAGGCGAGAATGGCCAGACTTCGTCTCACATACTTTGGTCATGTTGTCAGAAGAGACCATTCCCTGGAGAAGGATGTCATGCTTGGTTAGGTGGAGGGTTGACGAGAGAGGGGAAGGCCCTCAATGAGATGGACTGACACAGTGGCAGTGGCGATGGGCTTATGTATAGCAAGAATCATGGAGCTAGGTCAGGACTGGGCGGTGTTTCGTTCTGCTATGCATAGGGTCACTATGAGTCGGAGACGACTCGACTGCACCTAACAACAACTACAACAACAACCCTCCCCTTTAGCTCCACTCAGCTCTCAGGCCCCACTAATATCTTGAAGAACAGGGAAAAGACAGCTTTTTTCCTGCTGCCACGTTCCACAGCCTTTCTGGTTTTGTGCAAAGAGCACAGGCTTCTGGAATCACACCCAGGTTTTAATCCTGGCTCTGTCATTGATGTAAAGTAAAGAATATTGGCCTGAAAACAAGAAATCCAGATGTGAGGACAGTTCTGTGTCTAATTGGCTGTGTAATCCTTGGGCAAGACACTTGATGTCTTTATGTCTCAGCTCTCTTACTTCCACCATGAAACTTTCAAGAAGGTGACCTCTAAGATCACTTCCAATGCTGAACCTCTATGGTTTATGAAATATTTATTGGGTCACAAAAAAAATGTCATTCAAACCTACAAAGAGATTATTCTTGTTTGGGAGTTCCAAAGACACAAGACACAACACATCAGTATAAAGTGATATTGCAAGGGAGTGAAGGGTAACCATAAACTTAAGTTACTGTTATGGAAGCTAAGAGCAGGGTGAAGCCACTGGGCACATGGTTAGCTTCTGGAGGGAAAGTGGGGTATTCAAGGAAGGTCTCAGGTTGAGAGAAGCATCATCCTATCTTATTTCTCGCTGGCATTCCCAGCATACTGGCTCCAATCATAAATATTTTTTGGCAGCTTGTATATCACAAAGGAGCTCTGGTGGCATAGTGGTTAAAGACATTTGGCTGCTAACCAGAAGGTTGGTGGTTCAAAACTGCCAGCTGCTCCATGGGAGGAAGATGAGGCAATCTACTATAAAGATTTACAGACTTGGAAACCAAATGGGGGTTTCTGTGGGTTGGAATTGACTCAATGGCAGTGGGGGTGGTTTTTTTTTTTTTTTTGTATATCACAAACAAGACAAAATAAGTTCCTGCCTTACAGAGTTTAACATTATAATGAAAGATCAGGCAAAAACTGAACAAATAAATATGAGATGCAATGTTACACTGAGAATTAAAATAGAATGCAGTCATAGTGACTATGTGGTCTGGTAGTCTGGTAAAGGTTTTCACAAACCAGGATAAGGATTTTATACTTTACTGTAAGTGCAATAGAGAGCCATTGAAGGTTTGAAGCAAGGGGATGACATAATTTGACTTATGCTTTGGAACCGTCTCTCCAGCTACAGTGTGAAGAATGATTGTACAAAGGCAAGAGTAAGACTGGGATGCCTGGTAAAGGCCTCACTGCATTGGTCCAGATAAGAGTTGATGGTAGCAGGGCTAGGGGAGTGGGTGATGAACAGTTCCCAGATATTTAAATATCCAAGGTGAAGAGGGGGGGAATACAGAGACACAAGACGTTAGAGTGGGTCTCAAAGCACCGTTTCTCAAAACGTTTTTTCTGTGCCCTAGTGAGGAACACTGTACACT
>NW_006921651.1:1861848-1863318 GCF_000298275.1 Orycteropus afer afer | reverse complement strand
TCAGTCTTTTTTGGCTGTATCAAATGCTGGCTTTTGCCATAATGACTTTGCTCTCTTTGGGTCCAGTTTTCTCAGGCCCAACTTTGCAAGTCTAAATTTTGTCAAGGACATTTGATTCTTTGGTCAATTTTCAATTATAGCAAAATTTATCATATGCCGTTTTAGCCACTGTCAGTTTTATATGCTGTTCTTTATTTTCTAGCTGTAATATTAATTAGAAATTGAATAAAAGTTGATAGTTGTATTTATATTTTATCTTGTCCAGGAGTGTATTATGAGCAATTGTCCCTGATGTATCAGGATGGTTCTAGAACGTGGGTAGTATAGGCTGGTGAATAAGTGTCTGGGCTCTGGAGTCAGGCTGCTTGATTTCAAATCCTGATTTCACCACCTTTAGGCCTGGGTGTCTGTCTTAGTCAGGGTTCTCTAGAGAAATGGAACAATGAGATTATGTGTATATATCTGACTTCCCCATGGTGGAGCATCTCTGTAAGTTATGATCATTCTTTGGAATGTAGCCCCTTGGCAGAGGGCTGTGTCTATTTATAAGAAGCTCTGGGTGGTGTAGTGGTTAAGGCATTTGGCTGCTTACCAAAAGGTCAACGGTTTGAACCCACCAGCTACTCTATGGAAGAAAGATGAGGCAGTCTGCTTCTGTAAAGATTTACAGCCTTGGAAACCCAATGGAGGTCACTATCAGTCAGAATCAACTTGACAATGAGTTTGTTTTGGTTTTTCTTTGATGTCTACTTATAATGGATCCTTTCTTCAAGAGGGAATAAGATTCAGGGGACCAACCTCAAAGTCCATCCAACATGAGTGGGCTCCATCTGTGTGGGCACAGCCAGTAAGTAGGACAAGGAGTCCCCAGGGTGGTACCTCCTTCCCCTGGAAGCCATGAGTTTGAATAGTCCTTCATATTTATTTGCATCTAGGCAGTCTTCTTGATTCCTTAGGTGGTACACAAATGGTTTGCATTCAACTGCTAACCTAAAGATTGGCAGTTCAAATCTACCCAGCGATGCCACAGAAGAAAGTCCCAGGGAAGTGCTTCTGTAAAGATTACATCCAAGAAAACCCATGAAGCACAATTCTACTCTGTAACACATAAGGTTACCATGAGTCAGAATTGATTTGATGGCAACAGGTGGATTCTTGACTCCTTTGCATGAAGATTTAATGGTTAAATCAAGAGCACCTGCCCATTCTAAACACAGCTGACTCTGTGTATGCAAAGAGGGCTGGTGGAGAGAGACAGATGAGATGAGAGTGGCCTAGAGAAAGGGAGATGAGGGAGGTGGTTGGAGAGAAGGAGAAAGAGATAAAGCCTAGCTGTGCTCCCTGCATCTGGGCTCCTGAAGATGCTGTTCCTCTCGGCAGCCATCTCCTTTCTTCTTAAGTCATTTTGAGTGGGCTTTTGCTCCCCTTGACAAATAGGTCCTCACTAAAGCATTTCTTCTTTAAATAATA
>NW_006921651.1:1851152-1856813 GCF_000298275.1 Orycteropus afer afer | reverse complement strand
TGGGAAGATTACAGCCTAAGAAACCTGTGGGGACAGTTCCATGCCATCCTATAGGCTCTCGATGAGTTGGAATCAGCTCAGTGAAAACAGTAACAGCAGCAATCCTGGATTTGCAGCCTAAGACTGTGTTCCTTAGATTTTACCAGCCACGTTACACTTTTCACTAAAATATTGTTATTACAAAAAATATTTGCAGCAAATGTGTAAAATATGGAAAAGCATAAAGGCAAAAATAACATCACCTACCTTCTCACCACTGAGCATTAATCACTGGTACGTTTCTGGTCTTTTTCTATTAATATCTGTGTATGTGTGTATATTCTGTAACCTGATTTTTTCCCCAGCTAACTAAATATTATGGATATTTCCCTCATGTCAGCCAGCATCTCTCTACATAGTTGCCATTTATGATGCCATCATAATGTATTTTGAAATCAAGTCAGACACCCACATCTTTTTTTTTTTTTTTTGGATGAAATGCAATTAACTCACATCTTCTCCATGTTGTATTTGTATTATTCTTTTTTAACCTAAATGTATGCTTTACCTTCTAATTAAAGGTCATCTTGTTGTAAATTATTATAGTCTGTTATGATCTCATCAGTACTGATTTCATCAGCCAATCTCTCCCAGGTCTATGTAATTTTAAAATTGATACACACCAAAATCACTGATACATACTTTTAAATAAATTAGAATCTCATAGCATTGCCTCAAGACTAGCCTCCAGTTTTCATCACTCCATTGAACAAACACTCTTTAGCTCTAATCAATTAATCATCATAACTATTCTGTCTTGTGGCTTGTTTCTCCATGTGAAATAAGAATTTTAAAAAACAAAGACTGCTAAGACCTTTACCATCCGGATATATTGTGTTTGTCACGTTCCCTTTTATGCCCATCTTGTGATTCCATTAGAGAAAAGAAATTGTGGTGGTTTGAATAGAACTTGTACTTTTTGAACCCGTGTTGTCTTTTTCTAATGGGTCACAAACCAACTGTTTAACAGTCCAAGGATTAACTACAATTCATTGGACTGTAAATAGTAAAATCTACTTTTTAAAAATCCACATGATTTTCTAATTCCTTACAATCCTTCAAAAAGTATTCCCAGTGGCTTGGAATTCTCACCCTTCGGTTCTAACTCTTGGATGTGGTTCTTTTGGGACAAGTGATTATGACTCCCTCTAAGTTGCAATGTGTTCTTTTCTATCTCCTCACTTATCTCAAGTCTCTGACACTGAGAAACATTTGTCTTTCCTTCTGCAAATGAAGATTATTCTCTCTGAAAAGATGGAGGCAATAGAAGTGGAGTAGTTGTGCATTCTTTCTATCTCTTGCTCTCATCATACCATCTGCTTCAGTCATAGGTCCATTTATTTTCTCTCTAAACTACTGAAGAGCTTGAACATCTTGAGATGTTCCACAGTGCCTAATATGATGCCTCACTTGTTACAGGTATGTTAGTCAGAACTCTGTTGGTTGCACGAGACAGAAACCCAAACTCTTAACTTGCTTAAGCAAAATAAACGAAATATAAAAAAAAATGTTGTAAAAATATATGTAACACCACACTAATGGATTCATTGTTTTTCAGGTGATCTAGTGATACAGGTTGCATTAGTTTTGCTGTGCAACCCTCACCAACCAAAAAACATTTTAAGATAAAATATATAATTAAATGATTCCATGAAAGATAAATTCACATGCGACTACATATAGAGCTTATCATATTATGTCACCAGGACTTGTTTTCTGTCGCTCCATCTCTTGGGGATGCTTTCACTCCATTCTGAAGTAGTTTCCATCTACTACTGGGAGCTCCAGGCTTACAGTTTAACAGCCTCCAAGTCCTGAGAAAAAGAAAATTCTTCTTTCTTGGTTGCTCAGGGAAAAGTCCCAGGATTAGCTGTGGGTGATCTGATTGGTTTGTATCAGGTCATGTGTCCATTCTTGAGCTAATCATCGTGGCCATGAGGATATGATGCTCTGATTGACCTGACCTGGGTCACATGTCTACCCATGATACTTAGGGCATAATTAGTTCCACATGAAGGATAGTGTGAGAGTGGGGAAATAGTATTTCCTCCAGAGGAATGTCTAGGTATCATCAGAAGGATTAGGAAAGGATGCTAGGTAGGCAAAAATAACACATATTCATACAAAAGTTTTTCAATAAATACGTGTTGAAGAAACTAGTAGTCTGATTTTATTTTTCACCAGCCTTGTATATGACAAAGAGAAATAACCAGCAAAACTTAGCATGAAAATAAGAAAAATAAGAATTATTTTTAATCTCCAGGTTGAAGGATATCTCAGGATTAAGGCCCTGAGGTCCAACCTGTTCATTCATGACTGGTAAGGGATTTGAATTGGATCTTAGTATTTAACCAATTTCTTTTCCCCTACAACATGTGAGTTCATTTTTCATCTTATGGATTTCCTGGAAGCAAATGCAATACTCTCAATCCCCTGACATTTAAACAAAAGGAGATTTCTCACTTTTAACTAAAAGAATATTTGTTATAACAGAACTACTGTACATTAGAAAGTCCCCAAGCTTGTGGTAGCCTCAGCACAAAAGAGTCAAAGTCTCAACAACATCATTTGGTTTATGCCATTATTGCTAAAATCTCAGTGGTTTGGTACCAGTCCTAAGTGCACCCTAGGACAGAAGACCAGAATTTGTTACTGTGATGATGAGATGAGCCAGTCTCCAGCCACAAAAACAAAGCATATACTAGGTAATCCAGTAGAAATGATTTAATATAGGAATTAATTACAAAGATGTGGGAAGAGTTCATGAGTCAAAAAGAGTAGAGTGGGGCAAACCAGAGATTAACAAAACTAGGAAATCTCTATCACCCTTAAAGTGTTGGGAATAAAGGGAGGCTGGTGGGGCCATCTAAGGAGCTCTGGTGGCATAATGCCTAAGGCATTTGATTGCTAACCAGAAGGTTGCTGGTTCAAATCCACCATCGACTCCATGGAAGGAAGACTGAGCAATTTACTTCTGTAAAGATTTACCACCTCAGAAACCCAAAGAGGGTTGCTATGAGTCAGAATCGACTTGATAGCAGTGGGTTTGTCTGGGAAAGGAAGTCTGGGAAAACATAGTTTTCAAGGGCAAGGGAGATGAATATCGTTATGAATTAAATTCAATTAAACAAGTGAATTTAATTTAAATTTAAACATGGAGAGATGCTGTATAAAACCCAGATGTCAGGATTCTCCCAGAAAATTGAATGCCCAGTCAATATTGGGTCCACTTTTACAATGCTGACAATGGCCCTATCTCCTTTAGAAGGCATACATTTCCAGTTAGCCACAGTCCCCACCACTCCCTCATGTTTTCCTGACCCAGTCTTAAGTTAGTTTCTTTTTGTTATATTCCAGCTGGCAGGTATCCCTCATTTATACCATCTGCTGGGCCTCTTAGATATTGATTGTTGGGATCCTCTTAGGAGAAGACAGTAACAGCTGGAGAGGAGGCAGGGTTGTGATTCTCTGAGCCTGGGAGAGGACTGGCTTTTGTGGGTCCAATAGGGGTAGAGGAGTCTCTGGGTGGTGCAAAATGTTAAGTGCTTGGCTGCTAACTGAAAGGCTGGTGGTTCAAATCCTCCTGTGAAGAAGGGAGTGGTGATGTGCTTCAGAAAATCAGCTGTGGAAACCCTACAGGGTGCAATTCTGCTTTGACATACACAGGCTTACCATGACTCAGAATTGACTTGACAGCACTGGGTTGGCTTTATTTTTCAGTGAAGGGAAGAATTCCACTCCCCACACTGGCATTGCTAGGAGGCAGCTTGAAGATGCCACTGCCTGGGAGACTGGATATTGTGCCCTTGACTACTGGAGCGGAGGATCTCTCGGCTCACACTTGGATCAGCCCCCCTCAAAAGACCAGACTGGCTTAGACTGGAATCACCCAGATGTAACCAGTGAGGACTGAAGACGGGATATCCCTCTCTGAATATTTAAAAGATGTAGAAGACCCTTCGCTTTTGACCCACACAGAAGGAAGTTCCCTGAGACGAGAACTGAATCACCCTCCAGCAATGTGAGAGAGTTCAGAGCAGAACTTTGACTAAGAGGCATAACCTGCATAGTTCTATGTTAGCTTTATGGGGCAGTATCTGGCTGTCCCCCCAGGTTCTCTTGTATTGTGAGCTGGGTTGAATCTCACTCTGCTATCTGCCAGGCTGGGTTTATGTGGTTTGTGCTTGTGCTATTACCAAGGAACACTTTCTCTTTGTTTTGCCATTGCGTGAAGTGACATGGCTGAAATGATCTCATGGTGATTTTTCAAAGTGCCCCAAGCACAGAGCTTGGTCTTGTTTTTTAAGAGCAGATGTTCTCGTAGTCTGTCTCCTATCACACAGAGCAGTATAAAGGAGACTACAGAGCCAACACATGTTTCCCAGGATAGCCCACTGTAGACGTTACAGTGACTTTCCCAGTGGCCCCCCCACATTCTCCTCTCCCGTCCATTCATTCCATACACTGCCTTCTTTAGAGCTCTTCTCCTCAGCTCCTAACCCTCATCATGCCACCCTTGCTCCTGCACCATCCCATCTTTGAGTCCCCTCCATCTTCATTTTAAAGCCCAATCTCTTTAACATAGGAGGTCTGGGGGTGGCACAAAGGCTTTGTGCTTGACTGCTAACTTAAAGTTTGGTGGTTTGAAACCACCCAGAAGCACCACAAAGAAAGGCCTGGCAGTCTGCTTCTGTAAAGATTACAGCCAAGAGAGCCCTATGGAGCAGTTCTGTCCTCTAATAGATGGGATAGCCATGGTTTAGACTCAACTTGATGACAGTAAGTTTTGTTGGTTTTCTCTTTAACATGGCCTGCTAGACGACTCTTGCATTGCCAGCTTCATCTCTCCATTATCCTATGTTCTGTTGAACTTTCTGAATATGCTGTTCCTTGCTCCTTTCCATGAGTCTGCTCACCCTGCTCCTTCAGCCTGAGATGTCTTTTCTTCAACTCTGCTTGTTGAACTCCTGCCAAACTCCTATTCTGTCTTCAAAGCCCACTTGAATGAAGCCTCTCTCTGAAGTAATTTTACTGTTCACTAGGCATTGCAATACTCCTTTCTCTTTCATAGCACATTTCTGGATTACAGTTTGCATATTTCCCTTTCAACAAGATCGTGGACCCCTGAAGGGCAATATATGGGGCAAAAGAGCAATATCCTTCATGAGAATTTGGACAAAAAGGAAAATAAGATGAATCTCCTTAGAATGAAGTTACAAAATCAACATATCGGCCAGAAAAGTCACATATAAAGTAGATTTAGGAAGTCAGAATGGTTCCTGGCTCAGAGCAAGGCTTGATTGAAGCTATGTTTTAAGGCAGCATTTGTCAAATTGTGAGTGGGGAAGCGTATGCACATATGTGGGACTTCACTGTCCTGTATTTTCCTCTTTGTATTTCCCATCATAAATTAGTATATTTAAGGCTCTGAAAAGTCCTGCCATAATAAAATCTGTTTTATTTGCTGAATCTAGTGTTTCTTGAACTTACATGATTTTATTTTTCATAGAATATTATGAAAATTCATTTTATTTCATTTTTATTGTGATTTGGGTAAATGTATACAGAGCAAATTCATTTTCTATACAGCAGTTCTCACATACTTCATCTGATGACATTGAC
>NW_006921651.1:1849367-1850502 GCF_000298275.1 Orycteropus afer afer | reverse complement strand
ACAGATGAAAGGAATACTAATCAGAAGGGAAAGTGGTCTTTACTGAAGCTGGACAAAGAAAATCAGAGGAGCAAATGCATTCAAGTGCCATTTAAAGGAGATGATGTCTTGGCCTGAGGTCTGGGCCATCAGGTCTTGGCAGCAGGTGTATCCCTTCCAGGGAGATGAACATGATGTATTCCCTTGACCTGATACCATCAAATCATCTCAGTCAGACAACTAATTTCCCTTATTCTCACTTCATGCTTGCTAGACAACCTGATTATAGTTTAGTTTCCAAAGTAAATGTCCTACATGAAAGAAGTAATCTGGCCTGAGGATGGACTGTTGAGACCCTCAGCAGTTCTATTATGACAGTAAATTGGCATTCTGAGAAGTACTTCAGTCCCTTATGACCCTGATCTGTGAGAGTCCATCCCTGAGATACTGATTTCACTCTCAGTCGAATAAAACAAAATCACATTTCAGAATCTTCAGGGGTGTGGTTGATGTCCTTGCACCATGGTGAATAACAGCGTCCATAACTGGCATTCATAAAGCACTGATCGCCTCAGTTTTTGGTTGCTGTGTCACAAATCACCACTTAGTGGCTTAAATCAACACAATAATCATTTTATTATTTCCCACTGTTTCTGTTAATCAGGAATCGGGGACAGACTTAGTTGTACACCTCTAGCTTAGACTGCAGTCATGACATGAGCAGCTGGCAGTAGGTGGGGCATCTCTCTTCTTCTGTGTAGACCTACCCATGTGGTCTCTCCATGTGCACTGTTTAGGGCTTCCTAAAGTAAGAGTCCAAGTGAACCAGGTAGAACCCCTACCATCTCTTCTAGATGTCACATTACTTCTATTGCCTTCTATTGGTTACAAATAAGTCATAGGCCAATCCAGATTCAAAAGGAGGAGAAACAAATTCCACCTCTTAAGGAGGGAATGGCAAGATTCTAAAGAGCATGAGGGATGGAGGAGATCGTTGTTCCACATGTCTTTGGATAATACAAACCACCACAAACACCACTTACTATATAGAATGCCTTTGTCAACACACACACACACACAAACAAAAGCACACACCTTATTTAAACTTCACAAGAATCCAACGATAATTCTTACAAATGATGAAAATGAGGCCCCA
>NW_006921651.1:1832348-1834050 GCF_000298275.1 Orycteropus afer afer | reverse complement strand
TTTAGGATGCATATCCAGTAATGGGATCACTGGATAGAGACCCCTCCTTGGGTTTCTGAGGCAGTATCACTATGGAAGTAGATTGCCCCATCTTCCTTCCGAGGAGTGGCTGGTGAATTTGAACTGCCAGCCTTCTGGTTATCAGTCAAATGCCTTAGGCACTATGCTACCAGGATTCCCATTTAGGTTTATATGTAAGTATTCCTTTTTTTTTTTTTTTTTGGAGTAATGGTATTATATTTAAAACTTTTGGTATCTAGTATATGATCACAAGGCCCTTCTTCCCAGGCTGTCTTAGTCTGGAGCTCTGTTGAAACCTGTCCACCGTGGGTGACCTGCTGGTATTTAAAATACCAGTGGCATAGCTTCCAGCATCATAGCAACACACCAGCCACCACAGTTTGGAGCATTCAGACTAAGACAGACTGAATGAAGGACCCGATAACCCACTTGGGAAAACACTGGCCATAAAAACCTGATGGATAGCAGCAGAATACTGTCTGATATAGGACCAGAAACGAGACCCTCAGGTTGGAAGGTACTCAGAATATGACTGGAGAAGAGCTGCCTCCTCAAAGTAGAGTCTACCTTAATGACCTGGATGGAATAAAGCTTGTAGAACCATCCTTTGCTGATGTGGCATGACTCAAAATGAGAAGAAACTGCTGCAAATATCCATTAATACCTAGAACATGGAATGTATAGAGTATGAATCTAGGAAGACTTTGTGTTGTTGTTAGGTGCTGTCAAATCAACTCCTAATGACCCTAAGCACAGCAGAATGAAACATTGCCTGGTCCCGTGCCAGCTCCATGATTCTTACTATACTTGAACTCATCTCCACAGCCACTGTGTCAATCTATCTCATTGAGGGTCTTCCCCTCTTTTGTTGATCCTCCACCTTACCAAGCATGACATCCTTCTCCCGGGAATGGTCCCTTCTAACAACACGACCAAAGTAGGTGAGATGAAATCTGGCCATTCTTGCTTCCAAGGAACATTCCAGCTGCACTTCTAGGACAGATTTATTAGTTCTTTTAGTAGTCCATGGTACTTTCAGCATTCTTTGCAGCAGGACACTGCTTCTGAGTTGCAACTCCCATCCTTTGGGGAGCTCCTCTCCTTGGTTTCTCCAGGCAGCATCCTTTTTCCTACTTGTCTTGTATCAAAACTTTCTCTTAGGAGAGCTCCCACCCTGTCCTTATCATTAGCCTGGGACTGTGGGTTTAAACTCATGGAGCATTAGGATCCCAATGTATACAATAGAGACACTGATCCAAGATCTGCTCACTTTGGAGGACTCTGGGAATAGGATTGATGAGAATCATAGCATTGGAGTCAGTTACTGCAGCCACTTCTATGAAGTTATTTGCATTTTAAGTCTGATTTCACTTTGGGGAAGAAAGGTTTGATTTCTCATAAAGGTATGAGGGAGCAGATACGAAACATATTTTTTTTGGGGAGGAGGGAGGTGTTAAAATTAAAGAGGGGTGGTAAAGGGCTTAAAAACAACTATTAATTATGTACTTATTGTGTGCCATACAACTGATTTTTATTTGGACATTATCTCATTGGAGCCTCAGGAAAAAAAAAAAAAAACACCTGAGATAGGGACTATTGTTATCTCCATTTTATAGATGGGAAAACAAAGCTCAGAGGGGTTAAGCACCTTGCCCAAGGTCACACAGCTAGTAAGACAGAG
>NW_006921651.1:1830175-1831514 GCF_000298275.1 Orycteropus afer afer | reverse complement strand
TAACCAAAGAGGTCAATGGTTAGAACCCACCAGCCACTCCATGGAAGAAAGATGAGGCAGTCTGCTTCCATGAAGATATGCAGCCTTGGAAATTCAATGGAGGTTGTTATGAGCTGGAATCAGTCAATGGTGGTGAGTTTGGTTTGGTTAAACTTTGCTTAGTGTGTCCCTTTAAATTGCCTCATTTTATCCTTAAACACAGTGAAGTGGGTTTTCTTGCCTTGTTTCAACTATAAAAAAGAAAAAAACTAAACCCACTGCTGGTGAGTTGATTCAGACTCAAAGTGACCCTACAGGACAGAGTAGAACTGCCCTGTGGGGTTTCCAAGGCTGTAAAGCTTTACAGACGCAGACTACCTCATCTTTCTCGCATGGAGTGGCTGGTGGGTTCAAACTGCCAACATTTTAGTTAGCAGTCCCAATGCTTTAATGACAGTGCCACCAGACTTTTAGTCCTGGTAGAGCCAAGACTAGACTTTAAGTTGTCTCATGTCCTCATCTTTACTTTTTCTAGAAAATCCCCCACTGCTCTTGAGTTGATTCCAAGTCATGACAATTCCATGGACCACAGAGTAGAACTGCTTCATGGTGTTTTATTGATTGTTATCTCTATAGAAGCAAATCACCAGGACTTTCTTCAGTGGTGCTGCTGGGTGGGTTCAAACTGCCAACCTTGAAGTTAGTAGTCAAATGCAAACCATTTGTACCTGTTGTTGTTGTTATGTGCCGTCGAGTGGGCTCCGACTCACAGCGACCCCTCCTTGGGTTTCTGAAGCAGTATCACTACGGAAGTAGATTGCCCAGCCTTCCTTTGTATCTAGGATTAATGAAATTGCCCAGGTTTTCTTTCTATCTTCTGCACAGGCTCCTTCATTCCCTTACAGTTTCATTTACTTGACAAGCATTTATTGAGGTTTTATATGTCCATTGTGTATTATGTTAAATTTTACATACATTAATTCATTTATTTCTCAAAATAACCCTATGAGAAAGATATTAAGATCCTTTTTCTTTTTTAAAAGATGGGAAAACTGTGGCTAGGAGAGATTAAATAACTTCCCCAGGATCACACTGGCATTAGGAGGTAATGGTGACATTTAAAATCGGGTCTGGCTGACCCAAAGTCAGTGCTTCTGTTAAGTGACATGGGCCAGGGCAGCCATGAAAGTGCATTTCTCTCCATAAGCTGATCAATCCATTAGTTGGCCAATCCCCATGTTAGCACGGGACCATGCTGTCCATGGGCTGTTCCCAGGGATCCCATAGCAGGATAGTTTCTGGAAGACAGGGGACTCCTCTGAGAGTGAATTTGATTCAAGGACTCTCCCTTGGCCTTGTG
>NW_006921651.1:1826992-1828455 GCF_000298275.1 Orycteropus afer afer | reverse complement strand
TTCTCTGCCAAACAAAACGTGCTAGTTTCACTTTTTGCCTTTTATTCGTAAAGCTGCTGATCCTCTTTGGACTTCTTTCTGTTAGCAGCAACAGGTACTAATGTGTTTCTTACAGGGATGTGACATTAAGTGAACTTTCTAAAAGTGGGGGATACCTGCATTAGGGTTTGGGAGTGTGTGCGGGGTATGTGTGTGTATGGGTGTGAATTGTGAAGTCAGGGGAAAAACCAGTTTCCCAGTGTTACTTCACTGTGATTGTTAAAAACAAAACAAAACAAACACCTGAGAGGTGTCTTATTTGGGTGACAGTGGAATCTCCTGGATAATTTACAGCAGAGTTTATTTTCTCCAGCTGGCTGTACTAAGGACAGAAACCTCAGGGGAGGGGTGCACTCTCAATGTACCTTGTTTACTTTTCCTACGGAGGTGGGTAAGGGCTAATCCTGGCTCTTAACTTGCATTTCCCAGCTGAAGTAGGCATTCTGCTGCCAAGGAAAATGGGAGACCATTCTAACTTTTGTGCTCTGTTTAAATCCCAAATTGCCACGGGATAACTCTCATCTTACAGCTGGGAAGATAAAAAATTCAGTGACTGTGGTGGTGGTAATGGATATAATGTCAGATATGATGGGTAATGGGGGAAGCCTTCAGGGAAGAGCTGGCATTTTAAACCCAGGTGTGATGGAGGCGTGGCAAAGAGTGCATTCCGGGTGTAATGAGAAAACCAAAAAACCAAACTTGCTGCCATCAAGTCAATTCCAACTCATAGCAACCCTATAGCACCTAGTAGAACTGTCCCATATGGTTTTCAAGGCTATAAATCTTTATAGAAGCAGACTACTTCATCTTTCTCCCACAGACCAGCTGGTGGGTTTGAACCACCAATCTTCTGGTTAGCAATCTAATGCTTTAACCACTATGACACCAGAGCTCCTGGGATCTAAGGAATAGACTAGGAAAACTCATGGAGGTAAGGAAGTGCCTGGAACCTTCGATACCACTCTAAGGAGGGTGAACTTTCATGAGCAATAGGTGGTCATTTTATAGGGGGAGGCTGGCCAGTGACTTTTCCTGTTTTAGAAGCCAGCTCTGCCAATGGTACAGAGCTGCACTAGACAAAATAGCACCCAGTAGTCACATGTGGTTACTGAGCACTGGGAATGTGGCTAAGCTGAATTAAGATGTACTATAAGCTCTGGTGGCATAGTGCTTAAGGCATTTGACTGCTAATCAGAAGGCTGGTGGTTCGAACCCACCAGCTACTCCTCAGAAGGAAGATTGAGCAATCTACTTCCATAGAGATACTGCCTCGGAAATCCAAAGAGGGGTCACTGTAAGTCAGGATCAACTTGATGGTAGTGAGTTTGGTTTGGTATAAGTGTAAAATAAAATCAAAATAAGAAACCCTGCTGGTGCAGCTGTTAAGCACTCAGCTGCTAACCAAAAGGTAGGTAGGTAGAACC